>NW_027363336.1:0-600000 GCF_046119375.1 Phyllobates terribilis
AAAAATGACTAAAGTCCAAAAAAAATTTTTTTTCAACTTTTTTCAATTTTACCCCCATAGTATAAATATTCTACCCACACACATTTAAAACTTTCCTGGTGTACCCTCACACATATTATTCCCTCATTTAGTGGATATTTTCGCAAAAAAGTGAAATTTTCAAAAATTCTGAAAATTGGCTGAAAACGACTAAATATCAAGGACTCATCGGGCGAATCGCTCTGGAACTGAAATGGGAACACTCACTGACATTTTCCCTCTGTGAAAGTCTGATAAATGCCGCAAAAATGACTAAGTAAAAAAAAAAAATGTTTTCAACTTTTTTCAATTTTACCGCCATAGGATAAATATTCTACTCACACACATTTAGAACTCTCCTGGGGTAGCCTCACACATATTATTCCCTTATTTAGTGGATATTTTCACAAAAAAAGTGAAATTTTCAAAAATTCTGAAAATTGGCTGAAAACGACTAAATATCAAGGACTCATCGGGCGAATCGCTCTGGAACTGAAATCGGAACACTCACTGACATTTTCCCTCTCTGAAAGTCTGATAAACGCCGGAAAAATGACTAAGTCCAAAAAAAAAACCTTTCAACTTTTTTCACTTTTACCTCCGTGGAATATATATTCTACCCACACACATTTAGAACTCTCCTGGGATACCCTCACACATATTATTCAATCATTTAGCGGACATTTTCACAAAAAACTGAAATTTTCAAAAATTCAGAAAATTGGCTGAAAACGACTAATTATCAAAGACTCATCGGGCGAATCGCTCTGGAACTGAAATCGGAACACTCACTGACATTTTCCATCTCTGAAAGTCTGATAAACGGCGAAAAAATGACTAAGTCCAAAAAAAAATTTTTTTCAACTTTTTTTAATTTTACCCACATAGGATAAATATTCTACTCACACACATTTAGAACTCTCCTGGGGCACCCTCACACATATTATTCCCTCATTGAGTGGATATTTTCACAAAAAAAGTGACATTTTCAAAAATTCAGAAAATTGGCTGAAAATGACTAAATATCAAGGACTAATCGGGCGAATCGCTCTGGAACTGAAATCGGAATACTCACTGACATTTTCCCTCTCTGAAAGTCTGATAAACGCCGGAAAAATGACTAAGTCCAAAAAAAAATTTTTTTCAACTTTTTTTAATTTTACCCCCATAGGATAAATATTCTACTCACACACATTTAGAACTCTCCTGGGGTGCCCTCACACATATTATTCCCTCATTTAGTGGATATTTTCACAAAAAAGTGAAATTTTTAAAAATTCTGAAAATTGGCTGAAAACGACTAAATATCAAGGACTCATTGGGCGAATCGCTCTGGAACTGTAATTGGAACGAACACTCACTGACATTTTCCCTCTCTCAAAGTCTGATAAACGCCGGAAAAATGACTAAGTCCAAAAAAAAAAAAATCTTTCAACTTTTTTCACTTTTACCCCCGTGGGATATATATTCTACCCACACACATTTAAAACTCTCCTGGGATACCCTCACACATATTATTCCCTCATTTAGTGGATATTTTCACAAAAAAGTGAAATTTTCAAAAATTCAGAAAATTGGCTTTAAACGACTAAATATCAAGGACTCATCGGGCGAATCGCTCTGGAACTGAAATCGGAACACTCACTGACATTCTCCCTCTCTGAAAGTCGGATAAACGCAGGAAAAATGACTAAGTCCAAAAAAAAAAATCTTTAAACTTTTTTCACTTTTACCCCTTTTGGATATATATTCTACCCACACACATTTAGAACTCTCCTGGGGTACCATCACACATGTTATTCCCTCATTTAGCGGATATTTTCACAAAAAAGTGAAATTTTCAAAAATTCAGAAAATTGGCTGAAAGCGACTAAATATCAAGGACTAATTGGGCGAATCGCTCTGGAACTGAAATCGGAACACTCACTGACATTTTCCCTCTCTGAAAGTCTGATAAACGCCGGAAAAATGACTAACTCCAAAAAAAAATTTTTTTCAACTTTTTTTAATTTTACCCCCATAGGATAAATATTCTACTCACACACATTTAGAACTCTCCTGGGGTACCCTCACACATATTATTCCCTCATTTAGTGGATATTTTCACAAAAAAGTGAAATTTTCAAAAATTCATTAAATTGGCTGAAAACGACTAAATATCAAGGACTCATCGGGCGAATCGCTCTGGAACTGAAATCAGAACACTCACTGCCATTTTCCCTCTCTGAAAGTCTGATAAACACCAAATAATGACTAAGTCCAAAAAAAAAAATGTTTTCAACTTTTTTCAATTTTACCCCCATAGGATAAATATTCTACTCACACACATTTAAAACTGTCCTGGGGTACCCTCACACATTTTATTCCCTCATTTAGTGGATATTTTAACAAAATAGTGAAATTTTCAAAAATTCAGAAAATTGGCTGAAAACGACTAAATATCAAGGACTCATCGGGCGAATCGCTCTGGAACTGAAATCAGAACACTCACTGCCATTTTCCCTATATGAAAGTCTGATAAACACCAAATAATGACTAAGTCCAAAAAAAAAAATGTTTTCAACTTTTTTCAATTTTACCCCCATAGGATAAATATTCTACTCACACACATTTAAAACTCTCCTGGGGTAGCCTCACACATATTATTCCCTCATTTACTGGATATTTTCACAAAAAGTGACAAATTCAAAAATTCCGAAAATTGGCTGAAAACGACTAAATATCAAGAACTCATCGGGCGAATCGCTCTGGAACTGAAATCGGAACACTCACTGACATTTTCCCTCTCTGAAAGTCTGATAAACGCCGGAAAAATGACTAAGTCCAAAAAAAAAACCTTTCAACTTTTTTCACTTTTACCTCCGTGGAATATATATTCTACCCACACACATTTAGAACTCTCCTGTGGTACCCTCACACATATTATTCACTCATTTAGCGGACATTTTCACAAAAAATTAAAATTTTCAAAAATTCAGAAAATTGGCTGAAAACGACTAAATATCAAAGACTCATCGGGCGAATCGCTCTGGAACTAAAATCGGAACACTCACTGACATTTTCCATCTCTGAAAGTCTGATAAACGGCGGAAAATGACTAAGTCCAGAAAAAAATTTTTTTCAACTTTTTTAATTTTACCCGTTGGATATATATTCTACCCACACACATTTAGAACTCTCCTGGGGTACCCTCACACATATTATTCCCTCATTTAGTGGATATTTTCACAAAAAAGTGAAATTTTCAAAAATTCAGAAAATTGGCTTAAAACGACTAAATATCAAGGACTCATCGGGTGAATCGCTCTGGAACTGAAATCGGTACACTCACTGACATTCTCCCTCTCTGAAAGTCGGATAAACGCAGGAAAAATGACTAAGTAAAAAAAAAAAATGTTTTCAACTTTTTTCAATTTTACCCCCATAGGATAAATATTCTACTCACACACATTTAGAACTCTCCTGGGATACCCTCACACATATTATTCAATCATTTAGCGGACATTTTCACAAAAAACTGAAATTTTCAAAAATTCAGAAAATTGGCTGAAAACGACTAATTATCAAGGACTCATCGGGCGAATCGCTCTGGAACTGAAATCGGAACACTCACTGACATTTTCCATCTCTGAAAGTCTGATAAACGGCGGAAAAATGACTAAGTCCAAAAAAAAATTTTTTTCAACTTTTTTTAATTTTACCCACATTGGATAAATATTCTACTCACACACATTTAGAACTCTCCTGGGGCACCCTCACACATATTATTCCCTCATTGAGTGGATATTTTCACAAAAAAAGTGACATTTTCAAAAATTCAGAAAATTGGCTGAAAATGACTAAATATCAAGGACTAATCGGGCGAATCGCTCTGGAACTGAAATCGTAATACTCACTGACATTTTCCCTCTCTGAAAGTCTGATAAACGCCGGAAAAATGACTAGGTCCAAAAAAAAATTTTTTTCAACTTTTTTTAATTTTACCCCCATAGGATAAATATTCTACTCACACACATTTAGAACTCTCCTGGGGTGCCCTCACACATATTATTCCCTCATTTAGTGGATATTTTCACAAAAAAGTGAAATTTTTAAAAATTCTGAAAATTGGCTGAAAACGACTAAATATCAAGGACTCATTGGGCGAATCGCTCTGGAACTGTAATTGGAACGAACACTCACTGACATTTTCCCTCTCTCAAAGTCTGATAAACGCCGGAAAAATGACTAAGTCCAAAAAAAAAAAATCTTTCAACTTTTTTCAATTTTACCCCCGTGGGATATATATTCTACCCACACACATTTAAAACTCTCCTGGGGTACCCTCACACATATTATTCAATCATTTAGTGGATATTTTCACAAAAAAGTGAAATTTTCAAAAATTCAGAAAATTGGCTTTAAACGACTAAATATCAAGGACTCATCGGGCGAATCGCTCTGGAACTGAAATCGGAACACTCACTGACATTCTCCCTCTCTCAAAGTCGGATAAACGCAGGAAAAATGACTAAGTCCAAAAATAAAAATCTTTAAACTTTTTTCACTTTTACCCCTTTTGGATATATATTCTACCCAAACACATTTAGAACTCTCCTGGGGTACCATCACACATGTTATTCCCTCATTTAGCGGATATTTTCACAAAAAAGTGAAATTTTCAAAAATTCAGAAAATTGGCTGAAAACGACTAAATATCAAGGACTAATTGGGCGAATCGCTCTGGAACTGAAATCGGAACACTCACTGACATTTTCCCTCTCTGAAAGTCTGATAAACGCCGGAAAAATGACTAAGTCCAAAAAAAAATTTTTTTCAACTTTTTTTAATTTTACCCCCATAGGATAAATATTCTACTCACACACATTTAGAACTCTCCTGGGGTACCCTCACACATTTTATTCCCTCATTTAGTGGATATTTTCACAAAAAAGTGAAATTTTAAAAAATTAAGAAAATTGGCTGAAAACGACTAAATATCAAGGACTCATCGGGCGAATCGCTCTGGAACTGAAATCAGAACACTCACTGCCATTTTCCCTCTCTGAAAGTCTGATAAACACCAAATAATGACTAAGTCCAAAAAAAAAAATGTTTTCAACTTTTTTCAATTTTTACCCCCATAGGATAAATATTCTACTCACACACATTTAAAACTGTCCTGGGGTACCCTCACACATATTATTCCCTCATTTAGTGGATATTTTAACAAAATATTGAAATTTTCAAAAATTCAGAAAATTGGCTGAAAACGACTAAATATCAAGGACTCATCGGGCGAATCGCTCTGGAACTGAAATCAGAACACTCACTGCCATTTTCCCTCTCTGAAAGTCTGATAAACACCAAATAATGACTAAGTCCAAAAAAAAAAATGTTTTCAACTTTTTTCAATTTTACCCCCATAGGATAAATATTCTACTCACACACATTTAGAACTCTCCTGGGGTACCCTCACACATATTATTCCCTCATTTAGTGGATATTTTCAAAAAAAAGTGAAATTTTCAAAAATTCAGAAAATTGGCTGAAAACGACTAAATATCAAGGACTCATCGGGCGAATCGCTCTGGAACTGAAATCAGAACACTCACTGCCATTTTCCCTCTCTGAAAGTCTGATAAACACCAAATAATGACTAAGTCCAAAAAAAAAAATGTTTTCAACTTTTTTCAATTTTACCCCCATAGGATAAATATTCTACTCACACACATTTAAAACTCACCTGGGGTAGCCTCACACATATTATTCCTTCATTTAGTGGATATTTTCACAAAAAGTGACAAATTCAAAAATTCAGAAAATTGGCTGAAAACGACTAAATATCAAGAACTCATCGGGCGAATCGCTCTGGAACTGAAATCGGAACACTCACTGACATTTTCCCTCTCTGAAAGTCTGATAAACGCCGGAAAAATGACTAAGTCCAAAAAAAAAACCTTTCAACTTTTTTCACTTTTACCTCCGTGGAATATATATTCTACCCACACACATTTAGAACTCTCCTGTGGTACCCTCACACATATTATTCACTCATTTAGCGGACATTATCACAAAAAATTAAAATTTTCAAAAATTCAGAAAATTGGCTGAAAACGACTAAATATCAAAGACTCATCGGGCGAATCGCTCTGGAACTAAAATCGGAACACTCACTGACATTTTCCATCTCTGAAAGTCTGATAAACGGCGGAAAAATGACTAAGTCCAAAAAAAAATTTTTTTCAACTTTTTTAATTTTACCCCTCTTGGATATATATTCTACCCACACACATTTAGAACTCTCCTGGGGTACCCTCACACATATTATTCCCTCATTTAGTGGATATTTTCACAAAAAAGTGAAATTTTCAAAAATTCAGAAAATTGGCTTAAAACGACTAAATATCAAGGACTCATCGGGTGAATCGCTCTGGAACTGAAATCGGTACACTCACTGACATTCTCCCTCTCTGAAAGTCGGATAAACGCAGGAAAAATGACTAAGTCCAAAAAAAATTTTTTTTCAACTTTTTTAATTTTACCCCTCTTGGATATATATTCTACCCACACACATTTAGAACTCTCCTGGGGTACCCTCACACATATTATTCCCTCATTTAGTGGATATTTTCGCAAAAAAGTGAAATTTTCAAAAATTCAGAAAATTGGCTGAAAACGACTAAATATCAAGGACTCATCGGGCGAATCGCTCTGGAACTGAAATGGGAACACTCACTGACATTTTCCTTCTGTGAAAGTCTGATAAATGCCGCAAAAATGACTAAGTAAAAAAAAAAAATGTTTTCAACTTTTTTCAATTTTACCCCCATACGATAAATATTCTACTCACACACATTTAGAACTCTCCTGGGGTAGCCTCACACATATTATTCCCTCATTTAGTGGATATTTTCACAAAAAAGTGAAATTTTTAAAAATTCTGAAAATTGGCTGAAAACGACTAAATATCAAGGACTCATTGGGCGAATCGCTCTAGAACTGTAATTGGAACGAACACTCACTGACATTTTCCCTCTCTCAAAGTCTGATAAACGCCGGAAAAATGACTAAGTCCAAAAAAAAAAAATCTTTCAATTTTTTTCACTTTTACCCCCGTGGGATATATATTCTACCCACACACATTTAAAACTCTCCTGGGGTACCCTCACACATATTATTCCCTCATTTAGTGGATATTTTCACAAAAAAGTGAAATTTTCAAAAATTCAGAAAATTGGCTTTAAACGACTAAATATCAAGGACTCATCGGGTGAATCGCTCTGGAACTGAAATCGGAACACTCACTGACATTCTCCCTCTCTGAAAGTCGGATAAACGCAGGAAAAATGACTAAGTCCAAAAAAAAAAATCTTTAAACTTTTTTCACTTTTACCCCTTTTGGATATATATTCTACCCACACACATTTAGAACTCTCCTGGGGTACCATCACACATGTTATTCCCTCATTTAGCGGATATTTTCACAAAAAAGTGAAATTTTCAAAAATTCAGAAAATTGGCTGAAAACGACTAAATATCAAGGACTAATTGGGCGAATCGCTCTGGAACTGAAATCGGAACACTCACTGACATTTTCCCTCTCTGAAAGTCTGATAAACGCCGGAAAAATGACTAAGTCCAAAAAAAAATTTTTTTCAACTTTTTTTTATTTTACCCCCATAGGATAAATATTCTACTCACACACATTTAGAACTCTCCTGGGGTACCCTCACACATATTATTCCCTCATTTAGTGGATATTTTCACAAAAAAAGTGAAATTTTCAAAAATTCAGAAAATTGGCTGAAAACGACTAAATATCAAGGACTAATCGGGCGAATCGCTCTGGAACTGAAATCGGAACACTCACTGACATTTTCCCTCTCTGAAAGTCTGATAAACGCCGGAAAAATGACTAAGTCCAAAAAAAAATTTTTTTCAACTATTTTCAATTTTACCCCCATATTATAAATATTCTACCCACACACATTTAAAACTCTCCTGGTGTACCCTCACACATATTATTCCCTCATTTAGTGGATATTTTCCCAAAAAAGTGAAATTTTCAAAAATTCAGAAAATTGGCTGAAAACGACTAAATATCAAGGACTCATCGGGCGAATCGCTCTGGAACTGAAATGGGAACACTCACTGACATTTTCCCTCTGTGAAAGTCTGATAAACGCCGCAAAAATGACTAAGTAAAAAAAAAAAATGTTTTCAACTTTTTTCAATTTTACCCCCATAGGATAAATATTCTACTCACACACATTTAGAACTCTCCTGGGGTAGCCTCACACATATTATTCCCTTATTTAGTGGATATTTTCACAAAAAAAGTGAAATTTTCAAAAATTCAGAAAATTGGCTGAAAACGACTAAATATCAAGGACTAATCGGGCGAATCGCTCTGGAACTGAAATCGGAACACTCACTGACATTTTCCCTCTCTGAAAGTCTGATAAACGCCGGAAAAATGACTAAGTCCAAAAAAAATTTTTTTTCAACTTTTTTTAATTTTACCCCCATAGGATAAATATTCTACTCACACACATTTAGAACTCTCCTGGGGTGCCCTCATACATATTATTCCCTCATTTAGTGGATATTTTCACAAAAAAGTGAAATTTTTAAAAATTCAGAAAATTGGCTGAAAACGACTAAATATCAAGGACTCATTGGGCGAATCGCTCTGGAACTGTAATTGGAACACTCACTGACATTTTCCCTCTTTCAAAGTCTGATAAACGCCGGAAAAATGACTAAGTCCAAAAAAAAAAAATCTTTCAACTTTTTTCACTTTTACCCCCGTGGGATATATATTCTACCCACACACATTTAAAACTCTCCTGGGGTACCCTCACACATATTATTCCCTCATTTAGTGGATATTTTCACAAAAAAGTGAAATTTTCAAAAATTCAGAAAATTGGCTTTAAACGACTAAATATCAAGGACTCATCGGGCGAATCGCTCTGGAACTGAAATCGGAACACTCACTGACATTCTCCCTCTCTGAAAGTCGGATAAACGCAGGAAAAATGACTAAGTCCAAAAAAAAAAATCTTTAAACTTTTTTCACTTTTACCCCTTTTGGATATATATTCTACCCACACACATTTAGAACTCTCCTGGGGTACCATCACACATGTTATTCCCTCATTTAGTGGATATTTTCACAAAAAAGTGAAATTTTCAAAAATTCAGAAAATTGGCTGAAAACGACAAAATATCAAGGACTAATTGGGCGAATCGCTCTGGAACTGAAATCGGAACACTCACTGACATTTTCCCTCTCTGAAATTCTGATAAACGCCGGAAAAAATTTTTTCAACTATTTTCAATTTTACCCCCATAGGATAAATATTCTACTCACACACATTTAGAACTCTCCTGGGGTACCCTCACACATAGTGTTGAGCGATACCTTCTGATATCGGGAAATATCGGATCGGATTGGATCGGACCGATACCGAAAAAGTATCGGATATCGCCGATTCCGATACCGGAAACCAATGCAAATCAATGGGACAGAAATATCGGAATGAAAATAAACCCTTTCTTTCCTTGTAGGTTAATTCTACATGAAGGAAAACAACTAAGAATAATGTAGAATGTATTGGGGGAGGTGGGGGAGACAATAAAGGCATAGAGATTTAGCCCAAGCAAATGGAATAGCAGGAATTAATTTTTTTTTTTTTTTAAGACGTTCTGAGTTACGGAAATATTGACTATGTTAAGTATTTTTATATTTTGTCAGATATTTATGTTTCACTACTTCCATGCTCTTCACCTTCTTTTTTACTTCTCCCACACTTTCTCCTTCATCATCTTCAGCATCTTTTTCATCCACTTCTTCTTCACCTTCTTCATCTTCTTCTTCTTCACCTTCTTCGTATTATTCTTTTTTTTTACATTCTTCATATTCTACTTCTTCATCTTCTTCATCTTCTTCTTCTTCATCATATTCTTATTTGTGGCAGGCATTCCTGTAGTTGTTATCTACAAAAGGTTGGACATTACACCTTTCGTTCTGCCCGTCACAAAAGATTTACAACAGGATTTGTCCGCGTTCAGTTTGGCCTGCAGTAGCAGGTCTTTTCCAGGGGCACCACGAGGAGGAACGGACTCACCCCCATACACTGCTTAGTCATCTTCTGCTTATAATTTAGATATTATCTTTTGCTCTGATTTTTAGTCTTATGCTTAATGTTCTTCCGCTTTTTGTTCTGCAGCTTCTTGTATTTCTGCTTCTTGGCTTTCTGTCTCTTGTTCTTCTGTATCTTGGTGCTTGTCTTCTCTTCTTTGTCCTCTTGGTCAACTTCTTCATGGTCATCTTCTTGGTCTTCTTCGGGGTGGTCTTCAGGGTCGTCGTCTTCGGGGGTCCTCGTCTTCGGGGTCCTCGTCTTCTTCGGGTTGATCTTCTGGGTCGTCGTCTTCATGGTACTCGTCTTCTTCGGGGTGGTCTTCAGGGTCCTCGTGTTCTTCGGGGTGGTCTTCAGGGTCCTCGTATTCAGGGTCGTCGTCTTCGGGGTCCTCTTCTTTTTAGGGTTGGTCTTCGGGGTCCTCGTCTTCAGGGTCCTCGTCAGGGAGATCTAGAGTGATTACCAAGAACCATTTCAAAAAGCTTGAACTTGGAAATGTAGCAGAAGGTACAAGAAAGCTGAGGAACTACCGAGGACCAGCTGACGGTACTGGAACCCGGATGGGTAGCAGAAGGTACAAGAGCCAATGGAACTGCCGAAGACCAGCTGACGGTACTGGAACTCGGTTACTAAGCAGGAGGTACCTGTGCCAGAAAGCACTACCAAGGACCAGCAGACGTTGGTGGAACTTGGATACCGAGAAGGAGGCACCTAATCCAAAGGCACTGCCGAGAACTAGCTGACAGTACTGGAACCCGGATGGGTAGCAGAAGGTACCCATGTAAAAAAAAGTTCAAGGCCGCGAGCCGGCCGCAGTTACCAAAACCCACAGTCCTACAGGGGGTGCTTGTCCTATTGGCACTATGGAACCAGCCTTCATTGCCAGATCCCGCAGCCCACATAGGAGTCACCTAAACTGCAGGCACCATAGAGTCGGCTAACCCGACCGCAACACGACAGGACAACGCATTGGAGGCAAAGTGACGTTGACACTACCCGGAAACAGCTGGCGTGCTGGAACCAGGCTGGGCAGGAGGGAGTACCCGTGCCAAAGTCACTGCCGAGAACCAGCTGACGGTACTGGAACCCGGATGGGTAGTAGAAGGTACAAGAGCAAATGGAACTACCGAGGACCAGCTGACGTTACTGGAACCCGGATGGGTAGCAGAAGGTACAAGAGCCAATGGAACTGCCGAAGACCAGCTGACGGTACTGGAACTCGGTTACTAAGCAGGAGGTACCTGTGCCAGAAAGCACTACCAAGGACCACCAGACGTTGGTGGAACTTGGATACCGAGAAGGAGGCACCTAATCCAAAGGCACTGCCGAGAACCAGCTGATGGTACTGGAACCCGGATGGGTAGCAGAAGGTACCCATGTAAAAAAAAGTTCAAGGCCGCGAGCCGGCCGCAGTTATCAAAACCCACAGTCCTACAGGGGGTGCTTGTCCTATTGGCACTATGGAACCAGCCTTCATTGCCAGATCCCGCAGCCCACATAGGAGTCACCTAAACTGCAGGCACCATAGAGTCGGCTAACCCAACCGCAACACGACAGGACAACGCATTGGAGGCAAAGTTACGTTGACACTACGCAGAAACAGCTGGCGTGCTGGAACCAGGCTGGGCAGGAGGGAGTACCGGTGCCAAAGTCACTGCCGAGAACCAGCTGACGGTACAGGAACCCGGATGGGTAGTAGAAGGTACAAGAGCAAATGGAACTACCGAGGACCAGCTGACGGTACTGGAACCCGGATGGGTAGCAGAAGGTACAAGTGCCAATGGAACTGCCGAAGACCAGCTGACCGTACTGGAAATCGGTTACTAAGCAGGAGGTACCTGTGCCAGAAAGCACTACCAAGGACCACCAGACGTTGGTGGAACTTGGATACCGAGAAGGAGGCACCTAATCCAAAGGCACTGCCGAGAACCAGCTGACGGTACTGGAACCCGGATGGGTAGCAGAAGGTACCCATGTAAAAAAAAGTTCAAGGCCGCGAGCCGGCCGCAGTTACCAAAACCCACAGTCCTACAGGGGGTGCTTGTTCTATTGGCACTATGGAACCAGCCTTCATTGCCAGATCCCGCAGCCCACATAGGAGTCACCTAAACTGCAGGCACCATAGAGTAGGCTAACCCGATCCCAACATGACAGGACAACGCATTGGAGGCAAAGTGACGTTGACACTACCCGGAAACAGCTGGCGTGCTGGAACCAGGCTGGGCAGGAGGGAGTACCCGTGCCAAAGTCACTGCCGAGAACCAGCTGACGGTACTGGAACCCAGATGGGTAGTAGAAGGTACAAGAGCAAATGGAACTACCGAGGACCAGCTGACGGTACTGGAACCCGGATGGGTAGCAGAAGGTACAAGAGCCAATGGAACTGCCGAAGACCAGCTGACGGTACTGGAACTCGGTTACTAAGCAGGAGGTACCTGTGCCAGAAAGCACTACCAAGGACCACCAGACGTTGGTGGAACTTGGATACCGAGAAGGAGGCAACTAATCCAAAGGCACTGCCGAGAACCAGCTGACGGTACTGGAACCCGGATGGGTAGCAGAAGGTACCCATGTAAAAAAAAGTTCAAGGCCGCGAGCCGGCCGCAGTTACCAAAACCCACAGTCCTACAGGGGGTGCTTGTCCTATTGGCACTATGGAACCAGCCTTCATTGCCAGATCCCGCAGCCCACATAGGAGTCACCTAAACTGCAGGCACCATAGAGTCGGCTAACCCGACCGCAACACGACAGGACAACGCATTGGAGGCAAAGTGACATTGACACTACCCGGAAACAGCTCACGTGCTGGAACCAGGCTGGGCAGGAGGGAGTACCCGTGCCAAAGTCACTGCCGAGAACCAGCTGACGGTACTGGAACCCGGATGGGTAGTAGAAGGTACAAGAGCCAATGGAACTGCCGAAGACCAGCTGACTGTACTGGAACCCAGTGTGAATACTAAAAACAGAGTGGAGCCAGAGGTGTAATTGGAGCAAGTTTTAAATCCGTAGTACAGTGGATGTGCACAAAGCAGGAGAATTTGCCGGACACACAGCTGGGGATCAGCTGACGTTACTGGACCCCAATAACACTGGAGCAAGCGTTGACTGTGCAGACGGCACTTCTGAGCAGCAACTAGCGGTATTGGAGCCCAGGGTAAATACTAAAAACGGAGGAGCCAGAGGTGTATTTGGAGGAGGTTTTAAATCCGTAGTACAGTGGATGTGGACAAAGCAGGAGAATTTGCCGGACACACAGCTGGGGATCAGCTGACGTTACTGAACCCCAATAACACGGCAGCAAGTGTTGACTGTGCAGACGGCCCTTCCGAGCGCCAACTGGCGGTGTTGGAGCTCAGGGATAATACTGAAAACAGAGGAGCCAGAGGTGTAATTGGAGCAACTTTAAAATCTGTAGTAGTGAGAATGTGGACAGAGCAGGAGAAATTGCCGTCCGCACAGCAGGGGAACAGCTGACGTTACTGAACCCCAATAACATGGCAGCAAGTGTTGACTGTGCAGACGGCACTTCCGAGCGCCAACTGGCGGTGTTGGAGCTTAGGGATAATACTGAAAACAGAGGAGCCAGAGGTGTAATTGGAGAAACTTTAAAATCTGTAGTAGTGAGAATGTGGACAGAGCAGGAGAAATTGCCGTCCGCACAGCAGGGGAACAGCTGACGTTACTGAACCCCAATAACACGGCAGCAAGTGTTGACTGTGCAGACGGCACTTCCGAGCGCCAACTGGCAGTGTTGGAGCTCAGGGATAATACTGAAAACAGAGGAGCCAGAGGTGTAATTGGAGAAACTTTAAAATCTGTAGTAGTGAGAATGTGGACAGAGCAGGAGAAATTGCCGTCTGCACAGCAGGGGAACAGCTGACGTTACTGAACCCCAATAACACGGCAGCAAGTGTTGACTGTGCAGACGGCACTTCCGAGCGCCAACTGGCGGTGTTGGAGCTCAGGGATAATACTGAAAACAGAGGAGCCAGAGGTGTAATTGGAGCAACTTTAAAATCTGTAGTAGTGAGAATGAGAACAGAGCAGGAGAAATTGCCGTCCGCACAGCAGGGGAACAGCTGACGTTACTGAACCCCAATAACACGGCAGCAAGTGTTGACTGTGCAGACGGCACTTCCGAGCGCCAACTGGCGGTGTTGGAGCTCAGGGATTACAGTTCAGGTGGTAGAAACATGAACAGAACAGGAGACCTGGATACTGTTGCCAACCAATTATTTATTCTGGAAGAGGACTGGCAAATTCATGAGAGATCCAGGCCTTGTTCATTTTGAGAAAAGTAAGCAGGTCAACGTTATCGGAGGATAGTCGCATGCGACGGTCTGTTAGTACACCACCTGCGGCACTAAAGACGCGTTCCGATAATACACTAGCAGCAGGGCAAGCTAGCACTTCCAATGCATACTGACTAAGCTCTGGCCATGTATCCAGCTTACAGACCCAAAACTTGAAGGGAAAAGAGCCGTCTGGGAGTACACTAAGAGGGCAAGACATGTAGTCTGTCACCATCTGACGGAAACGTTGCCTCCTGCTGACTGGAGCCGTCAGTGATGGTGTAGACATTTGTGGCGGCGGGGACACAAATCTTTGCCACATTTCGGCCATACTGGTCTTGCCTTGTGCTGAGGCGCTGCTTCTGCTCCCTCTTTGTGCAGAGCTTCCTCCACTGCCTCGACGCACTGAGCTGCTTTGTAAAGCACTAGCAGCACTGCTCTCGGTTGGAATGGAGAACATGATGGAATGCACCAGTGCGTCTTGGTACTCCCGCATTTTACGCTCCCGGTTCAACGGTGTTATGAGGCTTTGTAAGTTGTCCCGGTAGCGAGGATCTAGGAGGGTGGACACCCAATAATCAGCCGTGTTGAGAATGTGGGCGATGCGGCGGTCGTTTCTCAGGCACTGCAGCATGAAATCAACCATGTGCTGCAGACTGCCAACTGGCCAAGAAACGCTGTCCCCTGCTTGAGGCGTGATCTCTGCCTGCTCTGCATCACCCCACCCTCGCTCTAGATACTGACGACTAGAGCATTGTGTACCTCCCTCCTCTGGACAGATGTCTTCCTCATCCATTGACTCCTCCTCATCCTCCTCACAAAGTGTCCCCTGCCTAGGCCTTTGTGAGGAACCACGTTGCGCAGACTGTAGAGAAGCAGATGGCATTTGTGACTCCTCATCCTCCACCTCTTCCAAAACCTCGTCCCTTAGTGCTTGCAGTGTTTTTTCAAGCAGGCAGATAAGGGGGATAGTCATGCTGACTAGTGCATCATCTGCACTTGCCATCCGCGTGGAATAATCGAAGGCACGCAAAACGTGGCAAATGTCCTTCATAGAGGCCCACTCAGTGGTGGTGAAGTGTGAACGGCGTGCACTGTGACTTGTTTGCGCCTGCTGCAGCTGGTACTCCATTACTGCTGCCTGCTGCTCACACAACCTCTCCAACATATGTAACGTTGAATTCCACCTGGTGGGTAGGTCGCATATGATGCGATGTTCCGGAAGACGTAATCGGTGCTGCAGAGCTGCAATGCGTGATCTTGCATTGCTGGAACGCCGCAAGTGAGCGCACTCTATGCGGACCTTGTGAAGCAGTGCATCAAGATCCGGATAGTCCCTCAAAAAACTCTGCACGACCAAGTTGAGCACATGTGCCAGACATGGGATGTGAGTGAGGCTGCCTAGGCCCAGAGCTGCCACCAGATTTCGGCCATTGTCACACACCACCATGCCTGGCTGGAGATTCGCTGGCACAAACCACACGTCGCTCTGCTGCTTGATGGCATTCCAGAGCTCCTGCGCTGTGTGGCTTCGATTCCCCAAAGAAATTAATTTTAATACGGCCTGTTGACGATTGGCCACGGCTGTGCTCATATCGGTCATCATAACAGGTAACCGTTCACGGGTCGATGTGGAGGTAGACCGTGACGGCTCCTGCAGCGCTGATTCAGAGGAACTGGAGTATGAGGAGGAGTCAATGTGTACAGACTGGATTCCTGCAATCCTTGGAGTTGGCAGAACACGTACAGCGCCACTCTCAAGATTTGTACCCGGCTCCACAACATTTACCCAATGGGCAGTGAGGGAAAGGTATCGTCCCTGTCCATGCTTACTGGTCCACGCATCGGTGATCAGGTGGACCTTGCTACTGACGGCGTTTTGTAGCGCATGTTTAATTTTTCCCTCCACATGATGTTGCAGGGCAGGGACGGCTTGCCTGCTGAAATAAAAGCGGCTGGGCACGTTGTATTGTGGGACTGCCAATGCCATAAAGTAACGGAATGTGTCAGTCTCCACCAGCCTGAATGATAGCATTTCAAGGGCCAGTAGTTTAGCAATGCCAGCATTCAGAGCCTGTGCTCGGGGGAGGTTTGCCGAGTATGGGCGCCTTTTCTCCCATGCCTGTGCTAACGATGGCTGTAGACTGGCCTGGGAGTGTGAGGATGACTGGGAAAGTGGTGCTGTGGGTGGAATTACACTGTGTCTCTGTACAACAGTGGCAGAGATTCTTCCATGGCGATCCTGTGAGGAAGCCGAACCAGCTGTGTGTGAGCTGGAGGAAGAGGCTACAACACGAGCTGAAGAGGTGGTAGGTGGCGCTGTAGGTTGGCCTAGGTCTTCAGTGTGTTTTTGTAACTCCACCACGTGCTTGGTCCGCACATGTTTCCACATATTTGTGGTATTGAGGTTGCTGACACTTTTCCCTCTTTTCACCTTCTGATTACACAGCTTGCATTTGACAAAGCAAATGTCATCTGCAACTGTGTCAAAAAAGGACCAGGCACTGCAAGTCTTGGGAGCGCCCGCTTTGGATTTTGGAAGAGCCATGCTCCTAATGGGTGCCGAAGTGGAGGCTACAGGCAACCAAGTCTGCCCCCTCCCTCTCCCTCCTTTTTGGGCCGTTCGGGGAATCTCTTCCTCAGAGCTGCTCCCACCACCTTCCTGTCCCTCACGCCATGATGGGTCAGGGACCTCATCATCTACACCACCCTCTTCAAACAACTGCTTCTCCTGGGTAGTCTCGACAGCACAGTATGCACCAGAACGTGGCACCTGAATCTCATCATCAGATGCGTACTGAGGTGTGCTGCTGACCATAGGCACTGGCCCACCCGCCTCTTCAGATTCAGAGAGACAAAACGGTTGCGCATCACTGCATACTACCTCTTCTTCAAATTCTAGAATTCTGCTTGGCTGGCCCCCTCTTTCCAAGCCTAGAGATTCAGAGAACAGAAGTAGAGATGGCTCCTGTCCAGGGCTCTCTGACTGCCTGGGCAATTTGGCAGGTGGTGAAGAGACAGATGGGTGCTCTTCAGTGCTCAGGACCTGAGAGGATCTGGAACTAATTGAAGTCGATGCGTTAGCTGCCATCCATCCAACAACGGCTTCAATTATGTCCTCGCGCAGCAGTGGGGTACGGCTAGCTCCTACAAAGCTGCGCATAAAGGACTGTTCCCTGGTAAAACTGGGGGATGCTGAGTCACTGGTGCCCGCAGCAGGCACAGAATCCCCACGTCCTCTCCCTGCAGGCACAGAATCCTCACGTCCTCTCCCTGCAGAAACTCCACGCCCACGTCCACGCCCACGACCACATGCCTTACTCCCTGCCTTCTTCATCTTGGTAGACTGATAAAGATAGGCAGAAAAGTACTAAGGGCTTAGTGTGCTTATTCCTGAACAGCTGCTAACAGGTATAAGAAACTCTAATTTTATAAAGTGTGGACTAGACTTTAATATGAGCTAATGTGGCCTACACAACTGTAAAGTGGAGTGTTTGGTGAACTTTATTTAGTTTTTTTTGTCACAAAAAGACACTGGATGTGCCTAAAGATGTAATAACGATAGTATCACAAACTTTTTGTAGCTATTACAATGTAGGAAGGTAACCTACAATGCAATAGATGAGGCTGCAAAAAATAGGCTAATACTAATCTGGCTGGGGCTGCAGGGCCCAATGCTGCAGAAAGGATCCTCTAACTACTCCTATATAGTGTGTTTGGAACCAATTTAGCTGAATACGGATGGAACCACCACACTAATAGGAGAAATCAGGAAAAATTATGAATTGTCAAAAAAGGACAATGTATGAGGCAGTGACACACACTGAGCGCACTACAACCAGACGTGGTTGAAGCACACACTACAGGGTGAGCTGCACTCACACACCAGACCTTGCAGACAGCGGTGAACAGTACAGATGCAGAGCACTGTGCACTAGCGCTGCAAGACCCCAAAAATTTCTCTATCTACTCCTATATAGTGTGTTTGGAACCAATTTAGCTGAATACGGATGGAACCACCACACTAATAGGAGATATCAGGAAAAATTATGAATTGGCAAAAAAGCACAATGTATGAGGCAGTGACACACACTGAGTGCACTACAACCAGACGTGGTTGAAGCACACACTACAGGGTGAGCTGCACTCACACACAGAGACCTTGCAGAAAGCGGTGAACAGCACAGAGAACTGTGCACTAGCACTGCAAGGCACAGCGATTTATAAAGTAGCTTGGGTAAAGCAGAATAGACCAAATAGGTAGCTAAAACTGTCCCTCAGAACAACAGCGTCCTATCCCTAACTGAATTCACAGCAGAGTGAGCTCAAAATGGCGGCGGCGGCTTTTATAGTGCATCATGACATCATTTCAGCAGCCAATCACAGCCATGCCATTAGATAAGATGCCTACATGCCTAACAGGATGTGCCCACACTTCTTAGGATCCTCATTGGCTGAATAAAATGAAAATGGCTCATTGCATTATGGGAACCTCCGATTCCGGTATACGATATTGCAAAAGTATCGGAATTAAGTATCGTAATTCCGATACTGCGAATATCGGCCGATACCCGATATTTCAGTATCGGAATGCTCAACACTACTCACACATATTATTCCATCATTTAGTGGATATTTTCACAAAAAAGTGAAATTTTCAAAAATTCAGAAAATTGGCTGAAAACGGCTAAATATCAAGGAATCATCGGGCGAATCGCTCTGGAACTGAAATTGGAACCCTCACTGACATTTTCCCTCTCTGAAAGTCAGATAAACGCCGGAAAAATGACTAAGTCCAAGAAAAAAAAATTTTCAACTTTTTTCACTTTTACCACCGTGGGATATATATTCTACCCACACACATTTAGAACTCTCCTTGGGTACCCTCACACATATTATTCCCTCATTTAGTGGATATTTTCACAAAAAAGTGAAATATTCAAAAATTCAGAAAATTGGCTGAAAACGACTAAATATCAAGGACTCATCGGGCGAATCGGTCAGGAACTGAAATCGGCACACTCACTGACATTTTCCCTCTCTGAAAGTCTGATAAACGCCGGAAAAATGACTAAGTCCAAAAAAAAAAAATCTTTCAACTTTTTTCACTTTTACCCCCGTGGGAGATATATTCTACCCACACACATTTAGAACTCTCTTGGGGTACCCTCACACATATTATTCCCTCATTTAGTGGATATTTTCAGAAAAAAGAGAAATTTTCAAATATTCAGAAAATTGGCTGAAAACGACTAAATATCAAGGACTCAACAGGCGAATCGCTCTGGAACTGAAATCGGAACACTCACTGACATTCTCCCTCTCTGAAAGTCGGATAAACGCAGGAAAAATGACTAAGTCCAAAAAAAAAAATCTTTCAACTTTTTTCACTTTTACCCCTGTTGGATATAAATTCTACCCACACACATTTAGAACTCTCATGGGGTACCCTCACACATATTATTCCCTCATTTAGTGGATAATTTCACAAAAAAGAGTGAAATTTTCATGAATTCAGAAAATTGGCTGAAAACGAGTAAATATCAAGGACTCATCGGGCGAATCGCTCTGGAACTGAAATCGGAACACTCACTGACATTCTCCCTCTCTGAAAGTCGGATAAACGCCGGAAAAATGACTAAGTCCAAAGCAAAAAAATCTTTCAACTTGTTTCACTTTTACCCCCGTGGGATATATATTCTACCCACACACATTTAGAACTCTCCTGGGGTACCCTCATACATATTATTCCCTCATTTAGTGGATATTTTCAAAAAAAGTGAAATTTTCAAAAATTCAGAAAATTGGCTTAAAACGACTAAATATCAAGGACTCTTCGGGCGAATCGCTCTGGAACTGAAATCGGAACACTCACTGACATTCTTCCTCTCTGAAAGTCGGATAAACGCCGGAAAAATGACTAAGTCCAAAGCAAAAAAATCTTTCAACTTGTTTACCTTTTACACCCGTGGGATATATATTCTACCCACACACATTTAGAACTCTCCTGGGGTACCCTCACACATATTATTCCCTCATTTAGTGGATATTTTCACAAAAAAGTGAAATTTTCAAAAATCCAGAAAATTGGCTGAAAACGCCTAAATATCACGGACTCATTGGGCGAATCGCTCTGGAATTGAAATCGGAACGCTCACTGACATTTCCCTTATCTGAAAGTCTAATAAACGCCGGAAAAATTATTTAATCCCAAAAAAATTTTTTCAACTTTTTTCAATTTTACCCCCGTGGGATATATATTCTACCCACACACATTTGGAACTTTCCTGGGGTACCCTCACACATATTATTCCCTCATTTAGTGGATATTTTCACAAAAAAGTGAAATTTTCAAAAATCCAGAAAATTGGCTGAAAACGACTAAATATCAAGGACTCATGGGGCGAATCGCTCTGGAATTGAAATCGGAACGCTCACTGACATTTCCATTATCCGAAAGTCTGATAAACGCTGGAAAAATTACTTAATCCAAAAAAAAATATTTTTCAACTTTTTTCAATTTTACCCCGTGGGATATATATTCTACCCACACACATTTGGAACTCACCTGGTGTACCCTCACACATATTATTCCCTCATTTAGTGGATATTTTCACAAAAAAGTGAAATTTTCAAAAATCCAGAAAATTGGCTGAAAACGACTAAATATCAAGGACTCATCCGGCGAATCGGTCTGGAACTGAAATCGGAGCGCTCACTGACATTTCCCCTATCTGAAAGTCTGATTAACGCTGGAAAAATGACTAAGTCCAAAAAAAAAATTTTTCAACTCTTTTCAATTTTACCCCCGTGGGATATATATTCTACCCACACACATTTAGAACTCTCCTGGGGTACCCTCACACATATTATTCCCTCATTTAGTGGATATTTTCACAAAAAAGTGAAATTTTCAAAAATCCAGAAAATTGGCTGAAAACGACTAAATATCAAGGACTCATTGGGCGAATCGCTCTGGAACTGAAATCGGAACACTCACTGACATTTCCCTTTTCTGAAAGTCTGATAAACGCCGGAAAAATTATTTAATCCCAAAAAATTTTTTTTCAACTTTTTTCAATTTTACCCCCGTGGGATATATATTCTACCCACACACATTTGGAACTTTCCTGGGGTACCCTCACACATATTATTCCCTCATTTAGTGGATATTTTCACAAAAAAGTGAAATTTTCAAATATTCAGAAAATTGGCTGAAAACGACTAAATATCAAGGACTCAACGGGCGAATCGCTCTGGAACTGATATCGGAACACTCACTGACATTCTCCCTCTCTGAAAGTCGGATCAACGCAGGAAAAATGACTAAGTCCAAAAAAAAAAATCTTTCAACTTTTTTCACTTTTACCCCTGTTGGATATAAATTCTACCCACACACATTTAGAACTCTCCTGGGGTACCCTCACACATATTATTCCCTCATTTAGTGGATAATTTCACAAAAAAAAGTGAAATTTTCATGAATTCAGAAAATTGGCTGAAAACGAGTAAATATCAAGGACTCATCGGGCGAATCGCTCTGGAACTGAAATCAGAACACTCACTGACATTCTCCCTCTCTGAAAGTCGGATAAACGCCGGAAAAATGACTAAGTCCAAAGCAAAAAAATCTTTCAACTTGTTTACCTTTTACACCCGTGGGATATATATTCTACCCACACACATTTAGAACTCTCCTGGGGTACCCTCATACATATTATTCCCTCATTTAGTGGATATTTTCACAAAAAAGTGAAATTTTCAAAAATTCAGAAAATTGGCTTAAAACGACTAAATATCTAGGACTCATTGGGCGAATCGCTCTGGAATTGAAATCGGAACGCTCACTGACATTTCCCTTATCTGAAAGTCTGATAAAGGCCGGAAAAATTATTTAGTCCCAAAAAAATTTTTTTCGACTTTTTCAATTTTACCCCCGTGGGATATATATTCTACCCACACACATTTGGAACTCTCCTGGGGTACCCTCACACATATTATTCCCTCATTTAGTGGATATTTTCACAAAAAAGTGAAATTTTCAAAAATCCAGAAAATTGGCTGAAAACGCCTAAATATCAAGGACTCATTGGGCGAATCGCTCTGGAACTGAAATTGGAACGCTCACTGACATTTCCCCTATATGAAAGTCTGATAAACGCCGTAAAAATGACTAAGTCCAAAAAAAAAATTTTTTCAACTTTTTTCAATTTTACCCCCATAGAATATATATTCTACCCACACACATTTGGAACTCTCCTGGGGTACCCTCACACATATTATTCCCTCATTTATTGGATATTTTCACAAAAAAGTGAAATTTTCAAAAATCCAGAAAATTGGCTGAAAACGCCTAAATATCAAGGACTCATTTGGCGAATCGCTCTGGAACTGAAATCTGAACGCTCACTGACATTTCCCTTTTCTGAAAGTCTGATAAACGCCGGAAAAATTATTTAATCCCAAAAAAAATTTTTTCAACTTTTTTCAATTTTACCCCCGTGGGATATATATTCTACCCAAACACATTTGGAACTCTCCTGGGGTACCCTCACACATATTATTCCCTCATTTAGTGAATATTTTCACAAAAAAAGTGAAATTTTCAAAAATCTAGAAAATTGGCTGAAAACGACTAAATATCAAGGACTCATCCGGCGAATCGGTCTGGAACTGAAATCGGAGCGCTCACTGACATTTCCCCTATCTGAAAGTCTGATAAACGCTGGAAAAATGACTAAGTCCAAAAAAAAAAATTTTTCAACTTTTTTCAATTTTACCCCCGTGGGATATATATTCTACACAAACACATTTGCAACTCTCCTGGGGTACCCTCACACATATTATTCCCTCATTTAGTGGATATTTTCACAAAAAAGTGAAATTTTCAAAAATGCAGAAAATTGGCTGAAAACGCCTAAATATCAAGGACTCATTGGGCGAATCGCTCTGGAACTGAAATCGGAACGCTCACTGACATTTCCCCTATCCGAAAGTCTGATAAACGGCGGAAAAATGACTAAGTCCAAAAAAAAATATTTTTCAACTTTTTCCAATTTTACCCCGTGGGATATATATTCTACCCACACACAGTTGGAACTCTCCTGGGGTACCCTCACACATATTATTCCCTCATTTAGTGGATATTTTCACAAAAAAGTGAAATTTTCAAAAATCCAGAAAATTGGCTGAAAACGCCTAAATATCAAGGACTCATTGGGCGAATCGCTCTGGAACTGAAATTGGAACGCTCACTGACATTTCCCCTATATGAAAGTCTGATAAACGCCGTAAAAATGACTAAGTCCAAAAAAAAAATTTTTTCAACTTTTTTCAATTTTACCCCCATAGAATATATATTCTACCCACACACATTTGGAACTCTCCTGGGGTACCCTCACACATATTATTCCCTCATTTAGTGGATATTTTCACAAAAAAGTGAAATTTTCAAAAATCCAGAAAATTGGCTGAAAACTCCTAAATAGCAAGGACTCATTGGGCGAATCGCTCTGGAACTGAAATCGGAACGCTCACTGACATTTCCCTTTTCTGAAAGTCTGATAAACGCCGGAAAAATTATTTAATCCCAAAAAAATTTTTTTCAACTTTTTTCAATTTTACCCCCGTGGGATATATATTCTACCCAAACACATTTGGAACTCTCCTGGGGTACCCTCACACATATTATTCCCTCATTTAGTGAATATTTTCACAAAAAAGTGAAATTTTCAAAAATCCAGAAAATTGGCTGAAAACGACTAAATATCAAGGACTCATTGGGCGAATCGCTCTGGAACTGAAATCGGAACGCTCACTGACATTTCCCCTATATGAAAGTCTGATAAACACCGGAAAAATGACTAAGTCCAAAAAAAAAATTTTTTCAACTTGTTTCAATTTTACCCTCGTAGAATATATATTCTACCCGCACACATTTGGAACTCTCCTGGGGTACCCTCACACATATTATTCCCTCATTTAGTGGATATTTTCACAAAAAAGTTAAATTTTCAAAAATCCAGAAAATTGGCTGAAAACGACTAAATATCAAGGACTCATTGGGTGAATCGCTCTGGAATTGAAATCGGAACGCTCACTGACATTTCCCCTATCCGAAAGTTTGATAAACGGCGGAAAAATGACTAAGTCCAAAAAAAAATATTTTTCAACTTTTTTCAATTTTACCCCGTGGGATATATATTCTACCCACACACATTTGGAACTCTCCTGGGGTACCCTCACACATATTATTCCCTCATTTAGTGGATATTTTCACAAAAAAGTGAAATTTTCAAAAATCCAGAAAATTGGCTGAAAACGCCTAAATATCAAGGACTCATTGGGCGAATCGCTCTGGAACTGAAATTGGAACGCTCACTGACATTTCCCCTATATGAAAGTCTGATAAACGCCGTAAAAATGACTAAGTCCAAAAAAAAAATTTTTTCAACTTTTTTCAATTTTACCCCCATGGGATATATATTCTACCCACACACATTTGGAACTCTCCTGGGGTACCCTCACACATATTATTCCCTCATTTAGTGGATATTTTCACAAAAAAGTGAAATTTTCAAAAATCCAGAAAATTGGCTGAAAACGCCTAAATATCAAGGACTCATTGGGCGAATCGCTCTGGAACTGAAATCGGAATGCTCACTGACATTTCCCTTTTCTGAAAGTCTGATAAACGCCGGAAAAATTATTTAATCCCCAAAAAATTGTTTTCAACTTTTTCCAATTTTACCCCGTGGGATATATATTCTACCCACACACATTTGGAACTCTCCTGGGGTACCCTCACACATATTATTCCCTCATTTAGTGGATATTTTCACAAAAAAGTGAAATTTTCAAAAATCCAGAAAATTGGCTGAAAACGACTAAATATCAAGGACTCATCCGGCGAATCGGTCTGGAACTGAAATCGGAGCGCTCACTGACATTTCCGCTATCTGAAAGTCTGATAAACGCTGGAAAAATGACTAAGTCCAAAAAAAAAAATTTTTCAACTTTTTTCAATTTTACCCCCGTGGGATATATATTCTACACACACACATTTGCAACTCTCCTGGGGTACCCTCACACATATTATTCCCTCATTTAGTGGATATTTTCACAAAAAAGTGAAATTTTCAAAAATCCAGAAAATTGGCTGAAAACGCCTAAATATCAAGGACTCATTGGGTGAATCGCTCTGGAATTGAAATCGGAACGCTCACTGACATTTCCCCTATCCGAAAGTCTGATAAACGCCGGAAAAATGACTAAGTCCAAAAAAAAATATTTTTCAACTTTTTTCAATTTTACCCCGTGGGATATATATTCTACCCACACACATTTGGAACTCTCCTGGGGTACCCTCACACATATTATTCACTCATTTAGTGGATATTTTCACAAAAAAGTGAAATTTTCAAAAATCCAGAAAATTGGCTGAAAACGCCTAAATATCAAGGACTCATTGGGCGAATCGCTCTGGAACTGAAATTGGAACGCTCACTGACATTTCCCCTATATGAAAGTCTGATAAACGCCGTAAAAATGACTAAGTCCAAAAAAAAATTTTTTTCAACTTTTTTCAATTTTACCCCCATGGGATATATATTCTACCCACACACATTTGGAACTCTCCTGGGGAACCCTCACACATATTATTCCCTCATTTAGTGGATAATTTCACAAAAAAAAGTGAAATTTTCATGAATTCAGAAAATTGGCTGAAAACGCCTAAATATCAAGGATTCATTGGGCGAATCGCTCTGGAACTGAAATCAGAACGCTCACTGACATTTCCCTTTTCTGAAAGTCTGATAAACGCCGGAAAAATTATTTAATCCCCAAAAAAATTTTTTCAACTTTTTTCAATTTTACCCCCGTGGGATATATATTCTACCCAAACACATTTGGAACTCTCCTGGGGTACCCTCACACATATTATTCCCTCATTTAGTGAATATTTTCACAAAAAAGTGAAATTTTCAAAAATCCAGAAAATTGGCTGAAAACGACTAAATATCAAGGACTCATCCGGCGAATCGGTCTGGAACTGAAATCGAAGCGCTCACTGACATTTCCCCTATCTGAAAGTCTGATAAACGCTGGAAAAATGACTAAGTCCAAAAAAAAAAATTTTTCAACTTTTTTCAATTTTACCCCCGTGGGATATATATTCTACACACACACATTTGCAACTCTCCTGGGGTACCCTCACACATATTATTCCCTCATTTAGTGGATATTTTCACAAAAAAGTGAAATTTTCAAAAATCCAGAAAATTGGCTGAAAACGCCTAAATATCAAGGACTCATTGGGCGAATCGCTCTGGAACTGAAATCGGAACGCTCACTGACATTTCCCCTATATGAAAGTCTGATAAACGCCGGAAAAATGACTAAGTCCAAAAAAAAAATTTTTTCAACTTGTTTCAATTTTACCCCCGTAGAATATATATTCTACCCGCACACATTTGGAACTCTCCTGGGGTACCCTCACACATATTATTCCCTCATTTAGTGGATATTTTCACAAAAAAGTGAAATTTTCAAAAATCCAGAAAATTGGCTGAAAACGCCTAAATATCAAGGACTCATTGGGCGAATCGCTCTGGAACTGAAATTGGAACGCTCACTGACATTTCCCCTATATGAAAGTCTGATAAACGCCGTAAAAATGACTAAGTCCAAAAAAAAAATTTTTTCAACTTTTTTCAATTTTACCCCCATAGAATATATATTCTACCCACACACATTTGGAACTCTCCTGGGGTACCCTCACACATATTATTCCCTCATTTAGTGGATATTTTCACAAAAAAGTGAAATTTTCAAAAATCCAGAAAATTGGCTGAAAACTCCTAAATAGCAAGGACTCATTGGGCGAATCGCTCTGGAACTGAAATCGGAACGCTCACTGACATTTCCCTTTTCTGAAAGTCTGATAAACGCCGGAAAAATTATTTAATCCCAAAAAAATTTTTTTCAACTTTTTTCAATTTTACCCCCGTGGGATATATATTCTACCCAAACACATTTGGAACTCTCCTGGGGTACCCTCACACATATTATTCCCTCATTTAGTGAATATTTTCACAAAAAAGTGAAATTTTCAAAAATCCAGAAAATTGGCTGAAAACGACTAAATATCAAGGACTCATTGGGCGAATCGCTCTGGAACTGAAATCGGAACGCTCACTGACATTTCCCCTATATGAAAGTCTGATAAACACCGGAAAAATGACTAAGTCCAAAAAAAAAATTTTTTCAACTTGTTTCAATTTTACCCTCGTAGAATATATATTCTACCCGCACACATTTGGAACTCTCCTGGGGTACCCTCACACATATTATTCCCTCATTTAGTGGATATTTTCACAAAAAAGTTAAATTTTCAAAAATCCAGAAAATTGGCTGAAAACGACTAAATATCAAGGACTCATTGGGTGAATCGCTCTGGAATTGAAATCGGAACGCTCACTGACATTTCCCCTATCCGAAAGTTTGATAAACGGCGGAAAAATGACTAAGTCCAAAAAAAAATATTTTTCAACTTTTTTCAATTTTACCCCGTGGGATATATATTCTACCCACACACATTTGGAACTCTCCTGGGGTACCCTCACACATATTATTCCCTCATTTAGTGGATATTTTCACAAAAAAGTGAAATTTTCAAAAATCCAGAAAATTGGCTGAAAACGCCTAAATATCAAGGACTCATTGGGCGAATCGCTCTGGAACTGAAATTGGAACGCTCACTGACATTTCCCCTATATGAAAGTCTGATAAACGCCGTAAAAATGACTAAGTCCAAAAAAAAAATTTTTTCAACTTTTTTCAATTTTACCCCCGTGGGATATATATTCTACACACACACATTTGCAACTCTCCTGGGGTACCCTCACACATATTATTCCCTCATTTAGTGGATATTTTCACAAAAAAGTGAAATTTTCAAAAATCCAGAAAATTGGCTGAAAACGCCTAAATATCAAGGACTCATTGGGCGAATCGCTCTGGAACTGAAATTGGAACGCTCACTGACATTTCCCCTATATGAAAGTCTGATAAACGCCGTAAAAATGACTAAGTCCAAAAAAAAAATTTTTTCAACTTTTTTCAATTTTACCCCCATAGAATATATATTCTACCCACACACATTTGGAACTCTCCTGGGGTACCCTCACACATATTATTCCCTCATTTAGTGGATATTTTCACAAAAAAGTGAAATTTTCAAAAATCCAGAAAATTGGCTGAAAACTCCTAAATAGCAAGGACTCATTGGGCGAATCGCTCTGGAACTGAAATCGGAACGCTCACTGACATTTCCCTTTTCTGAAAGTCTGATAAACGCCGGAAAAATTATTTAATCCCAAAAAAATTTTTTTCAACTTTTTTCAATTTTACCCCCGTGGGATATATATTCTACCCAAACACATTTGGAACTCTCCTGGGGTACCCTCACACATATTATTCCCTCATTTAGTGAATATTTTCACAAAAAAGTGAAATTTTCAAAAATCCAGAAAATTGGCTGAAAACGACTAAATATCAAGGACTCATTGGGCGAATCGCTCTGGAACTGAAATCGGAACGCTCACTGACATTTCCCCTATATGAAAGTCTGATAAACACCGGAAAAATGACTAAGTCCAAAAAAAAAATTTTTTCAACTTGTTTCAATTTTACCCTCGTAGAATATATATTCTACCCGCACACATTTGGAACTCTCCTGGGGTACCCTCACACATATTATTCCCTCATTTAGTGGATATTTTCACAAACAAGTTAAATTTTCAAAAATCCAGAAAATTGGCTGAAAACGACTAAATATCAAGGACTCATTGGGTGAATCGCTCTGGAATTGAAATCGGAACGCTCACTGACATTTCCCCTATCCGAAAGTTTGATAAACGGCGGAAAAATGACTAAGTCCAAAAAAAAATATTTTTCAACTTTTTTCAATTTTACCCCGTGGGATATATATTCTACCCACACACATTTGGAACTCTCCTGGGGTACCCTCACACATATTATTCCCTCATTTAGTGGATATTTTCACAAAAAAGTGAAATTTTCAAAAATCCAGAAAATTGGCTGAAAACGCCTAAATATCAAGGACTCATTGGGCGAATCGCTCTGGAACTGAAATTGGAACGCTCACTGACATTTCCCCTATATGAAAGTCTGATAAACGCCGTAAAAATGACTAAGTCCAAAAAAAAAATTTTTTCAACTTTTTTCAATTTTACCCCCATGGGATATATATTCTACCCACACACATTTGGAACTCTCCTGGGGTACCCTCACACATATTATTCCCTCATTTAGTGGATATTTTCACAAAAAAGTGAAATTTTCAAAAATCCAGAAAATTGGCTGAAAACGCCTAAATATCAAGGACTCATTGGGCGAATCGCTCTGGAACTGAAATCGGAATGCTCACTGACATTTCCCTTTTCTGAAAGTCTGATAAACGCCGGAAAAATTATTTAATCCCCAAAAAATTGTTTTCAACTTTTTCCAATTTTACCCCGTGGGATATATATTCTACCCACACACATTTGGAACTCTCCTGGGGTACCCTCACACATATTATTCCCTCATTTAGTGGATATTTTCACAAAAAAGTGAAATTTTCAAAAATCCAGAAAATTGGCTGAAAACGACTAAATATCAAGGACTCATCCGGCGAATCGGTCTGGAACTGAAATCGGAGCGCTCACTGACATTTCCCCTATCCGAAAGTTTGATAAACGGCGGAAAAATGACTAAGTCCAAAAAAAAAAATTTTTCAACTTTTTTCAATTTTACCCCCGTGGGATATATATTCTACACACACACATTTGCAACTCTCCTGGGGTACCCTCACACATATTATTCCCTCATTTAGTGGATATTTTCACAAAAAAGTGAAATTTTCAAAAATCCAGAAAATTGGCTGAAAACGCCTAAATATCAAGGACTCATTGGGCGAATCGCTCTGGAACTGAAATCGGAACGCTCACTGACATTTCCCCTATATGAAAGTCTGATAAACGCCGGAAAAATGACTAAGTCCAAAAAAAAAGTTTTTTCAACTTTTTTCAATTTTACCCCCATGGGATATATATTCTACCCACACACATTTGGAACTCTCCTGGGGAACCCTCACACATATTATTCCCTCATTTAGTGGATAATTTCACAAAAAAAAGTGAAATTTTCATGAATTCAGAAAATTGGCTGAAAACGCCTAAATATCAAGGACTCATTGGGCGAATCGCTCTGGAACTGAAATCGGAACGCTCACTGACATTTCCATTTTCTGAAAGTCTGATAAACGCCGGAAAAATTATTTAATCCCAAAAAAATTTTTTTCAACTTATTTCAATTTTACCCCCGTGGGATATATATTCTACCCAAACACATTTGGAACTCTCCTGGGGTACCCTCACACATATTATTCCCTCATTTAGTGAATATTTTCACAAAAAAGTGAAATTTTCAAAAATCCAGAAAATTGGCTGAAAACGACTAAATATCAAGGACTCATCCGGCGAATCGGTCTGGAACTGAAATCGGAGCGCTCACTGACATTTCCCCTATATGAAAGTCTGATAAACGCCGGAAAAATGACTAAGTCCAAAAAAAAAATTTTTTAAACTTGTTTCAATTTTACCCCCGTAGAATATATATTCTACCCGCACACATTTGGAACTATCCTGGGGTACCCTCACACATATTATTCCCTCATTTAGTGGATATTTTCACAAAAAAGTGAAATTTTCAAAAATCCAGAAAATTGGCTGAAAACGCCTAAATATCAAGGACTCATTGGGCGAATCGCTCTGGAACTGAAATCGGAATGCTCACTGACATTTCCCTTTTCTGAAAGTCTGATAAACGCCGGAAAAATTATTTAATCCCCAAAAAATTTTTTTCAACTTTTTTCAATTTTACCCCCGTGGGATATATATTCTACCCAAACACATTTGGAACTCTCCTGGGGTACCCTCACACATATTATTCCCTCATTTAGTGAATATTTTCACAAAAAAGTGAAATTTTCAAAAATCCAGAAAATTGGCTGAAAACGACTAAATATCAAGGACTCATGGGGCGAATCGCTCTGGAACTGAAATCGGAACACTCACTGACATTTCCCCTATCCGAAAGTCTGATAAACGCTGGAAAAATGACTAAGTCCAAAAAAAAATATTTTTCAACTTTTTCCAATTTTACCCCGTGGGATATATATTCTACCCACACACATTTGGAACTCTCCTGGGGTACCCTCACACATATTATTCCCTCATTTAGTGGATATTTTCACAAAAAAGTGAAATTTTCAAAAATCCAGAAAATTGGCTGAAAACGACTAAATATCAAGGACTCATCCGGCGAATCGGTCTGGAACTGAAATCGGAGCGCTCACTGACATTTCCCCTATCTGAAAGTCTGATAAACGCTGGAAAAATGACTAAGTCCAAAAAAAAAAATTTTTCAACTTTTTTCAATTTTACCCACGTGGGATATATATTCTACACACACACATTTGCAACTCTCCTGGGGTACCCTCACACATATTATTCCCTCATTTAGTGGATATTTTCACAAAAAAGTGAAATTTTCAAAAATCCAGAAAATTGGCTGAAAACGCCTAAATATCAAGGACTCATTAGGCGAATCGCTCTGGAACTGAAATTGGAATGCTCACTGACATTTCCCCTATATGAAAGTCTGATAAACGCCGTAAAAATGACTAAGTCCAAAAAAAAAATTTTTTTAAATTTTTTCAATTTTACCCCCATGGGATATATATTCTACCCACACACATTTGGAACTCTCCTGGGGTACCCTCACACATGTTATTCCCTCATTTAGTGGATATTTTCACGAAAAAGTTAAATTTTCAAAAATCCAGAAAATTGGCTGAAAACGACTAAATATCAAGGACTCATTGGGCGAATCGCTCTGGAACTGAAATCGGAACGCTCACTGACATTTCCCCTATATGAAAGTCTGATAAACGCCGGAAAAATGACTAAGTCCAAAAAAAAAATGTTTTCAACTTCTTTCAATTTTACCCCCGTAGAAAATATATTCTACCCGCACACATTTGGAACTCTCCTGGGGTACCCTCACACATATTATTCCCTCATTTAGTGGATATTTTCACAAAAAAGTGAAATTTTCAAAAATCCAGAAAATTGGCTGAAAACGCCTAAATATCAAGGACTCATTGGGCGAATCGCTCTGGAACTGAAATTGGAATGCTCACTGACATTTCCCTTTTCTGAAAGTCTGATAAACGCCGGAAAAATTATTTAATCCCCAAAAAAATGTTTTCAACTTTTTTCAATTTTACCCCCGTGGGATATATATTCTACCCAAACACATTTGGAACTCTCCTGGGGTACCCTCACACATATTATTCCCTCATTTAGTGAATATTTTCACAAAAACGTGAAATTTTCAAAAATCCAGAAAATTGGCTGAAAACGACTAAATATCAAGGACGCATGGGGCGAATCGCTCTGGAACTGAAATCGGAACACTCACTGACATTTCCCCTATCCGAAAGTCTGATAAACTCTGGAAAAATGACTAAGTCCAAAAAAAAATATTTTTCAACTTTTTCCAATTTTACCCCGTGGGATATATATTCTACCCACACACATTTGGAACTCTCCTGGGGTACCCTCACACATTTTATTCCCTCATTTAGTGGATATTTTCACAAAAAAGTGAAATTTTCAAAAATCCAGAAAATTGGCTGAAAACGCCTAAATATCAAGGACTCATTGGGCGAATCGCTCTGGAACTGAAATCGGAATGCTCACTGACATTTCCCCTATATGAAAGTCTGATAAACGCCGGAAAAATGACTAAGTCCAAAAAAAAAATTTTTTCAACTTTTTTCAATTTTACCCCCGTAGAATATATATTCTACCCGCACACATTTGGAACTCTCCTGGGGTACCCTCACACATATTATTCCCTCATTTAGTGGATATTTTCACAAAAAAGTGAAATTTTCAAAAATCCAGAAAATTGGCTGAAAACGCCTAAATATCAAGGACTCATTGGGCGAATCGCTCTGGAACTGAAATTGGAATGCTCACTGACATTTCCCCTATATGAAAGTCTGATAAACGCCGTAAAAATGACTAAGTCCAAAAAAAAAATTTTTTTCAACTTTTTTCAATTTTACCCCCATGGGATATATATTCTACCCACACACATTTGGAACTCTCCTGGGGTACCCTCACACATATTATTCCCTCATTTAGTGAATATTTTCACAAAAAAGTGAAATTTTCAAAAATCCAGAAAATTGGCTGAAAACGCCTAAATATCAAGGACTCATTGGACGAATCGCTCTGGAATTGAAATCGGAACGCTCACTGACATTTCCCTTATCTGAAAGTCTGATAAACGCCGGAAAAATGACTAAGTCCAAAAAAAAATTTTTTTCAAGTTTTTTCAATTTTACCCCTGTGGGATATATATTCTACCCACACACATTTGGAACTCTCCTGGGGTACCCTCAAACATATTATTCCCTCATTTAGTGGATATTTTCACAAAAAAAGTGAAATTTTCAAAAATCCAGAAAATTGGCTGAAAACGACTAAATATCAAGGACTCATGGGGCGAATCGCTCTGGAACTGAAATCGGAACACTCACTGACATTTCCCCTATCCGAAAGTCTGATAAACGCTGGAAAAATGACTAAGTCCAAAAAAAAATATTTTTCAACTTTTTCCAATTTTACCCCGTGGGATATATATTCTACCCACACACATTTGGAACTCTCCTGGGGTACCCTCACACATATTATTCCCTCATTTAGTGGATATTTTCACAAAAAAGTGAAATTTTCAAAAATCCAGAAAATTGGCTGAAAACGACTAAATATCAAGGACTCATCCGGCGAATCGGTCTGGAACTGAAATCGGAGCGCTCACTGACATTTCCCCTATCTGAAAGTCTGATAAACGCTGGAAAAATGACTAAGTCCAAAAAAAAAAATTTTTCAACTTTTTTCAATTTTACCCACGTGGGATATATATTCTACACACACACATTTGCAACTCTCCTGGGGTACCCTCACACATATTATTCCCTCATTTAGTGGATATTTTCACAAAAAAGTGAAATTTTCAAAAATCCAGAAAATTGGCTGAAAACGCCTAAATATCAAGGACTCATTAGGCGAATCGCTCTGGAACTGAAATTGGAATGCTCACTGACATTTCCCCTATATGAAAGTCTGATAAACGCCGTAAAAATGACTAAGTCCAAAAAAAAAATTTTTTAAAATTTTTTCAATTTTACCCCCATGGGATATATATTCTACCCACACACATTTGGAACTCTCCTGGGGTACCCTCACACATGTTATTCCCTCATTTAGTGGATATTTTCACGAAAAAGTTAAATTTTCAAAAATCCAGAAAATTGGCTGAAAACGACTAAATATCAAGGACTCATTGGGCGAATCGCTCTGGAACTGAAATCGGAACGCTCACTGACATTTCCCCTATATGAAAGTCTGATAAACGCCGGAAAAATGACTAAGTCCAAAAAAAAAATGTTTTCAACTTCTTTCAATTTTACCCCCGTAGAAAATATATTCTACCCGCACACATTTGGAACTCTCCTGGGGTACCCTCACACATATTATTCCCTCATTTAGTGGATATTTTCACAAAAAAGTGAAATTTTCAAAAATCCAGAAAATTGGCTGAAAACGCCTAAATATCAAGGACTCATTGGGCGAATCGCTCTGGAACTGAAATTGGAATGCTCACTGACATTTCCCTTTTCTGAAAGTCTGATAAACGCCGGAAAAATTATTTAATCCCCAAAAAAATGTTTTCAACTTTTTTCAATTTTACCCCCGTGGGATATATATTCTACCCAAACACATTTGGAACTCTCCTGGGGTACCCTCACACATATTATTCCCTCATTTAGTGAATATTTTCACAAAAACGTGAAATTTTCAAAAATCCAGAAAATTGGCTGAAAACGACTAAATATCAAGGACTCATGGGGCGAATCGCTCTGGAACTGAAATCGGAACACTCACTGACATTTCCCCTATCCGAAAGTCTGATAAACTCTGGAAAAATGACTAAGTCCAAAAAAAAATATTTTTCAACTTTTTCCAATTTTACCCCGTGGGATATATATTCTACCCACACACATTTGGAACTCTCCTGGGGTACCCTCACACATTTTATTCCCTCATTTAGTGGATATTTTCACAAAAAAGTGAAATTTTCAAAAATCCAGAAAATTGGCTGAAAACGCCTAAATATCAAGGACTCATTGGGCGAATCGCTCTGGAACTGAAATCGGAATGCTCACTGACATTTCCCCTATATGAAAGTCTGATAAACGCCGGAAAAATGACTAAGTCCAAAAAAAAAATTTTTTCAACTTTTTTCAATTTTACCCCCGTAGAATATATATTCTACCCGCACACATTTGGAACTCTCCTGGGGTACCCTCACACATATTATTCCCTCATTTAGTGGATATTTTCACAAAAAAGTGAAATTTTCAAAAATCCAGAAAATTGGCTGAAAACGCCTAAATATCAAGGACTCATTGGGCGAATCGCTCTGGAACTGAAATTGGAATGCTCACTGACATTTCCCCTATATGAAAGTCTGATAAACGCCGTAAAAATGACTAAGTCCAAAAAAAAAATTTTTTTCAACTTTTTTCAATTTTACCCCCATGGGATATATATTCTACCCACACACATTTGGAACTCTCCTGGGGTACCCTCACACATATTATTCCCTCATTTAGTGAATATTTTCACAAAAAAGTGAAATTTTCAAAAATCCAGAAAATTGGCTGAAAACGCCTAAATATCAAGGACTCATTGGACGAATCGCTCTGGAATTGAAATCGGAACGCTCACTGACATTTCCCTTATCTGAAAGTCTGATAAACGCCGGAAAAATGACTAAGTCCAAAAAAAAATTTTTTTCAAGTTTTTTCAATTTTACCCCTGTGGGATATATATTCTACCCACACACATTTGGAACTCTCCTGGGGTACCCTCAAACATATTATTCCCTCATTTAGTGGATATTTTCACAAAAAAAGTGAAATTTTCAAAAATCCAGAAAATTGGCTGAAAACGACTAAATATCAAGGACTCATTGGACGAATCGCTCTGGAATTGAAATCGGAACGCTCACTAACATTTCCCTTATCTGAAAGTCTGATAAATGCCGGAAAAATGACTAAGTCCAAAATAAATAATTTTTCAACTTTTTTCAATTTTACCCCCGTGGGATATATATTCTACCCACACACATTTGGAACTCTCCTGGGGTACCCTCACACATATAATTCCCTCATTTAGTGGATATTTTCACAAAAAAGTGAAATTTTCAAAAATCCAGAAAATTGGCTGAAAACGACTAAATATCAAGGACTCATTGGACGAATCGCTCTGGAATTGAAATCGGAACGCTCACTGACATTTCCCTTATCTGAAAGTCTGATAAACGCCGGAAAAATGACTAAGTCCAAAATAAATAATTTTTCAACTTTTTTCAATTTTACCCCCGTGGGATATATAGTCTACCCACACACATTTGGAACTCTCCTGGGGTACCCTCACACATATTATTCCCTCATTTAGTGGATATTTTCACAAAAAAAGTGAAATTTTCAAAAATCCAGAAAATTGGCTGAAAACGACTAAATATCAAGGACTCATTGGACGAATCGCTCTGGAATTGAAATCGGAACGCTCACTAACATTTCCCTTATCTGAAAGTCTGATAAATGCCGGAAAAATGACTAAGTCCAAAATAAATAATTTTTCAACTTTTTTCAATTTTACCCCCGTGGGATATATATTCTACCCACACACATTTGGAACTCTCCTGGGGTACCCTCACACATATTATTCCCTCATTTAGTAGATATTTTCACAAAAAAGTGAAATTTTCAAAAATCCAGAAAATTGGCTGAAAACGACTAAATATCAAGGACTCATTGGACGAATCGCTCTGGAATTGAAATCGGAACGCTCACTAACATTTCCCTTATCTAAAAGTCTGATAAACGCCGGAAAAATGACTAAGTCCAAAATAAATAATTTTTCAACTTTTTTCAATTTGACCCCCGTGGGATATATATTCTACCCACACACATTTGGAACTCTCCTGGGGTACCCTCACACATATTATTCCCTCATTTAGTGGATATTTTCACAAAAAAGTGAAATTTTCAAAAATCCAGAAAATTGGCTGAAAACGACTAAATATCAAGGACTCATTGGACGAATCGCTCTGGAATTGAAATCGGAACGCTCACTAACATTTCCCTTATCTGAAAGTCTGATAAATGCCGGAAAAATGACTAAGTCCAAAATAAATAATTTTTCAACTTTTTTCAATTTTACCCCCGTGGGATATATATTCTACCCACACACATTTGGAACTCTCCTGGGGTACCCTCACACATATTATTCCCTCATTTAGTGGATATTTTCACAAAAAAGTGAAATTTTCAAAAATCCAGAAAATTGGCTGAAAACGACTAAATATCAAGGACTCATTGGACGAATCGCTCTGGAATTGAAATCGGAACGCTCACTAACATTTCCCTTATCTGAAAGTCTGATAAATGCCGGAAAAATGACTAAGTCCAAAATAAATAATTTTTCAACTTTTTTCAATTTTACCCCCGTGGGATATATATTCTACCCCCACACATTTCGAACTCTCCTGGGGTACCCTCACACATATTATTCCCTCATTTAGTGGATATTTTCACAAAAAAGAGAAATTTTCAAAAATCCAGAAAATTGGCTGAAAACGACTAAATATCAAGGACTCATTGGACGAATCGCTCTGGAATTGAAATCGGAACGCTCACTGACATTTCCCTTATCTGAAAGTCTGATAAACGCCGGAAAAATGACTAAGTCCAAAATAAATAATTTTTCAACTTTTTTCAATTTTACCCCCGTGGGATATATATTCTACCCACACACATTTGGAACTCTCCTGGGGTACCCTCACACATATTATTCCCTCATTTAGTGGATATTTTCACAAAAAAGTGAAATTTTCAAAAATCCAGAAAATTGGCTGAAAACGACTAAATATCAAGGACTCATTGGACGAATCGCTCTGGAATTGAAATCGGAACGCTCACTAACATTTCCCTTATCTGAAAGTCTGATAAATGCCGGAAAAATGACTAAGTCCAAAATAAATAATTTTTCAACTTTTTTCAATTTTACCCCCGTGGGATATATATTCTACCCACACACATTTGGAACTCTCCTGGGGTACCCTCACACATATTATTCCCTCATTTAGTAGATATTTTAACAAAAAAGTGAAATTTTCAAAAATCCAGAAAATTGGCTGAAAACGACTAAATATCAAGGACTCATTGGACGAATCGCTCTGGAATTGAAATCGGAACGCTCACTAACATTTCCCTTATCTAAAAGTCTGATAAACGCCGGAAAAATGACTAAGTCCAAAATAAATAATTTTTCAACTTTTTTCAATTTGACCCCCGTGGGATATATATTCTACCCACACACATTTGGAACTCTCCTGGGGTACCCTCACACATATTATTCCCTCATTTAGTGGATATTTTCACAAAAAAGTGAAATTTTCAAAAATCCAGAAAATTGGCTGAAAACGACTAAATATCAAGGACTCATTGGACGAATCGCTCTGGAATTGAAATCGGAACGCTCACTAACATTTCCCTTATCTGAAAGTCTGATAAATGCCGGAAAAATGACTAAGTCCAAAATAAATAATTTTTCAACTTTTTTCAATTTTACCCCCGTGGGATATATATTCTACCCACACACATTTGGAACTCTCCTGGGGTACCCTCACACATATTATTCCCTCATTTAGTGGATATTTTCACAAAAAAGTGAAATTTTCAAAAATCCAGAAAATTGGCTGAAAACGACTAAATATCAAGGACTCATTGGACGAATCGCTCTGGAATTGAAATCGGAACGCTCACTAACATTTCCCTTATCTGAAAGTCTGATAAATGCCGGAAAAATGACTAAGTCCAAAATAAATAATTTTTCAACTTTTTTCAATTTTACCCCCGTGGGATATATATTCTACCCCCACACATTTCGAACTCTCCTGGGGTACCCTCACACATATTATTCCCTCATTTAGTGGATATTTTCACAAAAAAGAGAAATTTTCAAAAATCCAGAAAATTGGCTGAAAACGACTAAATATCAAGGACTCATTGGACGAATCGCTCTGGAATTGAAATCGGAACGCTCACTGACATTTCCCTTATCTGAAAGTCTGATAAACGCCGGAAAAATGACTAAGTCCAAAATAAATAATTTTTCAACTTTTTTCAATTTTACCCCCGTGGGATATATATTCTACCCACACACATTTGGAACTCTCCTGGGGTACCCTCACACATATTATTCCCTCATTTAGTGGATATTTTCACAAAAAAGTGAAATTTTCAAAAATCCAGAAAATTGGCTGAAAACGACTAAATATCAAGGACTCATTGGACGAATCGCTCTGGAATTGAAATCGGAACGCTCACTAACATTTCCCTTATCTGAAAGTCTGATAAATGCCGGAAAAATGACTAAGTCCAAAATAAATAATTTTTCAACTTTTTTCAATTTTACCCCCGTGGGATATATATTCTACCCACACACATTTGGAACTCTCCTGGGGTACCCTCACACATATTATTCCCTCATTTAGTAGATATTTTCACAAAAAAGTGAAATTTTCAAAAATCCAGAAAATTGGCTGAAAACGACTAAATATCAAGGACTCATTGGACGAATCGCTCTGGAATTGAAATCGGAACGCTCACTAACATTTCCCTTATCTAAAAGTCTGATAAACGCCGGAAAAATGACTAAGTCCAAAATAAATAATTTTTCAACTTTTTTCAATTTGACCCCCGTGGGATATATATTCTACCCACACACATTTGGAACTCTCCTGGGGTACCCTCACACATATTATTCCCTCATTTAGTGGATATTTTCACAAAAAAGTGAAATTTTCAAAAATCCAGAAAATTGGCTGAAAACGACTAAATATCAAGGACTCATTGGACGAATCGCTCTGGAATTGAAATCGGAACGCTCACTAACATTTCCCTTATCTGAAAGTCTGATAAATGCCGGAAAAATGACTAAGTCCAAAATAAATAATTTTTCAACTTTTTTCAATTTTACCCCCGTGGGATATATATTCTACCCACACACATTTGGAACTCTCCTGGGGTACCCTCACACATATTATTCCCTCATTTAGTGGATATTTTCACAAAAAAGTGAAATTTTCAAAAATCCAGAAAATTGGCTGAAAACGACTAAATATCAAGGACTCATTGGACGAATCGCTCTGGAATTGAAATCGGAACGCTCACTAACATTTCCCTTATCTGAAAGTCTGATAAACGCCGGAAAAATGACTAAGTCCAAAATAAATAATTTTTCAACTTTTTTCAATTTTACCCCCGTGGGATATATATTCTACCCACACACATTTGGAACTCTCCTGAGGTACCCTCACACATATTATTCCCTCATTTAGTGGATATTTCCACAAAAAAGTGAAATTTTCAGAAATCCAGAAAATTGGCTGAAAACGACTAAATATCAAGGACTCATTGGACGAATCGCTCTGGAATTGAAATCGGAACGCTCACTGACATTTCCCTTATCTGAAAGTCTGATAAACGCCGGAAAAATGACTAAGTCCAAAAAAAAATTTTTTTCAAGTTTTTTCAATTTTACCCCTGTGGGATATATATTCTACCCACACACATTTGGAACTCTCCTGGGGTACCCTCACACATATAATTCCCTCATTTAGTGGATATTTTCACAAAAAAGTGAAATTTTCAAAAATCCAGAAAATTGGCTGAAAACGACTAAATATCAAGGACTCATTGGACGAATCGCTCTGGAATTGAAATCGGAACGCTCACTGACATTTCCCTTATCTGAAAGTCTGATAAACGCTGGAAAAATGACTAAGTCCAAAATAAATAATTTTTCAACTTTTTTCAATTTTACCCCCGTGGGATATATATTCTACCCACACACATTTGGAACTCTCCTGGGGTACCCTCACACATATTATTCCCTCATTTAGTGGATATTTTCACAAAAAAAGTGAAATTTTCAAAAATCCAGAAAATTGGCTGAAAACGACTAAATATCAAGGACTCATTGGACGAATCGCTCTGGAATTGAAATCGGAACGCTCACTGACATTTCCCTTATCTGAAAGTCTGATAAACGCCGGAAAAATGACTAAGTCCAAAATAAATAATTTTTCAACTTTTTTCAATTTTACCCCCGTGGGATATATATTCTACCCACAAACATTTGGAACTCTCCTGGGGTACCCTCACACATATTATTCCCTCATTTAGTGGATATTTTCACAAAAAAGTGAAATTTTCGAAAATCCAGAAAATTGGCTGAAAACGACTAAATATCAAGGACTCATTGGACGAATCGCTCTGGAATTGAAATCGAAATGCTCACTGACATTTCCCTTATCTGAAAGTCTGATAAACGCCGGAAAAATGACTAAGTCCAAAATAAAAATTTTTTAAACTTTTTTCAATTTTACCCCTGTGGGATATATATTCTACCCACACACATTTGGAACTCTCCTGGGGTACCCTCACACATATTATTCCCTCATTTAGTGGATATTTTCACAAAAAAAGTGAAATTTTCAAAAATCCAGAAAATTGGCTGAAAACGACTAAATATCAAGGACTCATTGGACGAATCGCTCTGGAATTGAAATCGGAACGCTCACTGACATTTCCCTTATCTGAAAGTCTGATAAACGCCGGAAAAATGACTAAGTCCAAAAAAAAATTTTTTTCAAGTTTTTTCAATTTTACCCCTGTGGGATATATATTCTACCCACACACATTTGGAACTCTCCTGGGGTACCCTCAAACATATTATTCCCTCATTTAGTGGATATTTTCACAAAAAAAGTGAAATTTTCAAAAATCCAGAAAATTGGCTGAAAACGACTAAATATCAAGGACTCATTGGACGAATCGCTCTGGAATTGAAATCGGAACGCTCACTAACATTTCCCTTATCTGAAAGTCTGATAAATGCCGGAAAAATGACTAAGTCCAAAATAAATAATTTTTCAACTTTTTTCAATTTTACCCCCGTGGGATATATATTCTACCCACACACATTTGGAACTCTCCTGGGGTACCCTCACACATATAATTCCCTCATTTAGTGGATATTTTCACAAAAAAGTGAAATTTTCAAAAATCCAGAAAATTGGCTGAAAACGACTAAATATCAAGGACTCATTGGACGAATCGCTCTGGAATTGAAATCGGAACGCTCACTGACATTTCCCTTATCTGAAAGTCTGATAAACGCCGGAAAAATGACTAAGTCCAAAATAAATAATTTTTCAACTTTTTTCAATTTTACCCCCGTGGGATATATATTCTACCCACACACATTTGGAACTCTCCTGGGGTACCCTCACACATATTATTCCCTCATTTAGTGGATATTTTCACAAAAAAAGTGAAATTTTCAAAAATCCAGAAAATTGGCTGAAAACGACTAAATATCAAGGACTCATTGGACGAATCGCTCTGGAATTGAAATCGGAACGCTCACTAACATTTCCCTTATCTGAAAGTCTGATAAATGCCGGAAAAATGACTAAGTCCAAAATAAATAATTTTTCAACTTTTTTCAATTTTACCCCCGTGGGATATATATTCTACCCACACACATTTGGAACTCTCCTGGGGTACCCTCACACATATTATTCCCTCATTTAGTAGATATTTTCACAAAAAAGTGAAATTTTCAAAAATCCAGAAAATTGGCTGAAAACGACTAAATATCAAGGACTCATTGGACGAATCGCTCTGGAATTGAAATCGGAACGCTCACTAACATTTCCCTTATCTGAAAGTCTGATAAATGCCGGAAAAATGACTAAGTCCAAAATAAATAATTTTTCAACTTTTTTCAATTTTACCCCCGTGGGATATATATTCTACCCACACACATTTGGAACTCTCCTGGGGTACCCTCACACATATTATTCCCTCATTTAGTGGATATTTTCACAAAAAAGTGAAATTTTCAAAAATCCAGAAAATTGGCTGAAAACGACTAAATATCAAGGACTCATTGGACGAATCGCTCTGGAATTGAAATCGGAACGCTCACTAACATTTCCCTTATCTGAAAGTCTGATAAATGCCGGAAAAATGACTAAGTCCAAAATAAATAATTTTTCAACTTTTTTCAATTTTACCCCCGTGGGATATATATTCTACCCCCACACATTTCGAACTCTCCTGGGGTACCCTCACACATATTATTCCCTCATTTAGTGGATATTTTCACAAAAAAGAGAAATTTTCAAAAATCCAGAAAATTGGCTGAAAACGACTAAATATCAAGGACTCATTGGACGAATCGCTCTGGAATTGAAATCGGAACGCTCACTGACATTTCCCTTATCTGAAAGTCTGATAAACGCCGGAAAAATGACTAAGTCCAAAATAAATAATTTTTCAACTTTTTTCAATTTTACCCCCGTGGGATATATATTCTACCCACACACATTTGGAACTCTCCTGGGGTACCCTCACACATATTATTCCCTCACTTAGTGGATATTTTCACAAAAAAGTGAAATTTTCAAAAATCCAGAAAATTGGCTGAAAACGACTAAATATCAAGGACTCATTGGACGAATCGCTCTGGAATTGAAATCGGAACGCTCACTAACATTTCCCTTATCTGAAAGTCTGATAAATGCCGGAAAAATGACTAAGTCCAAAATAAATAATTTTTCAACTTTTTTCAATTTTATCCCCGTGGGATATATATTCTACCCACACACATTTGGAACTCTCCTGGGGTACCCTCACACATATTATTCCCTCATTTAGTAGATATTTTCACAAAAAAGTGAAATTTTCAAAAATCCAGAAAATTGGCTGAAAACGACTAAATATCAAGGACTCATTGGACGAATCGCTCTGGAATTGAAATCGGAACGCTCACTAACATTTCCCTTATCTAAAAGTCTGATAAACGCCGGAAAAATGACTAAGTCCAAAATAAATAATTTTTCAACTTTTTTCAATTTGACCCCCGTGGGATATATATTCTACCCACACACATTTGGAACTCTCCTGGGGTACCCTCACACATATTATTCCCTCATTTAGTGGATATTTTCACAAAAAAGTGAAATTTTCAAAAATCCAGAAAATTGGCTGAAAACGACTAAATATCAAGGACTCATTGGACGAATCGCTCTGGAATTGAAATCGGAACGCTCACTAACATTTCCCTTATCTGAAAGTCTGATAAATGCCGGAAAAATGACTAAGTCCAAAATAAATAATTTTTCAACTTTTTTCAATTTTACCCCCGTGGGATATATATTCTACCCACACACATTTGGAACTCTCCTGGGGTACCCTCACACATATTATTCCCTCATTTAGTGGATATTTTCACAAAAAAGTGAAATTTTCAAAAATCCAGAAAATTGGCTGAAAACGACTAAATATCAAGGACTCATTGGACGAATCGCTCTGGAATTGAAATCGGAACGCTCACTAACATTTCCCTTATCTGAAAGTCTGATAAATGCCGGAAAAATGACTAAGTCCAAAATAAATAATTTTTCAACTTTTTTCAATTTTACCCCCGTGGGATATATATTCTACCCCCACACATTTCGAACTCTCCTGGGGTACCCTCACACATATTATTCCCTCATTTAGTGGATATTTTCACAAAAAAGAGAAATTTTCAAAAATCCAGAAAATTGGCTGAAAACGACTAAATATCAAGGACTCATTGGACGAATCGCTCTGGAATTGAAATCGGAACGCTCACTGACATTTCCCTTATCTGAAAGTCTGATAAACGCCGGAAAAATGACTAAGTCCAAAATAAATAATTTTTCAACTTTTTTCAATTTTACCCCCGTGGGATATATATTCTACCCACACACATTTGGAACTCTCCTGGGGTACCCTCACACATATTATTCCCTCATTTAGTGGATATTTTCACAAAAAAGTGAAATTTTCAAAAATCCAGAAAATTGGCTGAAAACGACTAAATATCAAGGACTCATTGGACGAATCGCTCTGGAATTGAAATCGGAACGCTCACTAACATTTCCCTTATCTGAAAGTCTGATAAATGCCGGAAAAATGACTAAGTCCAAAATAAATAATTTTTCAACTTTTTTCAATTTTACCCCCGTGGGATATATATTCTACCCACACACATTTGGAACTCTCCTGGGGTACCCTCACACATATTATTCCCTCATTTAGTAGATATTTTCACAAAAAAGTGAAATTTTCAAAAATCCAGAAAATTGGCTGAAAACGACTAAATATCAAGGACTCATTGGACGAATCGCTCTGGAATTGAAATCGGAACGCTCACTAACATTTCCCTTATCTAAAAGTCTGATAAACGCCGGAAAAATGACTAAGTCCAAAATAAATAATTTTTCAACTTTTTTCAATTTGACCCCCGTGGGATATATATTCTACCCACACACATTTGGAACTCTCCTGGGGTACCCTCACACATATTATTCCCTCATTTAGTGGATATTTTCACAAAAAAGTGAAATTTTCAAAAATCCAGAAAATTGGCTGAAAACGACTAAATATCAAGGACTCATTGGACGAATCGCTCTGGAATTGAAATCGGAACGCTCACTAACATTTCCCTTATCTGAAAGTCTGATAAATGCCGGAAAAATGACTAAGTCCAAAATAAATAATTTTTCAACTTTTTTCAATTTTACCCCCGTGGGATATATATTCTACCCACACACATTTGGAACTCTCCTGGGGTACCCTCACACATATTATTCCCTCATTTAGTGGATATTTTCACAAAAAAGTGAAATTTTCAAAAATCCAGAAAATTGGCTGAAAACGACTAAATATCAAGGACTCATTGGACGAATCGCTCTGGAATTGAAATCGGAACGCTCACTAACATTTCCCTTATCTGAAAGTCTGATAAATGCCGGAAAAATGACTAAGTCCAAAATAAATAATTTTTCAACTTTTTTCAATTTTACCCCCGTGGGATATATATTCTACCCCCACACATTTCGAACTCTCCTGGGGTACCCTCACACATATTATTCCCTCATTTAGTGGATATTTTCACAAAAAAGAGAAATTTTCAAAAATCCAGAAAATTGGCTGAAAACGACTAAATATCAAGGACTCATTGGACGAATCGCTCTGGAATTGAAATCGGAACGCTCACTGACATTTCCCTTATCTGAAAGTCTGATAAACGCCGGAAAAATGACTAAGTCCAAAATAAATAATTTTTCAACTTTTTTCAATTTTACCCCCGTGGGATATATATTCTACCCACACACATTTGGAACTCTCCTGGGGTACCCTCACACATATTATTCCCTCATTTAGTGGATATTTTCACAAAAAAGTGAAATTTTCAAAAATCCAGAAAATTGGCTGAAAACGACTAAATATCAAGGACTCATTGGACGAATCGCTCTGGAATTGAAATCGGAACGCTCACTAACATTTCCCTTATCTGAAAGTCTGATAAATGCCGGAAAAATGACTAAGTCCAAAATAAATAATTTTTCAACTTTTTTCAATTTTACCCCCGTGGGATATATATTCTACCCCCACACATTTCGAACTCTCCTGGGGTACCCTCACACATATTATTCCCTCATTTAGTGGATATTTTCACAAAAAAGAGAAATTTTCAAAAATCCAGAAAATTGGCTGAAAACGACTAAATATCAAGGACTCATTGGACGAATCGCTCTGGAATTGAAATCGGAACGCTCACTGGCATTTCCCTTATCTGAAAGTCTGATAAACGCCGGAAAAATGACTAAGTCCAAAAAAAAAATTTTTCAACTTTTTTCAATTTTACCCCTGTGGGATATATATTCTACCCACACACATTTGGAACTCTCCTGGGGTACCCTCACACATATTATTCCCTCTTTTAGTGGATATTTTCACAAAAAAGTGAAATTTTCAAAAATCCAGAAAATTGGCTGAAAACGACTAAATATCAAGGACTCATTGGACGAATCGCTCTGGAATTGAAATCGGAACGCTCACTGACATTTCCCTTATCTGAAAGTGTGATAAACGCCGGAAAAATGACTAAGTCCAAAATAAAAAATTTTTGAACTTTTTTCAATTTTACCCCCGTGGGATATATATTCTACCCACACACATTTGGAACTCTCCTGGGGTACCCTCACACATATTATTCCCTCATTTAGTGGATATTTTCACAAAAAAAGTGAAATTTTCAAAAATCCAGAAAATTGGCTGAAAACGACTAAATATCAAGGACTCATTGGACGAATCGCTCTGGGATTGAAATCGGAATGCTCACTAACATTTCCCTTATCTGAAAGTCTGATAAACGCCGGAAAAATGACTAAGTCCAAAATAAATAATTTTTCAACTTTTTTCAATTTTACCCCCGTGGGATATATATTCTACCCACACACATTTGGAACTCTCCTGGGGTACCCTCACACATATTATTCCCTCATTTAGTAGATATTTTCACAAAAAAGTGAAATTTTCAAAAATCCAGAAAATTGGCTGAAAACGACTAAATATCATGGACTCATTGGACGAATCGCTCTGGAATTGAAATCGGAACGCTCACTAACATTTCCCTTATCTAAAAGTCTGATAAACGCCGGAAAAATGACTAAGTCCAAAATAAATAATTTTTCAACTTTTTTCAATTTGACCCCCGTGGGATATATATTCTACCCACACACATTTGGAACTCTCCTGGGGTACCCTCACACATATTATTCCCTCATTTAGTGGATATTTTCACAAAAAAGTGAAATTTTCAAAAATCCAGAAAATTGGCTGAAAACGACTAAATATCAAGGACTCATTGGACGAATCGCTCTGGAATTGAAATCGGAATGCTAACTAACATTTCCCTTATCTGAAAGTCTGATAAACGCCGGAAAAATGACTAAGTCCAAAATAAATAATTTTTCAACTTTTTTCAATTTTACCCCCGTGGGATATATATTCTACCCACACACATTTGGAACTCTCCTGGGGTACCCTCACACATATTATTCCCTCATTTAGTGGATATTTTCACAAAAAAGTGAAATTTTCAAAAATCCACAAAATTGGCTGAAAACGACTAAATATCAAGGACTCATTGGACGAATCGCTCTGGAATTGAAATCGGAACGCTCACTAACATTTCCCTTATCTAAAAGTCTGATAAACGCCGGAAAAATGACTAAGTCCAAAATAAATAATTTTTCAACTTTTTTCAATTTGACCCCCGTGGGATATATATTCTACCCACACACATTTGGAACTCTCCTGGGGTACCCTCACACATATTATTCCCTCATTTAGTGGATATTTTCACAAAAAAGTGAAATTTTCAAAAATCCAGAAAATTGGCTGAAAACGACTAAATATCAAGGACTCATTGGACGAATCGCTCTGGAATTGAAATCGGAACGCTCACTAACATTTCCCTTATCTGAAAGTCTGATAAATGCCGGAAAAATGACTAAGTCCAAAATAAATAATTTTTCAACTTTTTTCAATTTTACCCCCGTGGGATATATATTCTACCCACACACATTTGGAACTCTCCTGGGGTACCCTCACACATATTATTCCCTCATTTAGTGGATATTTTCACAAAAAAGTGAAATTTTCAAAAATCCAGAAAATTGGCTGAAAACGACTAAATATCAAGGACTCATTGGACGAATCGCTCTGGAATTGAAATCGGAACGCTCACTAACATTTCCCTTATCTGAAAGTCTGATAAATGCCGGAAAAATGACTAAGTCCAAAATAAATAATTTTTCAACTTTTTTCAATTTTACCCCCGTGGGATATATATTCTACCCCCACACATTTCGAACTCTCCTGGGGTACCCTCACACATATTATTCCCTCATTTAGTGGATATTTTCACAAAAAAGAGAAATTTTCAAAAATCCAGAAAATTGGCTGAAAACGACTAAATATCAAGGACTCATTGGACGAATCGCTCTGGAATTGAAATCGGAACGCTCACTGACATTTCCCTTATCTGAAAGTCTGATAAACGCCGGAAAAATGACTAAGTCCAAAATAAATAATTTTTCAACTTTTTTCAATTTTACCCCCGTGGGATATATATTCTACCCACACACATTTGGAACTCTCCTGGGGTACCCTCACACATATTATTCCCTCATTTAGTGGATATTTTCACAAAAAAGTGAAATTTTCAAAAATCCAGAAAATTGGCTGAAAACGACTAAATATCAAGGACTCATTGGACGAATCGCTCTGGAATTGAAATCGGAACGCTCACTAACATTTCCCTTATCTGAAAGTCTGATAAATGCCGGAAAAATGACTAAGTCCAAAATAAATAATTTTTCAACTTTTTTCAATTTTACCCCCGTGGGATATATATTCTACCCCCACACATTTCGAACTCTCCTGGGGTACCCTCACACATATTATTCCCTCATTTAGTGGATATTTTCACAAAAAAGAGAAATTTTCAAAAATCCAGAAAATTGGCTGAAAACGACTAAATATCAAGGACTCATTGGACGAATCGCTCTGGAATTGAAATCGGAACGCTCACTGGCATTTCCCTTATCTGAAAGTCTGATAAACGCCGGAAAAATGACTAAGTCCAAAAAAAAAATTTTTCAACTTTTTTCAATTTTACCCCTGTGGGATATATATTCTACCCACACACATTTGGAACTCTCCTGGGGTACCCTCACACATATTATTCCCTCTTTTAGTGGATATTTTCACAAAAAAGTGAAATTTTCAAAAATCCAGAAAATTGGCTGAAAACGACTAAATATCAAGGACTCATTGGACGAATCGCTCTGGAATTGAAATCGGAACGCTCACTGACATTTCCCTTATCTGAAAGTGTGATAAACGCCGGAAAAATGACTAAGTCCAAAATAAAAAATTTTTGAACTTTTTTCAATTTTACCCCCGTGGGATATATATTCTACCCACACACATTTGGAACTCTCCTGGGGTACCCTCACACATATTATTCCCTCATTTAGTGGATATTTTCACAAAAAAAGTGAAATTTTCAAAAATCCAGAAAATTGGCTGAAAACGACTAAATATCAAGGACTCATTGGACGAATCGCTCTGGGATTGAAATCGGAATGCTCACTAACATTTCCCTTATCTGAAAGTCTGATAAACGCCGGAAAAATGACTAAGTCCAAAATAAATAATTTTTCAACTTTTTTCAATTTTACCCCCGTGGGATATATATTCTACCCACACACATTTGGAACTCTCCTGGGGTACCCTCACACATATTATTCCCTCATTTAGTAGATATTTTCACAAAAAAGTGAAATTTTCAAAAATCCAGAAAATTGGCTGAAAACGACTAAATATCATGGACTCATTGGACGAATCGCTCTGGAATTGAAATCGGAACGCTCACTAACATTTCCCTTATCTAAAAGTCTGATAAACGCCGGAAAAATGACTAAGTCCAAAATAAATAATTTTTCAACTTTTTTCAATTTGACCCCCGTGGGATATATATTCTACCCACACACATTTGGAACTCTCCTGGGGTACCCTCACACATATTATTCCCTCATTTAGTGGATATTTTCACAAAAAAGTGAAATTTTCAAAAATCCAGAAAATTGGCTGAAAACGACTAAATATCAAGGACTCATTGGACGAATCGCTCTGGAATTGAAATCGGAATGCTAACTAACATTTCCCTTATCTGAAAGTCTGATAAACGCCGGAAAAATGACTAAGTCCAAAATAAATAATTTTTCAACTTTTTTCAATTTTACCCCCGTGGGATATATATTCTACCCACACACATTTGGAACTCTCCTGGGGTACCCTCACACATATTATTCCCTCATTTAGTGGATATTTTCACAAAAAAGTGAAATTTTCAAAAATCCACAAAATTGGCTGAAAACGACTAAATATCAAGGACTCATTGGACGAATCGCTCTGGAATTGAAATCGGAACGCTCACTAACATTTCCCTTATCTAAAAGTCTGATAAACGCCGGAAAAATGACTAAGTCCAAAATAAATAATTTTTCAACTTTTTTCAATTTGACCCCCGTGGGATATATATTCTACCCACACACATTTGGAACTCTCCTGGGGTACCCTCACACATATTATTCCCTCATTTAGTGGATATTTTCACAAAAAAGTGAAATTTTCAAAAATCCAGAAAATTGGCTGAAAACGACTAAATATCAAGGACTCATTGGACGAATCGCTCTGGAATTGAAATCGGAACGCTCACTAACATTTCCCTTATCTGAAAGTCTGATAAATGCCGGAAAAATGACTAAGTCCAAAATAAATAATTTTTCAACTTTTTTCAATTTTACCCCCGTGGGATATATATTCTACCCACACACATTTGGAACTCTCCTGGGGTACCCTCACACATATTATTCCCTCATTTAGTGGATATTTTCACAAAAAAGTGAAATTTTCAAAAATCCAGAAAATTGGCTGAAAACGACTAAATATCAAGGACTCATTGGACGAATCGCTCTGGAATTGAAATCGGAACGCTCACTAACATTTCCCTTATCTGAAAGTCTGATAAATGCCGGAAAAATGACTAAGTCCAAAATAAATAATTTTTCAACTTTTTTCAATTTTACCCCCGTGGGATATATATTCTACCCACACACATTTGGAACTCTCCTGGGGTACCCTCACACATATAATTCCCTCATTTAGTGGATATTTTCACAAAAAAGTGAAATTTTCAAAAATCCAGAAAATTGGCTGAAAACGACTAAATATCAAGGACTCATTGGACGAATCGCTCTGGAATTGAAATCGGAACGCTCACTGACATTTCCCTTATCTGAAAGTCTGATAAACGCCGGAAAAATGACTAAGTCCAAAATAAATAATTTTTCAACTTTTTTCAATTTTACCCCCGTGGGATATATATTCTACCCACACACATTTGGAACTCTCCTGGGGTACCCTCACACATATTATTCCCTCATTTAGTGGATATTTTCACAAAAAAAGTGAAATTTTCAAAAATCCAGAAAATTGGCTGAAAACGACTAAATATCAAGGACTCATTGGACGAATCGCTCTGGAATTGAAATCGGAATGCTCACTAACATTTCCCTTATCTGAAAGTCTGATAAATGCCGGAAAAATGACTAAGTCCAAAATAAATAATTTTTCAACTTTTTTCAATTTTACCCCCGTGGGATATATATTCTACCCACACACATTTGGAACTCTCCTGGGGTACCCTCACACATATTATTCCCTCATTTAGTGGATATTTTCACAAAAAAGTGAAATTTTCAAAAATCCAGAAAATTGGCTGAAAACGACTAAATATCAAGGACTCATTGGACGAATCGCTCTGGAATTGAAATCGGAACGCTCACTGACATTTCCCTTATCTGAAAGTCTGATAAACGCCGGAAAAATGACTAAGTCCAAAAAAAAATTTTTTTCAAGTTTTTTCAATTTTACCCCTGTGGGATATATATTCTACCCACACACATTTGGAACTCTCCTGGGGTACCCTCAAACATATTATTCCCTCATTTAGTGGATATTTTCACAAAAAAAGTGAAATTTTCAAAAATCCAGAAAATTGGCTGAAAACGACTAAATATCAAGGACTCATTGGACGAATCGCTCTGGAATTGAAATCGGAACGCTCACTAACATTTCCCTTATCTGAAAGTCTGATAAATGCCGGAAAAATGACTAAGTCCAAAATAAATAATTTTTCAACTTTTTTCAATTTTACCCCCGTGGGATATATATTCTACCCACACACATTTGGAACTCTCCTGGGGTACCCTCACACATATAATTCCCTCATTTAGTGGATATTTTCACAAAAAAGTGAAATTTTCAAAAATCCAGAAAATTGGCTGAAAACGACTAAATATCAAGGACTCATTGGACGAATCGCTCTGGAATTGAAATCGGAACGCTCACTGACATTTCCCTTATCTGAAAGTCTGATAAACGCCGGAAAAATGACTAAGTCCAAAATAAATAATTTTTCAACTTTTTTCAATTTTACCCCCGTGGGATATATATTCTACCCACACACATTTGGAACTCTCCTGGGGTACCCTCACACATATTATTCCCTCATTTAGTGGATATTTTCACAAAAAAAGTGAAATTTTCAAAAATCCAGAAAATTGGCTGAAAACGACTAAATATCAAGGACTCATTGGATGAATCGCTCTGGAATTGAAATCGGAACGCTCACTAACATTTCCCTTATCTGAAAGTCTGATAAATGCCGGAAAAATGACTAAGTCCAAAATAAATAATTTTTCAACTTTTTTCAATTTTACCCCCGTGGGATATATATTCTACCCACACACATTTGGAACTCTCCTGGGGTACCCTCACACATATTATTCCCTCATTTAGTGGATATTTTCACAAAAAAGTGAAATTTTCAAAAATCCAGAAAATTGGCTGAAAACGACTAAATATCAAGGACTCATTGGACGAATCGCTCTGGAATTGAAATCGGAACGCTCACTGACATTTCCCTTATCTGAAAGTCTGATAAACGCCGGAAAAATGACTAAGTCCAAAATAAATAATTTTTCAACTTTTTTCAATTTTACCCCCGTGGGATATATATTCTACCCACACACATTTGGAACTCTCCTGGGGGACCCTCACACATATTATTCCCTCATTTAGTGGATATTTTCACAAAAAAGTGAAATTTTCAAAAATCCAGAAAATTGGCTGAAAACGACTAAATATCAAGGACTCATTGGACGAATCGCTCTGGAATTGAAATTGGAATGATCACTAACATTTCCCTTATCTGAAAGTCTGATAAACGCCGGAAAAATGACTAAGTCCAAAATAAATAATTTTTCAACTTTTTTCAATTTTACCCCCGTGGGATATATATTCTACCCACACACATTTGGAACTCTCCTGGGGTACCCTCACACATATTATTCCCTCATTTAGTGGATATTTTCACAAAAAAGTGAAATTTTCAAAAATCCAGAAAATTGGCTGAAAACGACTAAATATCAAGGACTCATTGGACGAATCGCTCTGGAATTGAAATCGGAACGCTCACTGACATTTCCCTTATCTGAAAGTCTGATAAACGCCGGAAAAATGACAGTCCAAAAAAAATATTTTTTCAACTTTTTTCAATTTTACCCCTGTGGGATATATATTCTACCCACACACATTTGGAACTCTCCTGGGGTACCCTCACACATATTATTCCCTCATTTAGTGGATATTTTCACAAAAAAAGTGAAATTTTCAAAAATCCAGAAAATTGGCTGAAAACGACTAAATATCAAGGACTCATTGGACGAATCGCTCTGGAATTGAAATCGGACTGCTCACTAACATTTCCCTTATCTGAAAGTCTGATAAATGCCGGAAAAATGACTAAGTCCAAAATAAATAATTTTTCAACTTTTTTCAATTTTACCCCCGTGGGATATATATTCTACCCACACACATTTGGAACTCTCCTGGGGTACCCTCACACATATTATTCCCTCATTTAGTGGATATTTTCACAAAAAAGTGAAATTTTCAAAAATCCAGAAAATTGGCTGAAAACGACTAAATATCAAGGACTCATTGGACGAATCGCTCTGGAATTGAAATCGGAACGCTCACTGACATTTCCCTTATCTGAAAGTCTGATAAACGCCGGAAAAATGACTAAGTCCAAAATAAATAATTTTTCAACTTTTTTCAATTTTACCCCCGTGGGATATATATTCTACCCACACACATTTGGAACTCTCCTGGGGTACCCTCACACATATTATTCCCTCATTTAGTGGATATTTTCACAAAAAAGTGAAATTTTCAAAAATCCAGAAAATTGGCTGAAAACGACTAAATATCAAGGACTCATTGGACGAATTGCTCTGGAATTGAAATCGTAACCCTCACTGACATTTCCCTTATCTGAAAGTCTGATAAACGCCGGAAAAATGACTAAGTCCAAAATAAATAATTTTTCAACTTTTTTCAATTTTACCCCCGTGGGATATATATTCTACCCACACACATTTGGAACTCTCCTGGGGTACCCTCACACATATTATTCCCTCATTTAGTGGATATTTTCACAAAAAAGTGAAATTTTCAAAAATCCAGAAAATTGGCTGAAAACGACTAAATATCAAGGACTCATTGGACGAATCGCTCTGGAATTGAAATCGGAACGCTCACTAACATTTCCCTTATCTGAAAGTCTGATAAACGCCGGAAAAATGACTAAGTCCAAAATAAATAATTTTTCAACTTTTTTCAATTTTACCCCGTGGGATATATATTCTACCCACACACATTTGGAACTCTCCTGGGGTACCCTCACACATATTATTCCCTCATTTAGTGGATATTTTCACAAAAAAGTGAAATTTTCAAAAATCCAGAAAATTGGCTGAAAACGACTAAATATCAAGGACTCATTGGACGAATCGCTCTGGAATTGAAATCGGAACGCTCACTAACATTTCCCTTATCTGAAAGTCTGATAAACGCCGGAAAAATGACTAAGTCCAAAATAAATAATTTTTCAACTTTTTTCAATTTTACCCCCGTGGGATATATATTCTACCCACACACATTTGGAACTCTCCTGGGGTACCCTCACACATATTATTCCCTCATTTAGTGGATATTTTCACAAAAAAGTGAAATTTTCAAAAATCCAGAAAATTGGCTGAAAACGACTAAATATCAAGGACTCATTGGACGAATCGCTCTGGAATTGAAATCGGAACGCTCACTGACATTTCCCTTATCTGAAAGTCTGATAAACGCCGGAAAAATGACTAAGTCCAAAATAAATAATTTTTCAACTTTTTTCAATTTTACCCCCGTGGGATATATATTCTACCCACACACATTTGGAACTCTCCTGGGGTACCCTCACACATATTATTCCCTCATTTAGTGGATATTTTCACAAAAAAGTGAAATTTTCAAAAATCCAGAAAATTGGCTGAAAACGGCTAAATATCAAGGACTCATTGGGCGAATCGCTCTGGAACTAAAATCGGAACGCTCAATGACATTTCCCTTATCTGAAAGTCTGATAAACGCCGGAAAAATGACTAAGTCCAAAATAAATAATTTTTCAACTTTTTTCAATTTTACCCCCGTGGGATATATATTCTACCCACACACATTTGGAACTCTCCTGTGGTACCCTCACACATATTATTCCCTCATTTAGTGGATATTTTCACAAAAAAGTTAAATTTTCAAAAATCCAGAAAATTGGCTGAAAACGACTAAATATCAAGGACTCATTGGACGAATCGCTCTGGAATTGAAATCGGAACGCTCACTAACATTTCCCTTATCTGAAAGTCTGATAAACGCCGGAAAAATGACTAAGTCCAAAATAAATAATTTTTCAACTTTTTTCAATTTTACGCCCGTGGGATATATATTCTACCCACAAACATTTGGAACTCTCCTGGAGTACCCTCACACATATTATTCCCTCATTTAGTGGATATTTTCACAAAAAAGTGAAATTTTCAAAAATCCAGAAAATTGGCTGAAAACGACTAAATATCAAGGACTCATTGGACGAATCGCTCTGGAATTGAAATCGGAACGCTCACTAACATTTCCCTTATCTGAAAGTCTGATAAACGCCGGAAAAATGACTAAGTCCAAAATAAATAATTTTTCAACTTTTTTCAATTTTACCCCCGTGGGATATATATTCTACCCACACACATTTGGAACTCTCCTGGGGTACCCTCACACATATTATTCCCTCATTTAGTGGATATTTTCACAAAAAAGTGAAATTTTCAAAAATCCAGAAAATTGGCTGAAAACGACTAAATATCAAGGACTCATTGGACGAATCGCTCTGGAATTGAAATCGGAATGCTCACTAACATTTCCCTTATCTGAAAGTCTGATAAACGCCGGAAAAATGACTAAGTCCAAAATAAATAATTTTTCAACTTTTTTCAATTTTACCCCCGTGGGATATATATTCTACCCACACACATTTGGAACTCTCCTGGGGTACCCTCACACATATTATTCCCTCATTTAGTGGATATTTTCACAAAAAAGTGAAATTTTCAAAAATCCAGAAAATTGGCTGAAAACGGCTAAATATCAAGGACTCATTGGGCGAATCGCTCTGGAACTAAAATCGGAACGCTCAATGACATTTCCCTTATCTGAAAGTCTGATAAACGCCGGAAAAATGACTAAGTCCAAAATAAATAATTTTTCAACTTTTTTCAATTTTACCCCCGTGGGATATATATTCTACCCACACACATTTGGAACTCTCCTGTGGTACCCTCACACATATTATTCCCTCATTTAGTGGATATTTTCACAAAAAAGTTAAATTTTCAAAAATCCAGAAAATTGGCTGAAAACGACTAAATATCAAGGACTCATTGGACGAATCGCTCTGGAATTGAAATCGGAACGCTCACTAACATTTCCCTTATCTGAAAGTCTGATAAACGCCGGAAAAATGACTAAGTCCAAAATAAATAATTTTTCAACTTTTTTCAATTTTACGCCCGTGGGATATATATTCTACCCACAAACATTTGGAACTCTCCTGGAGTACCCTCACACATATTATTCCCTCATTTAGTGGATATTTTCACAAAAAAGTGAAATTTTCAAAAATCCAGAAAATTGGCTGAAAACGACTAAATATCAAGGACTCATTGGACGAATCGCTCTGGAATTGAAATCGGAACGCTCACTAACATTTCCCTTATCTGAAAGTCTGATAAACGCCGGAAAAATGACTAAGTCCAAAATAAATAATTTTTCAACTTTTTTCAATTTTACCCCCGTGGGATATATATTCTACCCACACACATTTGGAACTCTCCTGGGGTACCCTCACACATATTATTCCCTCATTTAGTGGATATTTTCACAAAAAAGTGAAATTTTCAAAAATCCAGAAAATTGGCTGAAAACGACTAAATATCAAGGACTCATTGGACGAATCGCTCTGGAATTGAAATCGGAACGCTCACTAACATTTCCCTTATCTGAAAGTCTGATAAACGCCGGAAAAATGACTAAGTCCAAAATAAATAATTTTTCAACTTTTTTCAATTTTACCCCCGTGGGATATATATTCTACCCACACACATTTGGAACTCTCCTGGGGTACCCTCACACATATTATTCCCTCATTTAGTGGATATTTTCACAAAAAAGTGAAATTTTCAAAAATCCAGAAAATTGGCTGAAAACGACTAAATATCAAGGACTCATTGGACGAATCGCTCTGGAATTGAAATCGGAATGCTCACTAACATTTCCCTTATCTGAAAGTCTGATAAACGCCGGAAAAATGACTAAGTCCAAAATAAATAATTTTTCAACTTTTTTCAATTTTACCCCCGTGGGATATATATTCTACCCACACACATTTGGAACTCTCCTGGGGTACCCTCACACATATTATTCCCTCATTTAGTGGATATTTTCACAAAAAAGTGAAATTTTCAAAAATCCAGAAAATTGACTGAAAACGACTAAATATCAAGGACTCATTGGACGAATCGCTCTGGAATTGAAATCGGAACGCTCACTGACATTTCCCTTATCTGAAAGTCTGATAAACGCCGGAAAAATGACTAAGTCCAAAATAAATAATTTTTCAACTTTTTTCAATTTTACCCCCGTGGGATATATATTCTACCCACACACATTTGGAACTCTCCTGGGGTACCCTCACACATATTATTCCCTCATTTAGTGGATATTTTCACAAAAAAGTGAAATTTTCAAAAATCCAGAAAATTGGCTGAAAACGACTAAATATCAAGGACTCATTGGACGAATCGCTCTGGAATTGAAATCGGAACGCTCACTAACATTTCCCTTATCTGAAAGTCTGATAAACGCCGGAAAAATGACTAAGTCCAAAATAAATAATTTTTCAACTTTTTTCAATTTTACCCCCGTGGGATATATATTCTACCCACACACATTTGGAACTCTCCTGGGGTACCCTCACACATATTATTCCCTCATTTAGTGGATATTTTCACAAAAAAGTGAAATTTTCAAAAATCCAGAAAATTGGCTGAAAACGACTAAATATCAAGGACTCATTGGGCGAATCGCTCTGGAACTAAAATCGGAACGCTCAATTACATTTCCCTTATCTGAAAGTCTGATAAACGCCGGAAAAATGACTAAGTCCAAAATAAATAATTTTTCAACTTTTTTCAATTTTACCCCCGTGGGATATATATTCTACCCACACACATTTGGAACTCTCCTGTGGTACCCTCACACATATTATTCCCTCATTTAGTGGATATTTTCACAAAAAAGTGAAATTTTCAAAAATCCAGAAAATTGGCTGAAAACGACTAAATATCAAGGACTCATTGGGCGAATCGCTCTGGAACTAAAATCGGAACGCTCAATGACATTTCCCTTATCTGAAAGTCTGATAAACGCCGGAAAAATGACTAAGTCCAAAATAAATAATTTTTCAACTTTTTTCAATTTTACCCCCGTGGGATATATATTCTACCCACACACATTTGGAACTCTCCTGGGGTACCCTCACACATATTATTCCCTCATTTAGTGGATATTTTCACAAAAAAGTTAAATTTTCAAAAATCCAGAAAATTGGCTGAAAACGACTAAATATCAAGGACTCATTGGACGAATCGCTCTGGAATTGAAATCGGAACGCTCACTAACATTTCCCTTATCTGAAAGTCTGATAAACGCCGGAAAAATGACTAAGTCCAAAATAAATAATTTTTCAACTTTTTTCAATTTTACCCCCGTGGGATATATATTCTACCCACAAACATTTGGAACTCTCCTGGGGTACCCTCACACATATTATTCCCTCATTTAGTGGATATTTTCACAAAAAAGTGAAATTTTCAAAAATCCAGAAAATTGGCTGAAAACGACTAAATATCAAGGACTCATTGGACGAATTGCTCTGGAATTGAAATCGTAACCCTCACTGACATTTCCCTTATCTGAAAGTCTGATAAACGCCGGAAAAATGACTAAGTCCAAAATAAATAATTTTTCAACTTTTTTCAATTTTACCCCCGTGGGATATATATTCTACCCACACACATTTGGAACTCTCCTGGGGTACCCTCACACATATTATTCCCTCATTTAGTGGATATTTTCACAAAAAAGTGAAATTTTCAAAAATCCAGAAAATTGGCTGAAAACGACTAAATATCAAGGACTCATTGGACGAATCGCTCTGGAATTGAAATCGGAACGCTCACTGACATTTCCCTTATCTGAAAGTCTGATAAACGCCAGAAAAATGACTAAGTCCAAAATAAATAATTTTTCAACTTTTTTCAATTTTACCCCCGTGGGATATATATTCTACCCACACACATTTGGAACTCTCCTGGGGTACCCTCACACATATTATTCCCTCATTTAGTGGATATTTTCACAAAAAAGTGAAATTTTCAAAAATCTAGAAAATTGGCTGAAAACGACTAAATATCAAGGACTCATTGGGCGAATCGCTCTGGAACTAAAATCGGAACGCTCAATGACATTTCCCTTATCTGAAAGTCTGATAAACGCCGGAAAAATGACTAAGTCCAAAATAAATAATTTTTCAACTTTTTTCAATTTTACCCCCGTGGGATATATATTCTACTCACACACATTTGGAACTCTCCTGTGGTACCCTCACACATATTATTCCCTCATTTAGTGGATATTTTCACAAAAAAGTGAAATTTTCAAAAATCCAGAAAATTGGCTGAAAACGACTAAATATCAAGGACTCATTGGACGAATTGCTCTGGAATTGAAATCGTAACCCTCACTGACATTTCCCTTATCTGAAAGTCTGATAAACGCCGGAAAAATGACTAAGTCCAAAATAAATAATTTTTCAACTTTTTTCAATTTTACCCCCGTGGGATATATATTCTACCCACACACATTTGGAACTCTCCTGTGGTACCCTCACACATATTATTCCCTCATTTAGTGGATATTTTCACAAAAAAGTTAAATTTTCAAAAATCCAGAAAATTGGCTGAAAACGACTAAATATCAAGGACTCATTGGACGAATCGCTCTGGAATTGAAATCGGAACGCTCACTAACATTTCCCTTATCTGAAAGTCTGATAAACGCCGGAAAAATGACTAAGTCCAAAATAAATAATTTTTCAACTTTTTTCAATTTTACCCCCGTGGGATATATATTCTACCCACACACATTTGGAACTCTCCTGGGGTACCCTCACACATATTATTCCCTCATTTAGTGGATATTTTCACAAAAAAGTGAAATTTTCAAAAATCCAGAAAATTGGCTGAAAACGACTAAATATCAAGGACTCATTGGACGAATCGCTCTGGAATTGAAATCGGAACGCTCACTAACATTTCCCTTATCTGAAAGTCTGATAAACGCCGGAAAAATGACTAAGTCCAAAATAAATAATTTTTCAACTTTTTTCAATTTTACCCCCGTGGGATATATATTCTACCCACACACATTTGGAACTCTCCTGGGGTACCCTCACACATATTATTCCCTCATTTAGTGGATATTTTCACAAAAAAGTGAAATTTTCAAAAATCCAGAAAATTGGCTGAAAACGACTAAATATCAAGGACTCATTGGACGAATCGCTCTGGAATTGAAATCGGAACGCTCACTGACATTTCCCTTATCTGAAAGTCTGATAAACGCCGGAAAAATGACTAAGTCCAAAATAAATAATTTTTCAACTTTTTTCAATTTTACCCCCGTGGGATATATATTCTACACACAAACATTTGGAACTCTCCTGGGGTACCCTCACACATATTATTCCCTCATTTAGTGGATATTTTCACAAAAAAGTGAAATTTTCAAAAATCCAGAAAATTGGCTGAAAACGACTAAATATCAAGGACTCATTGGACGAATTGCTCTGGAATTGAAATCGTAACCCTCACTGACATTTCCCTTATCTGAAAGTCTGATAAACGCCGGAAAAATGACTAAGTCCAAAATAAATAATTTTTCAACTTTTTTCAATTTTACCCCCGTGGGATATATATTCTACCCACACACATTTGGAACTCTCCTGGGGTACCCTCACACATATTATTCCCTCATTTAGTGGATATTTTCACAAAAAAGTGAAATTTTCAAAAATCCAGAAAATTGGCTGAAAACGACTAAATATCAAGGACTCATTGGACGAATCGCTCTGGAATTGAAATCGGAACGCTCACTGACATTTCCCTTATCTGAAAGTCTGATAAACGCCAGAAAAATGACTAAGTCCAAAATAAATAATTTTTCAACTTTTTTCAATTTTACCCCCGTGGGATATATATTCTACCCACACACATTTGGAACTCTCCTGGGGTACCCTCACACATATTATTCCCTCATTTAGTGGATATTTTCACAAAAAAGTGAAATTTTCAAAAATCTAGAAAATTGGCTGAAAACGACTAAATATCAAGGACTCATTGGGCGAATCGCTCTGGAACTAAAATCGGAACGCTCAATGACATTTCCCTTATCTGAAAGTCTGATAAACGCCGGAAAAATGACTAAGTCCAAAATAAATAATTTTTCAACTTTTTTCAATTTTACCCCCGTGGGATATATATTCTACTCACACACATTTGGAACTCTCCTGTGGTACCCTCACACATATTATTCCCTCATTTAGTGGATATTTTCACAAAAAAGTGAAATTTTCAAAAATCCAGAAAATTGGCTGAAAACGACTAAATATCAAGGACTCATTGGACGAATCGCTCTGGAAATGAAATCGGAACGCTCACTAACATTTCCCTTATCTGAAAGTCTGATAAACGCCAGAAAAATGACTAAGTCCAAAAAAAAAAATTTTTCAACTTTTTTCAATTTTACCCCTGTGGGATATATATTCTACCCACACACATTTGGAACTCTCCTGGGGTACCCTCACACATATTATTCCCTCATTTAGTGGATATTTTCACAAAAAAGTGAAATTTTCAAAAATCCAGAAAATTGGCTGAAAACGACTAAATATCAAGGACTCATTGGACGAATTGCTCTGGAATTGAAATCGTAACCCTCACTGACATTTCCCTTATCTGAAAGTCTGATAAACGCCGGAAAAATGACTAAGTCCAAAATAAATAATTTTTCAACTTTTTTCAATTTTACCCCCGTGGGATATATATTCTACCCACACACATTTGGAACTCTCCTGTGGTACCCTCACACATATTATTCCCTCATTTAGTGGATATTTTCACAAAAAAGTTAAATTTTCAAAAATCCAGAAAATTGGCTGAAAACGACTAAATATCAAGGACTCATTGGACGAATCGCTCTGGAATTGAAATCGGAACGCTCACTAACATTTCCCTTATCTGAAAGTCTGATAAACGCCGGAAAAATGACTAAGTCCAAAATAAATAATTTTTCAACTTTTTTCAATTTTACCCCCGTGGGATATATATTCTACCCACAAACATTTGGAACTCTCCTGGGGTACCCTCACACATATTATTCCCTCATTTAGTGGATATTTTCACAAAAAAGTGAAATTTTCAAAAATCCAGAAAATTGGCTGAAAACGACTAAATATCAAGGACTCATTGGACGAATTGCTCTGGAATTGAAATCGTAACCCTCACTGACATTTCCCTTATCTGAAAGTCTGATAAACGCCGGAAAAATGACTAAGTCCAAAATAAATAATTTTTCAACTTTTTTCAATTTTACCCCCGTGGGATATATATTCTACCCACACACATTTGGAACTCTCCTGGGGTACCCTCACACATATTATTCCCTCATTTAGTGGATATTTTCACAAAAAAGTGAAATTTTCAAAAATCCAGAAAATTGGCTGAAAACGACTAAATATCAAGGACTCATTGGACTAATCGCTCTGGAATTGAAATCGGAACGCTCACTAACATTTCCCTTATCTGAAAGTCTGATAAACGCCGGAAAAATGACTAAGTCCAAAATAAATAATTTTTCAACTTTTTTCAATTTTACCCCCGTGGGATATATATTCTACCCACACACATTTGGAACTCTCCTGGGGTACCCTCACACATATTATTCCCTCATTTAGTGGATATTTTCACAAAAAAGTGAAATTTTCAAAAATCCAGAAAATTGGCTGAAAACGACTAAATATCAAGGACTCATTGGACGAATCGCTCTGGAATTGAAATCGGAACGCTCACTGACATTTCCCTTATCTGAAAGTCTGATAAACGCCGGAAAAATGACTAAGTCCAAAATAAAAAATTTTTCAACTTTTTTCAATTTTACCCCTGTGGGATATATATTCTACCCACACACGTTTGGAACTCTCCTGGGGTACCCTCACACATATTATTCCCTCATTTAGTGGATATTTTCACAAAAAAAGTGAAATTTTCAAAAATCCAGAAAATTGGCTGAAAACGACTAAATATCAAGGACTCATTGGACGAATCGCTCTGGAATTGAAATCGGAATGCTCACTAACATTTCCCTTATCTGAAAGTCTGATAAACGCCGGAAAAATGACTAAGTCCAAAATAAATAATTTTTCAACTTTTTTCAATTTTACCCCCGTGGGATATATATTCTACCCACACACATTTGGAACTCTCCTGGGGTACCCTCACACATATTATTCCCTCATTTAGTGGATATTTTCACAAAAAAGTGAAATTTTCAAAAATCCAGAAAATTGGCTGAAAACGACTAAATATCAAGGACTCATTGGACGAATCGCTCTGGAATTGAAATCGGAACGCTCACTGACATTTCCCTTATCTGAAAGTCTGATAAACGCCGGAAAAATGACTAAGTCCAAAATAAATAATTTTTCAACTTTTTTCAATTTTACCCCCGTGGGATATATATTCTACCCACACACATTTGGAACTCTCCTGGGGTACCCTCACACATATTATTCCCTCATTTAGTGGATATTTTCACAAAAAAGTGAAATTTTCAAAAATCCAGAAAATTGGCTGAAAACGACTAAATATCAAGGACTCATTGGGCGAATCGCTCTGGAACTAAAATCGGAACGCTCAATGACATTTCCCTTATCTGAAAGTCTGATAAACGCCGGAAAAATGACTAAGTCCAAAATAAATAATTTTTCAACTTTTTTCAATTTTACCCCCGTGGGATATATATTCTACTCACACACATTTGGAACTCTCCTGTGGTACCCTCACACATATTATTCCCTCATTTAGTGGATATTTTCACAAAAAAGTGAAATTTTCAAAAATCCAGAAAATTGGCTGAAAACGACTAAATATCAAGGACTCATTGGACGAATCGCTCTGGAAATGAAATCGGAACGCTCACTAACATTTCCCTTATCTGAAAGTCTGATAAACGCCAGAAAAATGACTAAGTCCAAAAAAAAAAATTTTTCAACTTTTTTCAATTTTACCCCTGTGGGATATATATTCTACCCACACACATTTGGAACTCTCCTGGGGTACCCTCACACATATTATTCCCTCATTTAGTGGATATTTTCACAAAAAAGTGAAATTTTCAAAAATCCAGAAAATTGGCTGAAAACGACTAAATATCAAGGACTCATTGGACGAATTGCTCTGGAATTGAAATCGTAACCCTCACTGACATTTCCCTTATCTGAAAGTCTGATAAACGCCGGAAAAATGACTAAGTCCAAAATAAATAATTTTTCAACTTTTTTCAATTTTACCCCCGTGGGATATATATTCTACCCACACACATTTGGAACTCTCCTGTGGTACCCTCACACATATTATTCCCTCATTTAGTGGATATTTTCACAAAAAAGTTAAATTTTCAAAAATCCAGAAAATTGGCTGAAAACGACTAAATATCAAGGACTCATTGGACGAATCGCTCTGGAATTGAAATCGGAACGCTCACTAACATTTCCCTTATCTGAAAGTCTGATAAACGCCGGAAAAATGACTAAGTCCAAAATAAATAATTTTTCAACTTTTTTCAATTTTACCCCCGTGGGATATATATTCTACCCACAAACATTTGGAACTCTCCTGGGGTACCCTCACACATATTATTCCCTCATTTAGTGGATATTTTCACAAAAAAGTGAAATTTTCAAAAATCCAGAAAATTGGCTGAAAACGACTAAATATCAAGGACTCATTGGACGAATTGCTCTGGAATTGAAATCGTAACCCTCACTGACATTTCCCTTATCTGAAAGTCTGATAAACGCCGGAAAAATGACTAAGTCCAAAATAAATAATTTTTCAACTTTTTTCAATTTTACCCCCGTGGGATATATATTCTACCCACACACATTTGGAACTCTCCTGGGGTACCCTCACACATATTATTCCCTCATTTAGTGGATATTTTCACAAAAAAGTGAAATTTTCAAAAATCCAGAAAATTGGCTGAAAACGACTAAATATCAAGGACTCATTGGACGAATCGCTCTGGAATTGAAATCGGAACGCTCACTAACATTTCCCTTATCTGAAAGTCTGATAAACGCCGGAAAAATGACTAAGTCCAAAATAAATAATTTTTCAACTTTTTTCAATTTTACCCCCGTGGGATATATATTCTACCCACACACATTTGGAACTCTCCTGGGGTACCCTCACACATATTATTCCCTCATTTAGTGGATATTTTCACAAAAAAGTGAAATTTTCAAAAATCCAGAAAATTGGCTGAAAACGACTAAATATCAAGGACTCATTGGACGAATCGCTCTGGAATTGAAATCGGAACGCTCACTGACATTTCCCTTATCTGAAAGTCTGATAAACGCCGGAAAAATGACTAAGTCCAAAATAAAAAATTTTTCAACTTTTTTCAATTTTACCCCTGTGGGATATATATTCTACCCACACACGTTTGGAACTCTCCTGGGGTACCCTCACACATATTATTCCCTCATTTAGTGGATATTTTCACAAAAAAAGTGAAATTTTCAAAAATCCAGAAAATTGGCTGAAAACGACTAAATATCAAGGACTCATTGGACGAATCGCTCTGGAATTGAAATCGGAATGCTCACTAACATTTCCCTTATCTGAAAGTCTGATAAACGCCGGAAAAATGACTAAGTCCAAAATAAATAATTTTTCAACTTTTTTCAATTTTACCCCCGTGGGATATATATTCTACCCACACACATTTGGAACTCTCCTGGGGTACCCTCACACATATTATTCCCTCATTTAGTGGATATTTTCACAAAAAAGTGAAATTTTCAAAAATCCAGAAAATTGGCTGAAAACGACTAAATATCAAGGACTCATTGGACGAATCGCTCTGGAAATGAAATCGGAACGCTCACTAACATTTCCCTTATCTGAAAGTCTGATAAACGCCAGAAAAATGACTAAGTCCAAAAAAAAAAATTTTTCAACTTTTTTCAATTTTACCCCTGTGGGATATATATTCTACCCACACACATTTGGAACTCTCCTGGGGTACCCTCACACATATTATTCCCTCATTTAGTGGATATTTTCACAAAAAAGTGAAATTTTCAAAAATCCAGAAAATTGGCTGAAAACGACTAAATATCAAGGACTCATTGGACGAATTGCTCTGGAATTGAAATCGTAACCCTCACTGACATTTCCCTTATCTGAAAGTCTGATAAACGCCGGAAAAATGACTAAGTCCAAAATAAATAATTTTTCAACTTTTTTCAATTTTACCCCCGTGGGATATATATTCTACCCACACACATTTGGAACTCTCCTGTGGTACCCTCACACATATTATTCCCTCATTTAGTGGATATTTTCACAAAAAAGTTAAATTTTCAAAAATCCAGAAAATTGGCTGAAAACGACTAAATATCAAGGACTCATTGGACGAATCGCTCTGGAATTGAAATCGGAACGCTCACTAACATTTCCCTTATCTGAAAGTCTGATAAACGCCGGAAAAATGACTAAGTCCAAAATAAATAATTTTTCAACTTTTTTCAATTTTACCCCCGTGGGATATATATTCTACCCACAAACATTTGGAACTCTCCTGGGGTACCCTCACACATATTATTCCCTCATTTAGTGGATATTTTCACAAAAAAGTGAAATTTTCAAAAATCCAGAAAATTGGCTGAAAACGACTAAATATCAAGGACTCATTGGGCGAATCGCTCTGGAACTAAAATCGGAACGCTCAATGACATTTCCCTTATCTGAAAGTCTGATAAACGCCGGAAAAATGACTAAGTCCAAAATAAATAATTTTTCAACTTTTTTCAATTTTACCCCCGTGGGATATATATTCTACCCACACACATTTGGAACTCTCCTGTGGTACCCTCACACATATTATTCCCTCATTTAGTGGATATTTTCACAAAAAAGTGAAATTTTCAAAAATCCAGAAAATTGGCTGAAAACGACTAAATATCAAGGACTCATTGGACGAATCGCTCTGGAAATGAAATCGGAACGCTCACTAACATTTCCCTTATCTGAAAGTATGATAAACGCCAGAAAAATGACTAAGTCCAAAAAAAAAAATTTTTCAACTTTTTTCAATTTTACCCCTGTGGGATATATATTCTACCCACACACATTTGGAACTCTCCTGGGGTACCCTCACACATATTATTCCCTCATTTAGTGGATATTTTCACAAAAAAGTGAAATTTTCAAAAATCCAGAAAATTGGCTGAAAACGACTAAATATCAAGGACTCATTGGGCGAATCGCTCTGGAACTAAAATCGGAACGCTCAATTACATTTCCCTTATCTGAAAGTCTGATAAACGCCGGAAAAATGACTAAGTCCAAAATAAATAATTTTTCAACTTTTTTCAATTTTACCCCCGTGGGATATATATTCTACCCACACACATTTGGAACTCTCCTGTGGTACCCTCACACATATTATTCCCTCATTTAGTGGATATTTTCACAAAAAAGTGAAATTTTCAAAAATCCAGAAAATTGGCTGAAAACGACTAAATATCAAGGACTCATTGGGCGAATCGCTCTGGAACTAAAATCGGAACGCTCAATGACATTTCCCTTATCTGAAAGTCTGATAAACGCCGGAAAAATGACTAAGTCCAAAATAAATAATTTTTCAACTTTTTTCAATTTTACCCCCGTGGGATATATATTCTACCCACAAACATTTGGAACTCTCCTGGGGTACCCTCACACATATTATTCCCTCATTTAGTGGATATTTTCACAAAAAAGTGAAATTTTCAAAAATCCAGAAAATTGGCTGAAAACGACTAAATATCAAGGACTCATTGGACGAATTGCTCTGGAATTGAAATCGTAACCCTCACTGACATTTCCCTTATCTGAAAGTCTGATAAACGCCGGAAAAATGACTAAGTCCAAAATAAATAATTTTTCAACTTTTTTCAATTTTACCCCCGTGGGATATATATTCTACCCACACACATTTGGAACTCTCCTGTGGTACCCTCACACATATTATTCCCTCATTTAGTGGATATTGTCACAAAAAAGTTAAATTTTCAAAAATCCAGAAAATTGGCTGAAAACGACTAAATATCAAGGACTCATTGGACGAATCGATCTGGAATTGAAATCGGAACGCTCACTAACATTTCCCTTATCTGAAAGTCTGATAAACGCCGGAAAAATGACTAAGTCCAAAATAAATAATTTTTCAACTTTTTTCAATTTTACCCCCGTGGGATATATATTCTACCCACAAACATTTGGAACTCTCCTGGGGTACCCTCACACATATTATTCCCTCATTTAGTGGATATTTTCACAAAAAAGTGAAATTTTTGAAAAATCCAGAAAATTGGCTGAAAACGACTAAATATCAAGGACTCATTGGACGAATTGCTCTGGAATTGAAATCGTAACCCTCACTGACATTTCCCTTATCTGAAAGTCTGATAAACGCCGGAAAAATGACTAAGTCCAAAATAAATAATTTTTCAACTTTTTTCAATTTTACCCCCGTGGGATATATATTCTACCCACACACATTTGGAACTCTCCTGGGGTACCCTCACACATATTATTCCCTCATTTAGTGGATATTTTCACAAAAAAGTGAAATTTTCAAAAATCCAGAAAATTGGCTGAAAACGACTAAATATCAAGGACTCATTGGACGAATCGCTCTGGAATTGAAATCGGAACGCTCACTAACATTTCCCTTATCTGAAAGTCTGATAAACGCCGGAAAAATGACTAAGTCCAAAATAAATAATTTTTCAACTTTTTTCAATTTTACCCCCGTGGGATATATATTCTACCCACACACATTTGGAACTCTCCTGGGGTACCCTCACACATATTATTCCCTCATTTAGTGGATATTTTCACAAAAAAGTGAAATTTTCAAAAATCCAGAAAATTGGCTGAAAACGACTAAATATCAAGGACTCATTGGACGAATCGCTCTGGAATTGAAATCGGAACGCTCACTGACATTTCCCTTATCTGAAAGTCTGATAAACGCCAGAAAAATGACTAAGTCCAAAATAAATAATTTTTCAACTTTTTTCAATTTTACCCCCGTGGGATATATATTCTACCCACACACATTTGGAACTCTCCTGGGGTACCCTCACACATATTATTCCCTCATTTAGTGGATATTTTCACAAAAAAGTGAAATTTTCAAAAATCTAGAAAATTGGCTGAAAACGACTAAATATCAAGGACTCATTGGGCGAATCGCTCTGGAACTAAAATCGGAACGCTCAATGACATTTCCCTTATCTGAAAGTCTGATAAACGCCGGAAAAATGACTAAGTCCAAAATAAATAATTTTTCAACTTTTTTCAATTTTACCCCCGTGGGATATATATTCTACTCACACACATTTGGAACTCTCCTGTGGTACCCTCACACATATTATTCCCTCATTTAGTGGATATTTTCACAAAAAAGTGAAATTTTCAAAAATCCAGAAAATTGGCTGAAAACGACTAAATATCAAGGACTCATTGGACGAATCGCTCTGGAAATGAAATCGGAACGCTCACTAACATTTCCCTTATCTGAAAGTCTGATAAACGCCAGAAAAATGACTAAGTCCAAAAAAAAAAATTTTTCAACTTTTTTCAATTTTACCCCTGTGGGATATATATTCTACCCACACACATGTGGAACTCTCCTGGGGTACCCTCACACATATTATTCCCTCATTTAGTGGATATTTTCACAAAAAATTGAAATTTTCAAAAATCCAGAAAATTGGCTGAAAACGACTAAATATCAAGGACTCATTGGACGAATTGCTCTGGAATTGAAATCGTAACCCTCACTGACATTTCCCTTATCTGAAAGTCTGATAAACGCCGGAAAAATGACTAAGTCCAAAATAAATAATTTTTCAACTTTTTTCAATTTTACCCCCGTGGGATATATATTCTACCCACACACATTTGGAACTCTCCTGGGGTACCCTCACACATATTATTCCCTCATTTAGTGGATATTTTCACAAAAAAGTGAAATTTTCAAAAATCCAGAAAATTGGCTGAAAACGACTAAATATCAAGGACTCATTGGACGAATCGCTCTGGAATTGAAATCGGAACGCTCACTGACATTTCCCTTATCTGAAAGTCTGATAAACGCCGGAAAAATGACTAAGTCCAAAATAAATAATTTTTCAACTTTTTTCAATTTTACCCCCGTGGGATATATATTCTACCCACACACATTTGGAACTCTCCTGGGGTACTCTCACACATATTATTCCCTCATTTAGTGGATATTTTCACAAAAAAGTGAAATTTTCAAAAATCCAGAAAATTGGCTGAAAACGACTAAATATCAAGGACTCATTGGGCGAATCGCTCTGGAACTAAAATCGGAACGCTCAATGACATTTCCCTTATCTGAAAGTCTGATAAACGCCGGAAAAATGAATAAGTCCAAAATAAATAATTTTTCAACTTTTTTCAATTTTACCCCCGTGAGATATATATTCTACCCACAAACATTTGGAACTCTCCTGGGGTACCCTCACACATATTATTCCCTCATTTAGTGGATATTTTCACAAAAAAGTGAAATTTTCAAAAATCCAGAAAATTGGCTGAAAACGACTAAATATCAAGGACTCATTGGACGAATCACTCTGGAATTGAAATCGGAACGCTCACTGACATTTCCCTTATCTGAAAGTCTGATAAACGCCGGAAAAATGACTAAGTCCAAAATAAAAAATTTTTCAACTTTTTTCAATTTTACCCCTGTGGGATATATATTCTACCCACACACGTTTGGAACTCTCCTGGGGTACCCTCACACATATTATTCCCTCATTTAGTGGATATTTTCACAAAAAAAGTGAAATTTTCAAAAATCCAGAAAATTGGCTGAAAACGACTAAATATCAAGGACTCATTGGACGAATCGCTCTGGAATTGAAATCGGAATGCTCACTAACATTTCCCTTATCTGAAAGTCTGATAAACGCCGGAAAAATGACTAAGACCAAAATAAATAATTTTTCAACTTTTTTCAATTTTACCCCCGTGGGATATATATTCTACCCACACACATTTGGAACTCTCCTGGGGTACCCTCACACATATTATTCCCTCATTTAGTGGATATTTTCACAAAAAAGTGAAATTTTCAAAAATCCAGAAAATTGGCTGAAAACGACTAAATATCAAGGACTCATTGGACGAATTGCTCTGGAATTGAAATCGTAACCCTCACTGACATTTCCCTTATCTGAAAGTCTGATAAACGCCGGAAAAATGACTAAGTCCAAAATAAATAATTTTTCAACTTTTTTCAATTCTACCCCCGTGGGATATATATTCTACCCACACACATTTGGAACTCTCCTGGGGTACCCTCACACATATTATTCCCTCATTTAGTGGATATTTTCACAAAAAAGTGAAATTTTCAAAAATCCAGAAAATTGGCTGAAAACGACTAAATATCAAGGACTCATTGGACGAATCGCTCTGGAATTGAAATCGGAACGCTCACTAACATTTCCCTTATCTGAAAGTCTGATAAACGCCGGAAAAATGACTAAGTCCAAAATAAATAATTTTTCAACTTTTTTCAATTTTACCCCCGTGGGATATATATTCTACCCACACACATTTGGAACTCTCCTGGGGTACCCTCACACATATTATTCCCTCATTTAGTGGATATTTTCACAAAAAAGTGAAATTTTCAAAAATCCAGAAAATTGGCTGAAAACGACTAAATATCAAGGACTCATTGGACGAATCGCTCTGGAATTGAAATCGGAACGCTCACTGACATTTCCCTTATCTGAAAGTCTGATAAACGCCGGAAAAATGACTAAGTCCAAAATAAAAAATTTTTCAACTTTTTTCAATTTTACCCCTGTGGGATATATATTCTACCCACACACGTTTGGAACTCTCCTGGGGTACCCTCACACATATTATTCCCTCATTTAGTGGATATTTTCACAAAAAAAGTGAAATTTTCAAAAATCCAGAAAATTGGCTGAAAACGACTAAATATCAAGGACTCATTGGACGAATCGCTCTGGAATTGAAATCGGAATGCTCACTAACATTTCCCTTATCTGAAAGTCTGATAAACGCCGGAAAAATGACTAAGTCCAAAATAAATAATTTTTCAACTTTTTTCAATTTTACCCCCGTGGGATATATATTCTACCCACACACATTTGGAACTCTCCTGGGGTACCCTTACACATATTATTCCCTCATTTAGTGGATATTTTCACAAAAAAGTGAAATTTTCAAAAATCCAGAAAATTGGCTGAAAACGACTAAATATCAAGGACTCATTGGACGAATCGCTCTGGAAATGAAATCGGAACGCTCACTAACATTTCCCTTATCTGAAAGTCTGATAAACGCCAGAAAAATGACTAAGTCCAAAAAAAAAAATTTTTCAACTTTTTTCAATTTTACCCCTGTGGGATATATATTCTACCCACACACATGTGGAACTCTCCTGGGGTACCCTCACACATATTATTCCCTCATTTAGTGGATATTTTCACAAAAAAAGTGAAATTTTCAAAAATCCAGAAAATTGGCTGAAAACGACTAAATATCAAGGACTCATTGGACGAATCGCTCTGGAATTGAAATCGGAATGCTCACTAACATTTCCCTTATCTGAAAGTCTGATAAACGCCGGAAAAATGACTAAGTCCAAAATAAATAATTTTTCAACTTTTTTCAATTTTACCCCCGTGGGATATATATTCTACCCACACACATTTGGAACTCTCCTGGGGTACCCTCACACATATTATTCCCTCATTTAGTGGATATTTTCACAAAAAAGTGAAATTTTCAAAAATCCAGAAAATTGGCTGAAAACGACTAAATATCAAGGACTCATTGGACGAATCGCTCTGGAATTGAAATCGGAACGCTCACTGACATTTCCCTTATCTGAAAGTCTGATAAACGCCGGAAAAATGACTAAGTCCAAAATAAAAAATTTTTCAACTTTTTTCAATTTTACCCCTGTGGGATATATATTCTACCCACACACGTTTGGAACTCTCCTGGGGTACCCTCACACATATTATTCCCTCATTTAGTGGATATTTTCACAAAAAAAGTGAAATTTTCAAAAATCCAGAAAATTGGCTGAAAACGACTAAATATCAAGGACTCATTGGACGAATCGCTCTGGAATTGAAATCGGAATGCTCACTAACATTTCCCTTATCTGAAAGTCTGATAAACGCCGGAAAAATGACTAAGTCCAAAATAAATAATTTTTCAACTTTTTTCAATTTTACCCCCGTGGGATATATATTCTACCCACACACATTTGGAACTCTCCTGGGGTACCCTCACACATATTATTCCCTCATTTAGTGGATATTTTCACAAAAAAGTGAAATTTTCAAAAATCCAGAAAATTGGCTGAAAACGACTAAATATCAAGGACTCATTGGACGAATCGCTCTGGAAATGAAATCGGAACGCTCACTAACATTTCCCTTATCTGAAAGTCTGATAAACGCCAGAAAAATGACTAAGTCCAAAAAAAAAAATTTTTCAACTTTTTTCAATTTTACCCCTGTGGGATATATATTCTACCCACACACATGTGGAACTCTCCTGGGGTACCCTCACACATATTATTCCCTCATTTAGTGGATATTTTCACAAAAAAAGTGAAATTTTCAAAAATCCAGAAAATTGGCTGAAAACGACTAAATATCAAGGACTCATTGGACGAATCGCTCTGGAATTGAAATCGGAATGCTCACTAACATTTCCCTTATCTGAAAGTCTGATAAACGCCGGAAAAATGACTAAGTCCAAAATAAATAATTTTTCAACTTTTTTCAATTTTACCCCCGTGGGATATATATTCTACCCACACACATTTGGAACTCTCCTGGGGTACCCTCACACATATTATTCCCTCATTTAGTGGATATTTTCACAAAAAAGTGAAATTTTCAAAAATCCAGAAAATTGGCTGAAAACGACTAAATATCAAGGACTCATTGGACGAATCGCTCTGGAAATGAAATCGGAACGCTCACTAACATTTCCCTTATCTGAAAGTCTGATAAACGCCAGAAAAATGACTAAGTCCAAAAAAAAAAATTTTTCAACTTTTTTCAATTTTACCCCTGTGGGATATATATTCTACCCACACACATGTGGAACTCTCCTGGGGTACCCTCACACATATTATTCCCTCATTTAGTGGATATTTTCACAAAAAATTGAAATTTTCAAAAATCCAGAAAATTGGCTGAAAACGACTAAATATCAAGGACTCATTGGACGAATTGCTCTGGAATTGAAATCGTAACCCTCACTGACATTTCCCTTATCTGAAAGTCTGATAAACGCCGGAAAAATGACTAAGTCCAAAATAAATAATTTTTCAACTTTTTTCAATTTTACCCCCGTGGGATATATATTCTACCCACACACATTTGGAACTCTCCTGGGGTACCCTCACACATATTATTCCCTCATTTAGTGGATATTTTCACAAAAAAGTGAAATTTTCAAAAATCCAGAAAATTGGCTGAAAACGACTAAATATCAAGGACTCATTGGACGAATCGCTCTGGAATTGAAATCGGAACGCTCACTGACATTTCCCTTATCTGAAAGTCTGATAAACGCCGGAAAAATGACTAAGTCCAAAATAAATAATTTTTCAACTTTTTTCAATTTTACCCCCGTGGGATATATATTCTACCCACACACATTTGGAACTCTCCTGGGGTACTCTCACACATATTATTCCCTCATTTAGTGGATATTTTCACAAAAAAGTGAAATTTTCAAAAATCCAGAAAATTGGCTGAAAACGACTAAATATCAAGGACTCATTGGGCGAATCGCTCTGGAACTAAAATCGGAACGCTCAATGACATTTCCCTTATCTGAAAGTCTGATAAACGCCGGAAAAATGAATAAGTCCAAAATAAATAATTTTTCAACTTTTTTCAATTTTACCCCCGTGAGATATATATTCTACCCACAAACATTTGGAACTCTCCTGGGGTACCCTCACACATATTATTCCCTCATTTAGTGGATATTTTCACAAAAAAGTGAAATTTTCAAAAATCCAGAAAATTGGCTGAAAACGACTAAATATCAAGGACTCATTGGACGAATCACTCTGGAATTGAAATCGGAACGCTCACTGACATTTCCCTTATCTGAAAGTCTGATAAACGCCGGAAAAATGACTAAGTCCAAAATAAAAAATTTTTCAACTTTTTTCAATTTTACCCCTGTGGGATATATATTCTACCCACACACGTTTGGAACTCTCCTGGGGTACCCTCACACATATTATTCCCTCATTTAGTGGATATTTTCACAAAAAAAGTGAAATTTTCAAAAATCCAGAAAATTGGCTGAAAACGACTAAATATCAAGGACTCATTGGGCGAATCGCTCTGGAACTAAAATCGGAACGCTCAATGACATTTCCCTTATCTGAAAGTCTGATAAACGCCGGAAAAATGACTAAGTCCAAAATAAATAATTTTTCAACTTTTTTCAATTTTACCCCCGTGGGATATATATTCTACCCACACACATTTGGAACTCTCCTGGGGTACTCTCACACATATTATTCCCTCATTTAGTGGATATTTTCACAAAAAAGTGAAATTTTCAAAAATCCAGAAAATTGGCTGAAAACGACTAAATATCAAGGACTCATTGGGCGAATCGCTCTGGAACTAAAATCGGAACGCTCAATGACATTTCCCTTATCTGAAAGTCTGATAAACGCCGGAAAAATGAATAAGTCCAAAATAAATAATTTTTCAACTTTTTTCAATTTTACCCCCGTGAGATATATATTCTACCCACAAACATTTGGAACTCTCCTGGGGTACCCTCACACATATTATTCCCTCATTTAGTGGATATTTTCACAAAAAAGTGAAATTTTCAAAAATCCAGAAAATTGGCTGAAAACGACTAAATATCAAGGACTCATTGGACGAATCACTCTGGAATTGAAATCGGAACGCTCACTGACATTTCCCTTATCTGAAAGTCTGATAAACGCCGGAAAAATGACTAAGTCCAAAATAAAAAATTTTTCAACTTTTTTCAATTTTACCCCTGTGGGATATATATTCTACCCACACACGTTTGGAACTCTCCTGGGGTACCCTCACACATATTATTCCCTCATTTAGTGGATATTTTCACAAAAAAAGTGAAATTTTCAAAAATCCAGAAAATTGGCTGAAAACGACTAAATATCAAGGACTCATTGGACGAATCGCTCTGGAATTGAAATCGGAATGCTCACTAACATTTCCCTTATCTGAAAGTCTGATAAACGCCGGAAAAATGACTAAGACCAAAATAAATAATTTTTCAACTTTTTTCAATTTTACCCCCGTGGGATATATATTCTACCCACACACATTTGGAACTCTCCTGGGGTACCCTCACACATATTATTCCCTCATTTAGTGGATATTTTCACAAAAAAGTGAAATTTTCAAAAATCCAGAAAATTGGCTGAAAACGACTAAATATCAAGGACTCATTGGACGAATCGCTCTTGAATTGAAATCGGAACGCTCACTGACATTTCCCTTATCTGAAAGTCTGATAAACGCCGGAAAAATGACTAAGTCCAAAATAAAAAATTTTTCAACTTTTTTCAATTTTACCCCTGTGGGATATATATTCTACCCACACACGTTTGGAACTCTCCTGGGGTACCCTCACGCATATTATTCCCTCATTTAGTGGATATTTTCACAAAAAAAGTGAAATTTTCAAAAATCCAGAAAATTGGCTGAAAACGACTAAATATCAAGGACTCATTGGACGAATCGCTCTGGAATTGAAATCGGAATGCTCACTAACATTTCCCTTATCTGAAAGTCTGATAAACGCCGGAAAAATGACTAAGTCCAAAATAAATAATTTTTCAACTTTTTTCAATTTTACCCCCGTGGGATATATATTCTACCCACACACATTTGGAACTCTCCTGGGGTACCCTCACACATATTATTCCCTCATTTAGTGGATATTTTCACAAAAAAGTGAAATTTTCAAAAATCCAGAAAATTGGCTGAAAACGACTAAATATCAAGGACTCATTGGACGAATCGCTCTGGAAATGAAATCGGAACGCTCACTAACATTTCCCTTATCTGAAAGTCTGATAAACGCCAGAAAAATGACTAAGTCCAAAAAAAAAAATTTTTCAACTTTTTTCAATTTTACCCCTGTGGGATATATATTCTACCCACACACATGTGGAACTCTCCTGGGGTACCCTCACACATATTATTCCCTCATTTAGTGGATATTTTCACAAAAAATTGAAATTTTCAAAAATCCAGAAAATTGGCTGAAAACGACTAAATATCAAGGACTCATTGGACGAATTGCTCTGGAATTGAAATCGTAACCCTCACTGACATTTCCCTTATCTGAAAGTCTGATAAACGCCGGAAAAATGACTAAGTCCAAAATAAATAATTTTTCAACTTTTTTCAATTTTACCCCCGTGGGATATATATTCTACCCACACACATTTGGAACTCTCCTGGGGTACCCTCACACATATTATTCCCTCATTTAGTGGATATTTTCACAAAAAAGTGAAATTTTCAAAAATCCAGAAAATTGGCTGAAAACGACTAAATATCAAGGACTCATTGGACGAATCGCTCTGGAATTGAAATCGGAACGCTCACTGACATTTCCCTTATCTGAAAGTCTGATAAACGCCGGAAAAATGACTAAGTCCAAAATAAATAATTTTTCAACTTTTTTCAATTTTACCCCCGTGGGATATATATTCTACCCACACACATTTGGAACTCTCCTGGGGTACTCTCACACATATTATTCCCTCATTTAGTGGATATTTTCACAAAAAAGTGAAATTTTCAAAAATCCAGAAAATTGGCTGAAAACGACTAAATATCAAGGACTCATTGGGCGAATCGCTCTGGAACTAAAATCGGAACGCTCAATGACATTTCCCTTATCTGAAAGTCTGATAAACGCCGGAAAAATGAATAAGTCCAAAATAAATAATTTTTCAACTTTTTTCAATTTTACCCCCGTGAGATATATATTCTACCCACAAACATTTGGAACTCTCCTGGGGTACCCTCACACATATTATTCCCTCATTTAGTGGATATTTTCACAAAAAAGTGAAATTTTCAAAAATCCAGAAAATTGGCTGAAAACGACTAAATATCAAGGACTCATTGGACGAATCACTCTGGAATTGAAATCGGAACGCTCACTGACATTTCCCTTATCTGAAAGTCTGATAAACGCCGGAAAAATGACTAAGTCCAAAATAAAAAATTTTTCAACTTTTTTCAATTTTACCCCTGTGGGATATATATTCTACCCACACACGTTTGGAACTCTCCTGGGGTACCCTCACACATATTATTCCCTCATTTAGTGGATATTTTCACAAAAAAAGTGAAATTTTCAAAAATCCAGAAAATTGGCTGAAAACGACTAAATATCAAGGACTCATTGGGCGAATCGCTCTGGAACTAAAATCGGAACGCTCAATGACATTTCCCTTATCTGAAAGTCTGATAAACGCCGGAAAAATGACTAAGTCCAAAATAAATAATTTTTCAACTTTTTTCAATTTTACCCCCGTGGGATATATATTCTACCCACACACATTTGGAACTCTCCTGGGGTACTCTCACACATATTATTCCCTCATTTAGTGGATATTTTCACAAAAAAGTGAAATTTTCAAAAATCCAGAAAATTGGCTGAAAACGACTAAATATCAAGGACTCATTGGGCGAATCGCTCTGGAACTAAAATCGGAACGCTCAATGACATTTCCCTTATCTGAAAGTCTGATAAACGCCGGAAAAATGAATAAGTCCAAAATAAATAATTTTTCAACTTTTTTCAATTTTACCCCCGTGAGATATATATTCTACCCACACACGTTTGGAACTCTCCTGGGGTACCCTCACACATATTATTCCCTCATTTAGTGGATATTTTCACAAAAAAAGTGAAATTTTCAAAAATCCAGAAAATTGGCTGAAAACGACTAAATATCAAGGACTCATTGGACGAATCGCTCTGGAATTGAAATCGGAATGCTCACTAACATTTCCCTTATCTGAAAGTCTGATAAACGCCGGAAAAATGACTAAGTCCAAAATAAATAATTTTTCAACTTTTTTCAATTTTACCCCCGTGGGATATATATTCTACCCACACACATTTGGAACTCTCCTGGGGTACCCTCACACATATTATTCCCTCATTTAGTGGATATTTTCACAAAAAAGTGAAATTTTCAAAAATCCAGAAAATTGGCTGAAAACGACTAAATATCAAGGACTCATTGGACGAATCGCTCTGGAAATGAAATCGGAACGCTCACTAACATTTCCCTTATCTGAAAGTCTGATAAACGCCAGAAAAATGACTAAGTCCAAAAAAAAAAATTTTTCAACTTTTTTCAATTTTACCCCTGTGGGATATATATTCTACCCACACACATGTGGAACTCTCCTGGGGTACCCTCACACATATTATTCCCTCATTTAGTGGATATTTTCACAAAAAAGTGAAATTTTCAAAAATCCAGAAAATTGGCTGAAAACGACTAAATATCAAGGACTCATTGGACGAATTGCTCTGGAATTGAAATCGTAACCCTCACTGACATTTCCCTTATCTGAAAGTCTGATAAACGCCGGAAAAATGACTAAGTCCAAAATAAATAATTTTTCAACTTTTTTCAATTTTACCCCCGTGGGATATATATTCTACCCACACACATTTGGAACTCTCCTGGGGTACCCTCACACATATTATTCCCTCATTTAGTGGATATTTTCACAAAAAAGTGAAATTTTCAAAAATCCAGAAAATTGGCTGAAAACGACTAAATATCAAGGACTCATTGGACGAATCGCTCTGGAATTGAAATCGGAACGCTCACTGACATTTCCCTTATCTGAAAGTCTGATAAACGCCGGAAAAATGACTAAGTCCAAAATAAATAATTTTTCAACTTTTTTCAATTTTACCCCCGTGGGATATATATTCTACCCACACACATTTGGAACTCTCCTGGGGTACTCTCACACATATTATTCCCTCATTTAGTGGATATTTTCACAAAAAAGTGAAATTTTCAAAAATCCAGAAAATTGGCTGAAAACGACTAAATATCAAGGACTCATTGGGCGAATCGCTCTGGAACTAAAATCGGAACGCTCAATGACATTTCCCTTATCTGAAAGTCTGATAAACGCCGGAAAAATGAATAAGTCCAAAATAAATAATTTTTCAACTTTTTTCAATTTTACCCCCGTGAGATATATATTCTACCCACAAACATTTGGAACTCTCCTGGGGTACCCTCACACATATTATTCCCTCATTTAGTGGATATTTTCACAAAAAAGTGAAATTTTCAAAAATCCAGAAAATTGGCTGAAAACGACTAAATATCAAGGACTCATTGGACGAATCACTCTGGAATTGAAATCGGAACGCTCACTGACATTTCCCTTATCTGAAAGTCTGATAAACGCCGGAAAAATGACTAAGTCCAAAATAAAAAATTTTTCAACTTTTTTCAATTTTACCCCTGTGGGATATATATTCTACCCACACACGTTTGGAACTCTCCTGGGGTACCCTCACACATATTATTCCCTCATTTAGTGGATATTTTCACAAAAAAAGTGAAATTTTCAAAAATCCAGAAAATTGGCTGAAAACGACTAAATATCAAGGACTCATTGGACGAATCGCTCTGGAATTGAAATCGGAATGCTCACTAACATTTCCCTTATCTGAAAGTCTGATAAACGCCGGAAAAATGACTAAGACCAAAATAAATAATTTTTCAACTTTTTTCAATTTTACCCCCGTGGGATATATATTCTACCCACACACATTTGGAACTCTCCTGGGGTACCCTCACACATATTATTCCCTCATTTAGTGGATATTTTCACAAAAAAGTGAAATTTTCAAAAATCCAGAAAATTGGCTGAAAACGACTAAATATCAAGGACTCATTGGACGAATTGCTCTGGAATTGAAATCGTAACCCTCACTGACATTTCCCTTATCTGAAAGTCTGATAAACGCCGGAAAAATGACTAAGTCCAAAATAAATAATTTTTCAACTTTTTTCAATTTTACCCCCGTGGGATATATATTCTACCCACACACATTTGGAACTCTCCTGGGGTACCCTCACACATATTATTCCCTCATTTAGTGGATATTTTCACAAAAAAGTGAAATTTTCAAAAATCCAGAAAATTGGCTGAAAACGACTAAATATCAAGGACTCATTGGACGAATCGCTCTGGAATTGAAATCGGAACGCTCACTAACATTTCCCTTATCTGAAAGTCTGATAAACGCCGGAAAAATGACTAAGTCCAAAATAAATAATTTTTCAACTTTTTTCAATTTTACCCCCGTGGGATATATATTCTACCCACACACATTTGGAACTCTCCTGGGGTACCCTCACACATATTATTCCCTCATTTAGTGGATATTTTCACAAAAAAGTGAAATTTTCAAAAATCCAGAAAATTGGCTGAAAACGACTAAATATCAAGGACTCATTGGACGAATCGCTCTTGAATTGAAATCGGAACGCTCACTGACATTTCCCTTATCTGAAAGTCTGATAAACGCCGGAAAAATGACTAAGTCCAAAATAAAAAATTTTTCAACTTTTTTCAATTTTACCCCTGTGGGATATATATTCTACCCACACACGTTTGGAACTCTCCTGGGGTACCCTCACACATATTATTCCCTCATTTAGTGGATATTTTCACAAAAAAAGTGAAATTTTCAAAAATCCAGAAAATTGGCTGAAAACGACTAAATATCAAGGACTCATTGGACGAATCGCTCTGGAATTGAAATCGGAATGCTCACTAACATTTCCCTTATCTGAAAGTCTGATAAACGCCGGAAAAATGACTAAGTCCAAAATAAATAATTTTTCAACTTTTTTCAATTTTACCCCCGTGGGATATATATTCTACCCACACACATTTGGAACTCTCCTGGGGTACCCTCACACATATTATTCCCTCATTTAGTGGATATTTTCACAAAAAAGTGAAATTTTCAAAAATCCAGAAAATTGGCTGAAAACGACTAAATATCAAGGACTCATTGGACGAATCGCTCTGGAAATGAAATCGGAACGCTCACTAACATTTCCCTTATCTGAAAGTCTGATAAACGCCAGAAAAATGACTAAGTCCAAAAAAAAAAATTTTTCAACTTTTTTCAATTTTACCCCTGTGGGATATATATTCTACCCACACACATGTGGAACTCTCCTGGGGTACCCTCACACATATTATTCCCTCATTTAGTGGATATTTTCACAAAAAAGTGAAATTTTCAAAAATCCAGAAAATTGGCTGAAAACGACTAAATATCAAGGACTCATTGGACGAATTGCTCTGGAATTGAAATCGTAACCCTCACTGACATTTCCCTTATCTGAAAGTCTGATAAACGCCGGAAAAATGACTAAGTCCAAAATAAATAATTTTTCAACTTTTTTCAATTTTACCCCCGTGGGATATATATTCTACCCACACACATTTGGAACTCTCCTGGGGTACCCTCACACATATTATTCCCTCATTTAGTGGATATTTTCACAAAAAAGTGAAATTTTCAAAAATCCAGAAAATTGGCTGAAAACGACTAAATATCAAGGACTCATTGGACGAATCGCTCTGGAATTGAAATCGGAACGCTCACTGACATTTCCCTTATCTGAAAGTCTGATAAACGCCGGAAAAATGACTAAGTCCAAAATAAATAATTTTTCAACTTTTTTCAATTTTACCCCCGTGGGATATATATTCTACCCACACACATTTGGAACTCTCCTGGGGTACTCTCACACATATTATTCCCTCATTTAGTGGATATTTTCACAAAAAAGTGAAATTTTCAAAAATCCAGAAAATTGGCTGAAAACGACTAAATATCAAGGACTCATTGGGCGAATCGCTCTGGAACTAAAATCGGAACGCTCAATGACATTTCCCTTATCTGAAAGTCTGATAAACGCCGGAAAAATGAATAAGTCCAAAATAAATAATTTTTCAACTTTTTTCAATTTTACCCCCGTGAGATATATATTCTACCCACAAACATTTGGAACTCTCCTGGGGTACCCTCACACATATTATTCCCTCATTTAGTGGATATTTTCACAAAAAAGTGAAATTTTCAAAAATCCAGAAAATTGGCTGAAAACGACTAAATATCAAGGACTCATTGGACGAATCACTCTGGAGTTGAAATCGGAACGCTCACTGACATTTCCCTTATCTGAAAGTCTGATAAACGCCGGAAAAATGACTAAGTCCAAAATAAATAATTTTTCAACTTTTTTCAATTTTACCCCCGTGGGATATATATTCTACCCACACACATTTGGAACTCTCCTGGGGTACCCTCACACATATTATTCCCTCATTTAGTGGATATTTTCACAAAAAAGTGAAATTTTCAAAAATCCAGAAAATTGGCTGAAAACGACTAAATATCAAGGACTCATTGGACGAATCGCTCTGGAAATGAAATCGGAACGCTCACTAACATTTCCCTTATCTGAAAGTCTGATAAACGCCAGAAAAATGACTAAGTCCAAAAAAAAAAATTTTTCAACTTTTTTCAATTTTACCCCTGTGGGATATATATTCTACCCACACACATGTGGAACTCTCCTGGGGTACCCTCACACATATTATTCCCTCATTTAGTGGATATTTTCACAAAAAAAGTGAAATTTTCAAAAATCCAGAAAATTGGCTGAAAACGACTAAATATCAAGGACTCATTGGACGAATCGCTCTGGAATTGAAATCGGAATGCTCACTAACATTTCCCTTATCTGAAAGTCTGATAAACGCCGGAAAAATGACTAAGTCCAAAATAAATAATTTTTCAACTTTTTTCAATTTTACCCCCGTGGGATATATATTCTACCCACACACATTTGGAACTCTCCTGGGGTACCCTCACACATATTATTCCCTCATTTAGTGGATATTTTCACAAAAAAGTGAAATTTTCAAAAATCCAGAAAATTGGCTGAAAACGACTAAATATCAAGGACTCATTGGACGAATCGCTCTGGAATTGAAATCGGAACGCTCACTGACATTTCCCTTATCTGAAAGTCTGATAAACGCCGGAAAAATGACTAAGTCCAAAATAAATAATTTTTCAACTTTTTTCAATTTTACCCCCGTGGGATATATATTCTACCCACACACATTTGGAACTCTCCTGGGGTACTCTCACACATATTATTCCCTCATTTAGTGGATATTTTCACAAAAAAGTGAAATTTTCAAAAATCCAGAAAATTGGCTGAAAACGACTAAATATCAAGGACTCATTGGGCGAATCGCTCTGGAACTAAAATCGGAACGCTCAATGACATTTCCCTTATCTGAAAGTCTGATAAACGCCGGAAAAATGAATAAGTCCAAAATAAATAATTTTTCAACTTTTTTCAATTTTACCCCCGTGAGATATATATTCTACCCACAAACATTTGGAACTCTCCTGGGGTACCCTCACACATATTATTCCCTCATTTAGTGGATATTTTCACAAAAAAGTGAAATTTTCAAAAATCCAGAAAATTGGCTGAAAACGACTAAATATCAAGGACTCATTGGACGAATCACTCTGGAGTTGAAATCGGAACGCTCACTGACATTTCCCTTATCTGAAAGTCTGATAAACGCCGGAAAAATGACTAAGTCCAAAATAAATAATTTTTCAACTTTTTTCAATTTTACCCCCGTGGGATATATATTCTACCCACACACATTTGGAACTCTCCTGGGGTACCCTCACACATATTATTCCCTCATTTAGTGGATATTTTCACAAAAAAGTGAAATTTTCAAAAATCCAGAAAATTGGCTGAAAACGACTAAATATCAAGGACTCATTGGACGAATCGCTCTGGAAATGAAATCGGAACGCTCACTAACATTTCCCTTATCTGAAAGTCTGATAAACGCCAGAAAAATGACTAAGTCCAAAAAAAAAAATTTTTCAACTTTTTTCAATTTTACCCCTGTGGGATATATATTCTACCCACACACATGTGGAACTCTCCTGGGGTACCCTCACACATATTATTCCCTCATTTAGTGGATATTTTCACAAAAAAAGTGAAATTTTCAAAAATCCAGAAAATTGGCTGAAAACGACTAAATATCAAGGACTCATTGGACGAATCGCTCTGGAATTGAAATCGGAATGCTCACTAACATTTCCCTTATCTGAAAGTCTGATAAACGCCGGAAAAATGACTAAGTCCAAAATAAATAATTTTTCAACTTTTTTCAATTTTACCCCCGTGGGATATATATTCTACCCACACACATTTGGAACTCTCCTGGGGTACCCTCACACATATTATTCCCTCATTTAGTGGATATTTTCACAAAAAAGTGAAATTTTCAAAAATCCAGAAAATTGGCTGAAAACGACTAAATATCAAGGACTCATTGGACGAATCGCTCTGGAATTGAAATCGGAACGCTCACTGACATTTCCCTTATCTGAAAGTCTGATAAACGCCGGAAAAATGACTAAGTCCAAAATAAATAATTTTTCAACTTTTTTCAATTTTACCCCCGTGGGATATATATTCTACCCACACACATTTGGAACTCTCCTGGGGTACTCTCACACATATTATTCCCTCATTTAGTGGATATTTTCACAAAAAAGTGAAATTTTCAAAAATCCAGAAAATTGGCTGAAAACGACTAAATATCAAGGACTCATTGGACGAATCACTCTGGAATTGAAATCGGAACGCTCACTGACATTTCCCTTATCTGAAAGTCTGATAAACGCCGGAAAAATGACTAAGTCCAAAATAAAAAATTTTTCAACTTTTTTCAATTTTACCCCTGTGGGATATATATTCTACCCACACACGTTTGGAACTCTCCTGGGGTACCCTCACACATATTATTCCCTCATTTAGTGGATATTTTCACAAAAAAAGTGAAATTTTCAAAAATCCAGAAAATTGGCTGAAAACGACTAAATATCAAGGACTCATTGGACGAATCGCTCTGGAATTGAAATCGGAATGCTCACTAACATTTCCCTTATCTGAAAGTCTGATAAACGCCGGAAAAATGACTAAGACCAAAATAAATACTTTTTCAACTTTTTTCAATTTTACACCCGTGGGATATATATTCTACCCACACACATTTGGAACTCTCCTGGGGTACCCTCACACATATTATTCCCTCATTTAGTGGATATTTTCACAAAAAAGTGAAATTTTCAAAAATCCAGAAAATTGGCTGAAAACGACTAAATATCAAGGACTCATTGGACGAATTGCTCTGGAATTGAAATCGTAACCCTCACTGACATTTCCCTTATCTGAAAGTCTGATAAACGCCGGAAAAATGACTAAGTCCAAAATAAATAATTTTTCAACTTTTTTCAATTTTACCCCCGTGGGATATATATTCTACCCACACACATTTGGAACTCTCCTGGGGTACCCTCACACATATTATTCCCTCATTTAGTGGATATTTTCACAAAAAAGTGAAATTTTCAAAAATCCAGAAAATTGGCTGAAAACGACTAAATATCAAGGACTCATTGGACGAATCGCTCTGGAATTGAAATCGGAACGCTCACTAACATTTCCCTTATCTGAAAGTCTGATAAACGCCGGAAAAATGACTAAGTCCAAAATAAATAATTTTTCAACTTTTTTCAATTTTACCCCCGTGGGATATATATTCTACCCACACACATTTGGAACTCTCCTGGGGTACCCTCACACATATTATTCCCTCATTTAGTGGATATTTTCACAAAAAAGTGAAATTTTCAAAAATCCAGAAAATTGGCTGAAAACGACTAAATATCAAGGACTCATTGGACGAATCGCTCTGGAATTGAAATCGGAACGCTCACTGACATTTCCCTTATCTGAAAGTCTGATAAACGCCGGAAAAATGACTAAGTCCAAAATAAAAAATTTTTCAACTTTTTTCAATTTTACCCCTGTGGGATATATATTCTACCCACACACGTTTGGAACTCTCCTGGGGTACTCTCACACATATTATTCCCTCATTTAGTGGATATTTTCACAAAAAAAGTGAAATTTTCAAAAATCCAGAAAATTGGCTGAAAACGACTAAATATCAAGGACTCATTGGACAAATCGCTCTGGAATTGAAATCGGAATGCTCACTAACATTTCCCTTATCTGAAAGTCTGATAAACGCCGGAAAAATGACTAAGTCCAAAATAAATAATTTTTCAACTTTTTTCAATTTTACCCCCGTGGGATATATATTCTACCCACACACATTTGGAACTCTCCTGGGGTACCCTCACACATATTATTCCCTCATTTAGTGGATATTTTCACAAAAAAGTGAAATTTTCAAAAATCCAGAAAATTGGCTGAAAACGACTAAATATCAAGGACTCATTGGACGAATCGCTCTGGAAATGAAATCGGAACGCTCACTAACATTTCCCTTATCTGAAAGTCTGATAAACGCCAGAAAAATGACTAAGTCCAAAAAAAAAAATTTTTCAACTTTTTTCAATTTTACCCCTGTGGGATATATATTCTACCCACACACATGTGGAACTCTCCTGGGGTACCCTCACACATATTATTCCCTCATTTAGTGGATATTTTCACAAAAAAGTGAAATTTTCAAAAATCCAGAAAATTGGCTGAAAACGACTAAATATCAAGGACTCATTGGACGAATTGCTCTGGAATTGAAATCGTAACCCTCACTGACATTTCCCTTATCTGAAAGTCTGATAAACGCCGGAAAAATGACTAAGTCCAAAATAAATAATTTTTCAACTTTTTTCAATTTTACCCCCGTGGGATATATATTCTACCCACACACATTTGGAACTCTCCTGGGGTACCCTCACACATATTATTCCCTCATTTAGTGGATATTTTCACAAAAAAGTGAAATTTTCAAAAATCCAGAAAATTGGCTGAAAACGACTAAATATCAAGGACTCATTGGACGAATCGCTCTGGAATTGAAATCGGAACGCTCACTGACATTTCCCTTATCTGAAAGTCTGATAAACGCCGGAAAAATGACTAAGTCCAAAATAAATAATTTTTCAACTTTTTTCAATTTTACCCCCGTGGGATATATATTCTACCCACACACATTTGGAACTCTCCTGGGGTACTCTCACACATATTATTCCCTCATTTAGTGGATATTTTCACAAAAAAGTGAAATTTTCAAAAATCCAGAAAATTGGCTGAAAACGACTAAATATCAAGGACTCATTGGGCGAATCGCTCTGGAACTAAAATCGGAACGATCAATGACATTTCCCTTATCTGAAAGTCTGATAAACGCCGGAAAAATGACTAAGTCCAAAATAAAAAAATTTTCAACTTTTTTCAATTTTACCCCTGTGGGATATATATTCTACCCACACACATTTGGAACTCTCCTGGGGTACCCTCACACATATTATTCCCTCATTTAGTGGATATTTTCACAAAAAAAGTGAAATTTTCAAAAATCCAGAAAATTGGCTGAAAACGACTAAATATCAAGGACTCATTGGACGAATCGCTCTGGAATTGAAATCGGAACGCTCACTGACATTTCCCTTATCTGAAAGTCTGATAAACGCCGGTAAAATGACTATGTCCAAAATAAATAATTTTTCAACTTTTTTCAATTTTACCCCCGTGGGATATATATTCTACCCACACACATTTGGAACTCTCCTGGGGTACCCTCACACATATTATTCCCTCATTTAGTGGATATTTTCACAAAAAAGTGAAATTTTCAAAAATCCAGAAAATTGGCTGAAAACGACTAAATATCAAGGACTCATTGGACGAATCGCTCTGGAATTGAAATCGGAACGCTCACTGACATTTCCCTTATCTGAAAGTTTGATAAACGCCGGAAAAATGACTAAGTCCAAAATAAATAATTTTTCAACTTTTTTCAATTTTACCCCCGTGGGATATATATTCTACCCACACACATTTGGAACTCTCCTGTGGTACCCTCACACATATTATTCCCTCATTTAGTGGATATTTTCACAAAAAGTGAAATTTTCAAAAATCCAGAAAATTGGCTGAAAACGACTAAATATCAAGGACTCATTGGACGAATCGCTCTGGAATTGAAATCGGAACGCTCACTAACATTTCCCTTATCTGAAAGTCTGATAAACGCCGGAAAAATGACTAAGTCCAAAATAAATAATTTTTCAACTTTTTTCAATTTTACCCCCGTGGGATATATATTCTACCCACAAACATTTGGAACTCTCCTGGGGTACCCTCACACATATTATTCCCTCATTTAGTGGATATTTTCACAAAAAAGTGAAATTTTCAAAAATCCAGAAAATTGGCTGAAAACGACTAAATATCAAGGACTCATTGGACGAATCGCTCTGGAATTGAAATCGGAACGCTCACTGACATTTCCCTTATCTGAAAGTTTGATAAACGCCGGAAAAATGACTAAGTCCAAAATAAATAATTTTTCAACTTTTTTCAATTTTACCCCCGTGGGATATATATTCTACCCACACACATTTGGAACTCTCCTGGGGTACCCTCACACATATTATTCCCTCATTTAGTGGATATTTTCACAAAAAAGTGAAATTTTCAAAAATCCAGAAAATTGGCTGAAAACGACTAAATATCAAGGACTCATTGGACGAATCGCTCTGGAATTGAAATCGGAACGCTCACTAACATTTCCCTTATCTGAAAGTCTGATAAACGCCGGAAAAATGACTAAGTCCAAAATAAATAATTTTTCAACTTTTTTCAATTTTACCCCCGTGGGATATATATTCTACCCACACACATTTGGAACTCTCCTGGGGTACCCTCACACATATTATTCCCTCATTTAGTGGATATTTTCACAAAAAAGTGAAATTTTCAAAAATCCAGAAAATTGGCTGAAAACGACTAAATATCAAGGACTCATTGGGCGAATCGCTCTGGAACTAAAATCGGAACGCTCAATGACATTTCCCTTATCTGAAAGTCTGATAAACGCCGGAAAAATGACTAAGTCCAAAATAAATAATTTTTCAACTTTTTTCAATTTTACCCCCGTGGGATATATATTCTACCCACACACATTTGGAACTCTCCTGGGGTACCCTCACACATATTATTCCCTCATTTAGTGGATATTTTCACAAAAAAGTGAAATTTTCAAAAATCCAGAAAATTGGCTGAAAACGACTAAATATCAAGGACTCATTGGGCGAATCGCTCTGGAACTAAAATCGGAACGCTCAATGACATTTCCCTTATCTGAAAGTCTGATAAACGCCGGAAAAATGACTAAGTCCAAAATAAATAATTTTTCAACTTTTTTCAATTTTACCCCCGTGGGATATATATTCTACCCACACACATTTGGAACTCTCCTGTGGTACCCTCACACATATTATTCCCTCATTTAGTGGATATTTTCACAAAAAAGTGAAATTTTCAAAAATCCAGAAAATTGGCTGAAAACGACTAAATATCAAGGACTCATTGGACGAATCGCTCTGGAATTGAAATCGGAACGCTCACTAACATTTCCCTTATCTGAAAGTCTGATAAACGCCGGAAAAATGACTAAGTCCAAAATAAATAATTTTTCAACTTTTTTCAATTTTACCCCCGTGGGATATATATTCTACCCACAAACATTTGGAACTCTCCTGGGGTACCCTCACACATATTATTCCCTCATTTAGTGGATATTTTCACAAAAAAGTGAAATTTTCAAAAATCCAGAAAATTGGCTGAAAACGACTAAATATCAAGGACTCATTGGACGAATCGCTCTGGAATTGAAATCGGAACGCTCACTGACATTTCCCTTATCTGAAAGTCTGATAAACGCCGGAAAAATGACTAAGTCCAAAATAAAAAATTTTTCAACTTTTTTCAATTTTACCCCTGTGGGATATATATTCTACCCACACACATTTGGAACTCTCCTGGGGTACCCTCACACATATTATTCCCTCATTTAGTGGATATTTTCACAAAAAAAGTGAAATTTTCAAAAATCCAGAAAATTGGCTGAAAACGACTAAATATCAAGGACTCATTGGACGAATCGCTCTGGAATTGAAATCGGAACGCTCACTGACATTTCCCTTATCTGAAAGTCTGATAAACGCCGGAAAAATGACTATGTCCAAAATAAATAATTTTTCAACTTTTTTCAATTTTACCCCCGTGGGATATATATTCTACCCACACACATTTGGAACTCTCCTGGGGTACCCTCACACATATTATTCCCTCATTTAGTGGATATTTTCACAAAAAAGTGAAATTTTCAAAGATCCAGAAAATTGGCTGAAAACGACTAAATATCAAGGACTCATTGGACGAATCGCTCTGGAATTGAAATCGAAACGCTCACTGACATTTCCCTTATCTGAAAGTTTGATAAACGCCGGAAAAATGACTAAGTCCAAAATAAAAAAATTTTCAACTTTTTTCAATTTTACCCCTGTGGGATATATATTCTACCCACACACATTTGGAACTCTCCTGGGGTACCCTCACACATATTATTCCCTCATTTAGTGGATATTTTCACAAAAAAAGTGAAATTTTCAAAAATCCAGAAAATTGGCTGAAAACGACTAAATATCAAGGACACATTGGACGAATCGCTCTGGAATTGAAATCGGAACACTCACTGACATTTCCCTTATCTGAAAGTGTGATAAACGCCGGAAAAATGACTAAGTCCAAAATAAAAAATTTTTCAACTTTTTTTAATTTTACCCCTGTGGGATATATATTCTACCCACACACATATGGAACTCTCCTGGGGTACCCTCACACATATTATTCCCTCATTTAGTGGATATTTTCCCAAAAAAGTGAAATTTTCAAAAATCCAGAAAATTGGCTGAAAACGACTAAATATCAAGGACTCATTGGACGAATCGCTCTGGAATTGAAATCGAAACGCTCACTGACATTTCCCTTATCTGAAAGTCTGATAAACGCCGGAAAAATGACTAAGTCCAAAAAAAAAAAGATTTTCAACTTTTTTCAATTTTACCCCTGTGGGATATATATTCTACCCACACACATTTGGAACTCTCCTGGGGTACCCTCACACATATTATTCCCTCATTTAGTGGATATTTTCACAAAAAAGTGAAATTTTCAAAAATCCAGAAAATTGGCTGAAAACGACTAAATATCAAGGACTCATTGGACGAATCGCTCTGGAATTGAAATCGGAATGCTCACTGACATTTCCCTTATCTGAAAGTCTGATAAACGCCGGAAAAATGACAGTCCAAAAAAAATTTTTTTTCAACTTTTTTCAATTTTACCCCTGTGGGATATATATTCTACCCACACACATTTGGAACTCTCCTGGGGTACCCTCACACATATTATTCCCTCATTTAGTGGATATTTTCACAAAAAAGTGAAATTTTCAAAAATCCAGAAAATTGGCTGAAAACGACTAAATATCAAGGACTCATTGGACGAATCGCTCTGGAATTGAAATCGAAACGCTCACTGACATTTCCCTTATCTGAAAGTCTGATAAACGCCGGAAAAATGACTAAGTCCAAAATAAATAATTTTTCAACTTTTTTCAATTTTACCCCCGTGGGATATATATTCTACCCACACACATTTGGAACTCTCCTGGGGTACCCTCACACATATTATTCCCTCATTTAGTGGATATTTTCACAAAAAAGTGAAATTTTCAAAAATCCAGAAAATTGGCTGAAAACGACTAAATATCAAGGACTCATTGGACGAATCGCTCTGGAATTGAAATCGGAATGATCACTAACATTTCCCTTATCTGAAAGTCTGATAAACGCCGGAAAAATGACTAAGTCCAAAATAAATAATTTTTCAACTTTTTTCAATTTTACCCCCGTGGGATATATATTCTACCCACACACATTTGGAACTCTCCTGGGGTACCCTCACACATATTATTCCCTCATTTAGTGGATATTTTCACAAAAAAGTGAAATTTTCAAAAATCCAGAAAATTGGCTGAAAACGACTAAATATCAAGGACTCATTGGACGAATCGCTCTGGAATTGAAATCGGAACGCTCACTGACATTTCCCTTATCTGAAAGTTTGATAAACGCCGGAAAAATGACTAAGTCCAAAATAAATAATTTTTCAACTTTTTTCAATTTTACCCCCGTGGGATATATATTCTACCCACACACATTTGGAACTCTCCTGGGGTACCCTCACACATATTATTCCCTCATTTAGTGGATATTTTCACAAAAAAGTGAAATTTTCAAAAATCCAGAAAATTGGCTGAAAACGACTAAATATCAAGGACTCATTGGACGAATCGCTCTGGAATTGAAATCGGAACGCTCACTAACATTTCCCTTATCTGAAAGTCTGATAAACGCCGGAAAAATGACTAAGTCCAAAATAAATAATTTTTCAACTTTTTTCAATTTTACCCCCGTGGGATATATATTCTACCCACACACATTTGGAACTCTCCTGGGGTACCCTCACACATATTATTCCCTCATTTAGTGGATATTTTCACAAAAAAGTGAAATTTTCAAAAATCCAGAAAATTGGCTGAAAACGACTAAATATCAAGGACTCATTGGACGAATCGCTCTGGAATTGAAATCGGAACGCTCACTGACATTTCCCTTATCTGAAAGTCTGATAAACGCCGGAAAAATGACTAAGTCCAAAATAAATAATTTTTCAACTTTTTTCAATTTTACCCCCGTGGGATATATATTCTACCCACACACATTTGGAACTCTCCTGGGGTACCCTCACACATATTATTCCCTCATTTAGTGGATATTTTCACAAAAAAGTGAAATTTTCAAAAATCCAGAAAATTGGCTGAAAACGACTAAATATCAAGGACTCATTGGGCGAATCGCTCTGGAACTAAAATCGGAACGCTCAATGACATTTCCCTTATCTGAAAGTCTGATAAACGCCGGAAAAATGACTAAGTCCAAAATAAATAATTTTTCAACTTTTTTCAATTTTACCCCCGTGGGATATATATTCTACCCACACACATTTGGAACTCTCCTGTGGTACCCTCACACATATTATTCCCTCATTTAGTGGATATTTTCACAAAAAAGTGAAATTTTAAAAAATCCAGAAAATTGGCTGAAAACGACTAAATATCAAGGACTCATTGGACGAATCGCTCTGGAATTGAAATCGGAATGCTCACTAACATTTCCCTTATCTGAAAGTCTGATAAACGCCGGAAAAATGACTAAGTCCAAAATAAATAATTTTTCAACTTTTTTCAATTTTACCCCCGTGGGATATATATTCTACCCACAAACATTTGGAACTCTCCTGGGGTACCCTCACACATATTATTCCCTCATTTAGTGGATATTTTCACAAAAAAGTGAAATTTTCAAAAATCCAGAAAATTGGCTGAAAACGACTAAATATCAAGGACTCATTGGACGAATCGCTCTGGAATTGAAATCGGAACGCTCACTGACATTTCCCTTATCTGAAAGTCTGATAAACGCCGGAAAAATGACAAAGTCCAAAATAAATAATTTTTCAACTTTTTTCAATTTTACCCCCGTGGGATATATATTCTACCCACACACATTTGGAACTCTCCTGGGGTACCCTCACACATATTATTCCCTCATTTAGTGGATATTTTCACAAAAAAGTGAAATTTTCAAAAATCCAGAAAATTGGCTGAAAACGACTAAATATCAAGGACTCATTGGGCGAATCGCTCTGGAACTAAAATCGGAACGCTCAATGACATTTCCCTTATCTGAAAGTCTGATCAACGCCGGAAAAATGACTAAGTCCAAAATAAATAATTTTTCAACTTTTTTCAATTTTACCCCCGTGGGATATATATTCTACCCACACACATTTGGAACTCTCCTGTGGTACCCTCACACATATTATTCCCTCATTTAGTGGATATTTTCACAAAAAAGTGAAATTTTAAAAAATCCAGAAAATTGGCTGAAAACGACTAAATATCAAGGACTCATTGGACGAATCGCTCTGGAATTGAAATCGGAATGCTCACTAACATTTCCCTTATCTGAAAGTCTGATAAACGCCGGAAAAATGACTAAGTCCAAAATAAATAATTTTTCAACTTTTTTCAATTTTACCCCCGTGGGATATATATTCTACCCACAAACATTTGGAACTCTCCTGGGGTACCCTCACACATATTATTCCCTCATTTAGTGGATATTTTCACAAAAAAGTGAAATTTTCAAAAATCCAGAAAATTGGCTGAAAACGACTAAATATCAAGGACTCATTGGACGAATCGCTCTGGAATTGAAATCGGAACGCTCACTGACATTTCCCTTATCTGAAAGTCTGATAAACGCCGGAAAAATGACTAAGTCCAAAATAAAAAATTTTTCAACTTTTTTCAATTTTACCCCTGTGGGATATATATTCTACCCACACACGTTTGGAACTCTCCTGGGGTACCCTCACACATATTATTCCCTCATTTAGTGGATATTTTCACACAAAAAGTGAAATTTTCAAAAATCCAGAAAATTGGCTGAAAACGACTAAATATCAAGGACTCATTGGACGAATCGCTCTGGAATTGAAATCGGAATGCTCACTAACATTTCCCTTATCTGAAAGTCTGATAAACGCCGGAAAAATGACTAAGTCCAAAATAAATAATTTTTCAACTTTTTTCAATTTTACCCCCGTGGGATATATATTCTACCCACACACATTTGGAACTCTCCTGGGGTACCCTCACACATATTATTCCCTCATTTAGTGGATATTTTCACAAAAAAGTGAAATTTTCAAAAATCCAGAAAATTGGCTGAAAACGACTAAATATCAAGGACTCATTGGACGAATCGCTCTGGAATTGAAATCGGAACGCTCACTGACATTTCCCTTATCTGAAAGTCTGATAAACGCCGGAAAAATGACTAAGTCCAAAATAAAAAAATTTTCAACTTTTTTCAATTTTACCCCTGTGGGATATATATTCTACCCACACACATTTGGAACTCTCCTGGGGTACCGTCACACATATTATTCCCTCATTTAGTGGATATTTTCACAAAAAAAGTGAAATTTTCAAAAATCCAGAAAATTGGCTGAAAACGACTAAATATCAAGGACTCATTGGACGAATCGCTCTGGAATTGAAATCGGAACGCTCACTGACATTTCCCTTATCTGAAAGTCTGATAAACGCCGGAAAAATGACTATGTCCAAAATAAATAATTTTTCAACTTTTTTCAATTTTACCCCCGTGGGATATATATTCTACCCACACACATTTGGAACTCTCCTGGGGTACCCTCACACATATTATTCCCTCATTTAGTGGATATTTTCACAAAAAAGTGAAATTTTCAAAAATCCAGAAAATTGGCTGAAAACGACTAAATATCAAGGACTCATTGGACGAATCGCTCTGGAATTGAAATCGGAACGCTCACTGACATTTCCCTTATCTGAAAGTCTGATAAACGCCGGAAAAATGACTAAGTCCAAAATAAAAAAATTTTCAACTTTTTTCAATTTTACCCCTGTGGGATATATATTCTACCCACACACATTTGGAACTCTCCTGGGGTACCCTCACACATATTATTCCCTCATTTAGTGGATATTTTCACAAAAAAAGTGAAATTTTCAAAAATCCAGAAAATTGGCTGAAAACGACTAAATATCAAGGACACATTGGACGAATCGCTCTGGAATTGAAATCGGAACACTCACTGACATTTCCCTTATCTGAAAGTGTGATAAACGCCGGAAAAATGACTAAGTCCAAAATAAAAAATTTTTCAACTTTTTTTAATTTTACCCCTGTGGGATATATATTCTACCCACACACATATGGAACTCTCCTGGGGTACCCTCACACATATTATTCCCTCATTTAGTGGATATTTTCCCAAAAAAGTGAAATTTTCAAAAATCCAGAAAATTGGCTGAAAACGACTAAATATCAAGGACTCATTGGACGAATCGCTCTGGAATTGAAATCGAAACGCTCACTGACATTTCCCTTATGTGAAAGTCTGATAAACGCCGGAAAAATGACTAAGTCCAAAAAAAAAAAAGATTTTCAACTTTTTTCAATTTTACCCCTGTGGGATATATATTCTACCCACACACATTTGGAACTCTCCTGGGGTACCCTCACACATATTATTCCCTCATTTAGTGGATATTTTCACAAAAAAGTGAAATTTTCAAAAATCCAGAAAATTGGCTGAAAACGACTAAATATCAAGGACTCATTGGACGAATCGCTCTGGAATTGAAATCGGAATGCTCACTGACATTTCCCTTATCTGAAAGTCTGATAAACGCCGGAAAAATGATAGTCCAAAAAAAATTTTTTTTCAACTTTTTACAATTTTACCCCTGTGGGATATATATTCTACCCACACACATTTGGAACTCTCCTGGGGTACCCTCACACATATTATTCCCTCATTTAGTGGATATTTTCACAAAAAAGTGAAATTTTCAAAAATCCAGAAAATTGGCTGAAAACGACTAAATATCAAGGACTCATTGGACGAATCGCTCTGGAATTGAAATCGGAACGCTCACTGACATTTCCCTTATCTGAAAGTCTGATAAACGCCGGAAAAATGACTAAGTCCAAAATAAATAATTTTTCAACTTTTTTCAATTTTACCCCCGTGGGATATATATTCTACCCACACACATTTGGAACTCTCCTGGGGTACCCTCACACATATTATTCCCTCATTTAGTGGATATTTTCACAAAAAAGTGAAATTTTCAAAAATCCAGAAAATTGGCTGAAAACGACTAAATATCAAGGACTCATTGGGCGAATCGCTCTGGAACTAAAATCGGAACGCTCAATGACATTTCCCTTATCTGAAAGTCTGATAAACGCCGGAAAAATGACTAAGTCCAAAATAAATAATTTTTCAACTTTTTTCAATTTTACCCCCGTGGGATATATATTCTACCCACACACATTTGGAACTCTCCTGTGGTACCCTCACACATATTATTCCCTCATTTAGTGGATATTTTCACAAAAAAGTGAAATTTTAAAAAATCCAGAAAATTGGCTGAAAACGACTAAATATCAAGGACTCATTGGACGAATCGCTCTGGAATTGAAATCGGAATGCTCACTAACATTTCCCTTATCTGAAAGTCTGATAAACGCCGGAAAAATGACTAAGTCCAAAATAAATAATTTTTCAACTTTTTTCAATTTTACCCCCGTGGGATATATATTCTACCCACAAACATTTGGAACTCTCCTGGGGTACCCTCACACATATTATTCCCTCATTTAGTGGATATTTTCACAAAAAAGTGAAATTTTCAAAAATCCAGAAAATTGGCTGAAAACGACTAAATATCAAGGACTCATTGGACGAATCGCTCTGGAATTGAAATCGGAACGCTCACTGACATTTCCCTTATCTGAAAGTCTGATAAACGCCGGAAAAATGACAAAGTCCAAAATAAATAATTTTTCAACTTTTTTCAATTTTACCCCCGTGGGATATATATTCTACCCACACACATTTGGAACTCTCCTGGGGTACCCTCACACATATTATTCCCTCATTTAGTGGATATTTTCACAAAAAAGTGAAATTTTCAAAAATCCAGAAAATTGGCTGAAAACGACTAAATATCAAGGACTCATTGGGCGAATCGCTCTGGAACTAAAATCGGAACGCTCAATGACATTTCCCTTATCTGAAAGTCTGATCAACGCCGGAAAAATGACTAAGTCCAAAATAAATAATTTTTCAACTTTTTTCAATTTTACCCCCGTGGGATATATATTCTACCCACACACATTTGGAACTCTCCTGTGGTACCCTCACACATATTATTCCCTCATTTAGTGGATATTTTCACAAAAAAGTGAAATTTTAAAAAATCCAGAAAATTGGCTGAAAACGACTAAATATCAAGGACTCATTGGACGAATCGCTCTGGAATTGAAATCGGAATGCTCACTAACATTTCCCTTATCTGAAAGTCTGATAAACGCCGGAAAAATGACTAAGTCCAAAATAAATAATTTTTCAACTTTTTTCAATTTTACCCCCGTGGGATATATATTCTACCCACAAACATTTGGAACTCTCCTGGGGTACCCTCACACATATTATTCCCTCATTTAGTGGATATTTTCACAAAAAAGTGAAATTTTCAAAAATCCAGAAAATTGGCTGAAAACGACTAAATATCAAGGACTCATTGGACGAATCGCTCTGGAATTGAAATCGGAACGCTCACTGACATTTCCCTTATCTGAAAGTCTGATAAACGCCGGAAAAATGACTAAGTCCAAAATAAAAAATTTTTCAACTTTTTTCAATTTTACCCCTGTGGGATATATATTCTACCCACACACGTTTGGAACTCTCCTGGGGTACCCTCACACATATTATTCCCTCATTTAGTGGATATTTTCACACAAAAAGTGAAATTTTCAAAAATCCAGAAAATTGGCTGAAAACGACTAAATATCAAGGACTCATTGGACGAATCGCTCTGGAATTGAAATCGGAATGCTCACTAACATTTCCCTTATCTGAAAGTCTGATAAACGCCGGAAAAATGACTAAGTCCAAAATAAATAATTTTTCAACTTTTTTCAATTTTACCCCCGTGGGATATATATTCTACCCACACACATTTGGAACTCTCCTGGGGTACCCTCACACATATTATTCCCTCATTTAGTGGATATTTTCACAAAAAAGTGAAATTTTCAAAAATCCAGAAAATTGGCTGAAAACGACTAAATATCAAGGACTCATTGGACGAATCGCTCTGGAATTGAAATCGGAACGCTCACTGACATTTCCCTTATCTGAAAGTCTGATAAACGCCGGAAAAATGACTAAGTCCAAAATAAAAAAATTTTCAACTTTTTTCAATTTTACCCCTGTGGGATATATATTCTACCCACACACATTTGGAACTCTCCTGGGGTACCGTCACACATATTATTCCCTCATTTAGTGGATATTTTCACAAAAAAAGTGAAATTTTCAAAAATCCAGAAAATTGGCTGAAAACGACTAAATATCAAGGACTCATTGGACGAATCGCTCTGGAATTGAAATCGGAACGCTCACTGACATTTCCCTTATCTGAAAGTCTGATAAACGCCGGAAAAATGACTATGTCCAAAATAAATAATTTTTCAACTTTTTTCAATTTTACCCCCGTGGGATATATATTCTACCCACACACATTTGGAACTCTCCTGGGGTACCCTCACACATATTATTCCCTCATTTAGTGGATATTTTCACAAAAAAGTGAAATTTTCAAAAATCCAGAAAATTGGCTGAAAACGACTAAATATCAAGGACTCATTGGACGAATCGCTCTGGAATTGAAATCGGAACGCTCACTGACATTTCCCTTATCTGAAAGTCTGATAAACGCCGGAAAAATGACTAAGTCCAAAATAAAAAAATTTTCAACTTTTTTCAATTTTACCCCTGTGGGATATATATTCTACCCACACACATTTGGAACTCTCCTGGGGTACCCTCACACATATTATTCCCTCATTTAGTGGATATTTTCACAAAAAAAGTGAAATTTTCAAAAATCCAGAAAATTGGCTGAAAACGACTAAATATCAAGGACACATTGGACGAATCGCTCTGGAATTGAAATCGGAACACTCACTGACATTTCCCTTATCTGAAAGTGTGATAAACGCCGGAAAAATGACTAAGTCCAAAATAAAAAATTTTTCAACTTTTTTTAATTTTACCCCTGTGGGATATATATTCTACCCACACACATATGGAACTCTCCTGGGGTACCCTCACACATATTATTCCCTCATTTAGTGGATATTTTCCCAAAAAAGTGAAATTTTCAAAAATCCAGAAAATTGGCTGAAAACGACTAAATATCAAGGACTCATTGGACGAATCGCTCTGGAATTGAAATCGAAACGCTCACTGACATTTCCCTTATGTGAAAGTCTGATAAACGCCGGAAAAATGACTAAGTCCAAAAAAAAAAAAGATTTTCAACTTTTTTCAATTTTACCCCTGTGGGATATATATTCTACCCACACACATTTGGAACTCTCCTGGGGTACCCTCACACATATTATTCCCTCATTTAGTGGATATTTTCACAAAAAAGTGAAATTTTCAAAAATCCAGAAAATTGGCTGAAAACGACTAAATATCAAGGACTCATTGGACGAATCGCTCTGGAATTGAAATCGGAATGCTCACTGACATTTCCCTTATCTGAAAGTCTGATAAACGCCGGAAAAATGATAGTCCAAAAAAAATTTTTTTTCAACTTTTTACAATTTTACCCCTGTGGGATATATATTCTACCCACACACATTTGGAACTCTCCTGGGGTACCCTCACACATATTATTCCCTCATTTAGTGGATATTTTCACAAAAAAGTGAAATTTTCAAAAATCCAGAAAATTGGCTGAAAACGACTAAATATCAAGGACTCATTGGACGAATCGCTCTGGAATTGAAATCGGAACGCTCACTGACATTTCCCTTATCTGAAAGTCTGATAAACGCCGGAAAAATGACTAAGTCCAAAATAAATAATTTTTCAACTTTTTTCAATTTTACCCCCGTGGGATATATATTCTACCCACACACATTTGGAACTCTCCTGGGGTACCCTCACACATATTATTCCCTCATTTAGTGGATATTTTCACAAAAAAGTGAAATTTTCAAAAATCCAGAAAATTGGCTGAAAACGACTAAATATCAAGGACTCATTGGGCGAATCGCTCTGGAACTAAAATCGGAACGCTCAATGACATTTCCCTTATCTGAAAGTCTGATAAACGCCGGAAAAATGACTAAGTCCAAAATAAATAATTTTTCAACTTTTTTCAATTTTACCCCCGTGGGATATATATTCTACCCACACACATTTGGAACTCTCCTGTGGTACCCTCACACATATTATTCCCTCATTTAGTGGATATTTTCACAAAAAAGTGAAATTTTAAAAAATCCAGAAAATTGGCTGAAAACGACTAAATATCAAGGACTCATTGGACGAATCGCTCTGGAATTGAAATCGGAATGCTCACTAACATTTCCCTTATCTGAAAGTCTGATAAACGCCGGAAAAATGACTAAGTCCAAAATAAATAATTTTTCAACTTTTTTCAATTTTACCCCCGTGGGATATATATTCTACCCACAAACATTTGGAACTCTCCTGGGGTACCCTCACACATATTATTCCCTCATTTAGTGGATATTTTCACAAAAAAGTGAAATTTTCAAAAATCCAGAAAATTGGCTGAAAACGACTAAATATCAAGGACTCATTGGACGAATCGCTCTGGAATTGAAATCGGAACGCTCACTGACATTTCCCTTATCTGAAAGTCTGATAAACGCCGGAAAAATGACTAAGTCCAAAATAAAAAATTTTTCAACTTTTTTCAATTTTACCCCTGTGGGATATATATTCTACCCACACACGTTTGGAACTCTCCTGGGGTACCCTCACACATATTATTCCCTCATTTAGTGGATATTTTCACACAAAAAGTGAAATTTTCAAAAATCCAGAAAATTGGCTGAAAACGACTAAATATCAAGGACTCATTGGACGAATCGCTCTGGAATTGAAATCGGAATGCTCACTAACATTTCCCTTATCTGAAAGTCTGATAAACGCCGGAAAAATGACTAAGTCCAAAATAAATAATTTTTCAACTTTTTTCAATTTTACCCCCGTGGGATATATATTCTACCCACACACATTTGGAACTCTCCTGGGGTACCCTCACACATATTATTCCCTCATTTAGTGGATATTTTCACAAAAAAGTGAAATTTTCAAAAATCCAGAAAATTGGCTGAAAACGACTAAATATCAAGGACTCATTGGACGAATCGCTCTGGAATTGAAATCGGAACGCTCACTGACATTTCCCTTATCTGAAAGTCTGATAAACGCCGGAAAAATGACTAAGTCCAAAATAAAAAAATTTTCAACTTTTTTCAATTTTACCCCTGTGGGATATATATTCTACCCACACACATTTGGAACTCTCCTGGGGTACCCTCACACATATTATTCCCTCATTTAGTGGATATTTTCACAAAAAAAGTGAAATTTTCAAAAATCCAGAAAATTGGCTGAAAACGACTAAATATCAAGGACTCATTGGACGAATCGCTCTGGAATTGAAATCGGAACGCTCACTGACATTTCCCTTATCTGAAAGTCTGATAAACGCCGGAAAAATGACTAAGTCCAAAATAAATAATTTTTCAACTTTTTTCAATTTTACCCCCGTGGGATATATATTCTACCCACACACATTTGGAACTCTCCTGGGGTACCCTCACACATATTATTCCCTCATTTAGTGGATATTTTCACAAAAAAGTGAAATTTTCAAAGATCCAGAAAATTGGCTGAAAACGACTAAATATCAAGGACTCATTGGACGAATCGCTCTGGAATTGAAATCGAAACGCTCACTGACATTTCCCTTATCTGAAAGTTTGATAAACGCCGGAAAAATGACTAAGTCCAAAATAAAAAAATTTTCAACTTTTTTCAATTTTACCCCTGTGGGATATATATTCTACCCACACACATTTGGAACTCTCCTGGGGTACCCTCACACATATTATTCCCTCATTTAGTGGATATTTTCACAAAAAAAGTGAAATTTTCAAAAATCCAGAAAATTGGCTGAAAACGACTAAATATCAAGGACACATTGGACGAATCGCTCTGGAATTGAAATCGGAACACTCACTGACATTTCCCTTATCTGAAAGTGTGATAAACGCCGGAAAAATGACTAAGTCCAAAATAAAAAATTTTTCAACTTTTTTTAATTTTACCCCTGTGGGATATATATTCTACCCACACACATATGGAACTCTCCTGGGGTACCCTCACACATATTATTCCCTCATTTAGTGGATATTTTCCCAAAAAAGTGAAATTTTCAAAAATCCAGAAAATTGGCTGAAAACGACTAAATATCAAGGACTCATTGGACGAATCGCTCTGGAATTGAAATCGAAACGCTCACTGACATTTCCCTTATGTGAAAGTCTGATAAACGCCGGAAAAATGACTAAGTCCAAAAAAAAAAAGATTTTCAACTTTTTTCAATTTTACCCCTGTGGGATATATATTCTACCCACACACATTTGGAACTCTCCTGGGGTACCCTCACACATATTATTCCCTCATTTAGTGGATATTTTCACAAAAAAGTGAAATTTTCAAAAATCCAGAAAATTGGCTGAAAACGACTAAATATCAAGGACTCATTGGACGAATCGCTCTGGAATTGAAATCGAAACGCTCACTGACATTTCCCTTATCTGAAAGTCTGATAAACGCCGGAAAAATGACTAAGTCCAAAATAAATAATTTTTCAACTTTTTTCAATTTTACCCCCGTGGGATATATATTCTACCCACACACATTTGGAACTCTCCTGGGGTACCCTCACACATATTATTCCCTCATTTAGTGGATATTTTCACAAAAAAGTGAAATTTTCAAAAATCCAGAAAATTGGCTGAAAACGACTAAATATCAAGGACTCATTGGACGAATCGCTCTGGAATTGAAATCGGAATGATCACTAACATTTCCCTTATCTGAAAGTCTGATAAACGCCGGAAAAATGACTAAGTCCAAAATAAATAATTTTTCAACTTTTTTCAATTTTACCCCCGTGGGATATATATTCTACCCACACACATTTGGAACTCTCCTGGGGTACCCTCACACATATTATTCCCTCATTTAGTGGATATTTTCACAAAAAAGTGAAATTTTCAAAAATCCAGAAAATTGGCTGAAAACGACTAAATATCAAGGACTCATTGGACGAATCGCTCTGGAATTGAAATCGGAATGATCACTAACATTTCCCCTATCTGAAAGTCTGATAAACGCCGGAAAAATGACTAAGTCAAAAATAAATAATTTTTCAACTTTTTTCAATTTTACCCCCGTGGGATATATATTCTACCCACACACATTTGGAACTCTCCTGGGGTACCCTCACACATATTATTCCCTCATTTAGTGGATATTTTCACAAAAAAGTGAAATTTTCAAAAATCCAGAAAATTGGCTGAAAACGACTAAATATCAAGGACTGATTGGACGAATCGCTCTGGAATTGAAATCGGAACGCTCACTGACATTTCCCTTATCTGAAAGTCTGATAAACGCCAGAAAAATGACTAAGTCCAAAAAAAAAAAATTTTTCAACTTTTTTCAATTTTACTCCTGTGGGATATATATTCTACCCACACACATTTGGAACTCTCCTGGGGTACCCTCACACATATTATTCCCTCATTTAGTGGATATTTTCACAAAAAAGTGAAATTTTCAAAAATCCAGAAAATTGGCTGAAAACGACTAAATATCAAGGACTCATTGGACGAATTGCACTGGAATTGAAATCGTAACCCTCACTGACATTTCCCTTATCTGAAAGTCTGATAAACGCCGGAAAAATGACTAAGTCCAAAATAAATAATTTTTCAACTTTTTTCAATTTTACCCCCGTGGGATATATATTCTACCCACACACATTTGGAACTCTCCTGGGGTACCCTCACACATATTATTCCCTCATTTAGTGGATATTTTCACAAAAAAGTGAAATTTTCAAAAATCCAGAAAATTGGCTGAAAACGACTAAATATCAAGGACTCATTGGACGAATCGCTCTGGAATTGAAATCGGAACGCTCACTAACATTTCCCTTATCTGAAAGTCTGATAAACGCCGGAAAAATGACTAAGTCCAAAATAAATAATTTTTCAACTTTTTTCAATTTTACCCCGTGGGATATATATTCTACCCACACACATTTGGAACTCTCCTGGGGTACCCTCACACATATTATTCCCTCATTTAGTGGATATTTTCACAAAAAAGTGAAATTTTCAAAAATCCAGAAAATTGGCTGAAAACGACTAAATATCAAGGACTCATTGGACGAATCGCTCTGGAATTGAAATCGTAACGCTCACTGACATTTCCCTTATCTGAAAGTCTGATAAACGCCAGAAAAATGACTAAGTCCAAAAAAAAAAATTTTTCAACTTTTTTCAATTTTACCCCTGTGGGATATATATTCTACTCACACACATTTGGAACTCTCCTGGGGTACCCTCACACATATTATTCCCTCATTTAGTGGATATTTTCACAAAAAAGTGAAATTTTCAAAAATCCAGAAAATTGGCTGAAAACGACTAAATATCAAGGACTCATTGGACGAATCGCTCTGGAACTAAAATCGGAACGCTCAATGACATTTCCCTTATCTGAAAGTCTGATAAACGCCGGAAAAATGACTAAGTCCAAAATAAATAATTTTTCAACTTTTTTCAATTTTACCCCCGTGGGATATATATTCTACCCACAAACATTTGGAACTCTCCTGGGGTACCCTCACACATATTATTCCCTCATTTAGTGGATATTTTCACAAAAAAGTGAAATTTTCAAAAATCCAGAAAATTGGCTGAAAACGACTAAATATCAAGGACTCATTGGACGAATCGCTCTGGAATTGAAATCGGAACGCTCACTAACATTTCCCTTATCTGAAAGTCTGATAAACGCCAGAAAAATGACTAAGTCCAGAAAAAAAAATTTTTCAACTTTTTTCAATTTTACCCCTGTGGGATATATATTCTACCCACACACATTTGGAACTCTCCTGGGGTACCCTCACACATATTATTCCCTCATTTAGTGGATATTTTCACAAAAAAGTGAAATTTTCAAAAATCCAGAAAATTGGCTGAAAACGACTAAATATCAAGGACTGATTGGGCGAACCGCTCTGGAACTAAAATCGGAACGCTCAATGACATTTCCCTTATCTGAAAGTCTGATAAACGCCGGAAAAATGAATAAGTCCAAAATAAATAATTTTTCAACTTTTTTCAATTTTACCCCCGTGAGATATATATTCTACCCACAAACATTTGGAACTCTCCTGGGGTACCCTCACACATATTATTCCCTCATTTAGTGGATATTTTCACAAAAAAGTGAAATTTTCAAAAATCCAGAAAATTGGCTGAAAACGACTAAATATCAAGGACTCATTGGACGAATCACTCTGGAATTGAAATCGGAACGCTCACTGACATTTCCCTTATCTGAAAGTCTGATAAACGCCGGAAAAATGACTAAGTCCAAAATAAAAAATTTTTCAACTTTTTTCAATTTTACCCCCGTGGGATATATATTCTACCCACACACATTTGGAACTCTCCTGGGGTACCCTCACACATATTATTCCCTCATTTAGTGGATATTTTCACAAAAAAGTGAAATTTTCAAAAATCCAGAAAATTGGCTGAAAACGACTAAATATCAAGGACTCATTGGACGAATCGCTCTGGAATTGAAATCGGAACGCTCACTGACATTTCCCTTATCTGAAAGTCTGATAAACGCCGGAAAAATGACTAAGTCCAAAATAAATAATTTTTCAACGTTTTTCAATTTTACCCCCGTGGGATATATATTCTACCCACACACATTTGGAACTCTCCTGGGGTACCCTCACACATATTATTCCCTCATTTAGTCGATATTTTCACAAAAAAGTGAAATTTTCAAAAATCCAGAAAATTGGCTGAAAACGACTAAATATCAAGGACTCATTGGACGAATCGCTCTGGAATTGAAATCGGAACGCTCACTGACATTTCCCTTATCTGAAAGTCTGATAAACGCCGGAAAAATGACTAAGTCCAAAATAAATAATTTTTCAACTTTTTTCAATTTTACCCCCGTGGGATATATATTCTACCCACACACATTTGGAACTCTCCTGGGGTACCCTCACACATATTATTCCCTCATTTAGTGGATATTTTCACAAAAAAGTGAAATTTTCAAAAATCCAGAAAATTGGCTGAAAACGACTAAATATCAAGGACTCATTGGGCGAATCGCTCTGGAACTAAAATCGGAACGCTCAATGACATTTCCCTTATCTGAAAGTCTGATAAACGCCGGAAAAATGACTAAGTCCAAAATAAATAATTTTTCAACTTTTTTCAATTTTACCCCCGTGGGATATATATTCTACCCACAAACATTTGGAACTCTCCTGGGGTACCCTCACACATATTATTCCCTCATTTAGTGGATATTTTCACAAAAAAGTGAAATTTTCAAAAATCCAGAAAATTGGCTGAAAACGACTAAATATCAAGGACTCATTGGACGAATCGCTCTGGAATTGAAATCGGAACGCTCACTGACATTTCCCTTATCTGAAAGTCTGATAAACGCCGGAAAAATGACTAAGTCCAAAATAAAAAATTTTTCAACTTTTTTCAATTTTACCCCTGTGGGATATATATTCTACCCACACACACGTTTGGAACTCTCCTGGGGTACCCTCACACATATTATTCCCTCATTTAGTGGATATTTTCACAAAAAAGTGAAATTTTCAAAAATCCAGAAAATTGGCTGAAAACGACTAAATATCAAGGACTCATTGGACGAATCGCTCTGGAATTGAAATCGGAACGCTCACTAACATTTCCCTTATCTGAAAGTCTGATAAACGCCAGAAAAATGACTAAGTCCAGAAAAAAAAATTTTTCAACTTTTTTCAATTTTACCCCTGTGGGATATATATTCTACCCACACACATTTGGAACTCTCCTGGGGTACCCTCACACATATTATTCCCTCATTTAGTGGATATTTTCACAAAAAAGTGAAATTTTCAAAAATCCAGAAAATTGGCTGAAAACGACTAAATATCAAGGACTGATTGGGCGAATCGCTCTGGAACTAAAATCGGAACGCTCAATGACATTTCCCTTATCTGAAAGTCTGATAAACGCCGGAAAAATGAATAAGTCCAAAATAAATAATTTTTCAACTTTTTTCAATTTTACCCCCGTGAGATATATATTCTACCCACAAACATTTGGAACTCTCCTGGGGTACCCTCACACATATTATTCCCTCATTTAGTGGATATTTTCACAAAAAAGTGAAATTTTCAAAAATCCAGAAAATTGGCTGAAAACGACTAAATATCAAGGACTCATTGGACGAATCACTCTGGAATTGAAATCGGAACGCTCACTGACATTTCCCTTATCTGAAAGTCTGATAAACGCCGGAAAAATGACTAAGTCCAAAATAAAAAATTTTTCAACTTTTTTCAATTTTACCCCCGTGGGATATATATTCTACCCACACACATTTGGAACTCTCCTGGGGTACCCTCACACATATTATTCCCTCATTTAGTGGATATTTTCACAAAAAAGTGAAATTTTCAAAAATCCAGAAAATTGGCTGAAAACGACTAAATATCAAGGACTCATTGGACGAATCGCTCTGGAATTGAAATCGGAACGCTCACTGACATTTCCCTTATCTGAAAGTCTGATAAACGCCGGAAAAATGACTAAGTCCAAAATAAATAATTTTTCAACTTTTTTCAATTTTACCCCCGTGGGATATATATTCTACCCACACACATTTGGAACTCTCCTGTGGTACCCTCACACATATTATTCCCTCATTTAGTGGATATTTTCACAAAAAAGTGAAATTTTAAAAAATCCAGAAAATTGGCTGAAAACGACTAAATATCAAGGACTCATTGGACGAATCGCTCTGGAATTGAAATCGGAACGCTCTCTGACATTTCCCTTATCTGAAAGTTTGATAAACGCCGGAAAAATGACTAAGTCCAAAATAAATAATTTTTCAACTTTTTTCAATTTTACCCCCGTGGGATATATATTCTACCCACACACATTTGGAACTCTCCTGGGGTGCCCTCACACATATTATTCCCTCATTTAGTGGATATTTTCACAAAAAAGTGAAATTTTCAAAAATCCAGAAAATTGGCTGAAAACGACTAAATATCAAGGACTCATTGGACGAATCGCTCTGGAATTGAAATCGGAACGCTCACTAACATTTCCCTTATCTGAAAGTCTGATAAACGCCGGAAAAATGACTAAGTCCAAAATAAATAATTTTTCAACGTTTTTCAATTTTACCCCCGTGGGATATATATTCTACCCACACACATTTGGAACTCTCCTGGGGTACCCTCACACATATTATTCCCTCATTTAGTCGATATTTTCACAAAAAAGTGAAATTTTCAAAAATCCAGAAAATTGGCTGAAAACGACTAAATATCAAGGACTCATTGGACGAATCGCTCTGGAATTGAAATCGGAACGCTCACTGACATTTCCCTTATCTGAAAGTCTGATAAACGCCGGAAAAATGACTAAGTCCAAAATAAATAATTTTTCAACTTTTTTCAATTTTACCCCCGTGGGATATATATTCTACCCACACACATTTGGAACTCTCCTGGGGTACCCTCACACATATTATTCCCTCATTTAGTGGATATTTTCACAAAAAAGTGAAATTTTCAAAAATCCAGAAAATTGGCTGAAAACGACTAAATATCAAGGACTCATTGGGCGAATCGCTCTGGAACTAAAATCGGAACGCTCAATGACATTTCCCTTATCTGAAAGTCTGATAAACGCCGGAAAAATGACTAAGTCCAAAATAAATAATTTTTCAACTTTTTTCAATTTTACCCCCGTGGGATATATATTCTACCCACAAACATTTGGAACTCTCCTGGGGTACCCTCACACATATTATTCCCTCATTTAGTGGATATTTTCACAAAAAAGTGAAATTTTCAAAAATCCAGAAAATTGGCTGAAAACGACTAAATATCAAGGACTCATTGGACGAATCGCTCTGGAATTGAAATCGGAACGCTCACTGACATTTCCCTTATCTGAAAGTCTGATAAACGCCGGAAAAATGACTAAGTCCAAAATAAAAAATTTTTCAACTTTTTTCAATTTTACCCCTGTGGGATATATATTCTACCCACACACACGTTTGGAACTCTCCTGGGGTACCCTCACACATATTATTCCCTCATTTAGTGGATATTTTCACAAAAAAAGTGAAATTTTCAAAAATCCAGAAAATTGGCTGAAAACGACTAAATATCAAGGACTCATTGGACGAATCGCTCTGGAATTGAAATCGAAACGCTCACTGACATTTCCCTTATGTGAAAGTCTGATAAACGCCGGAAAAATGACTAAGTCCAAAAAAAAAAAGATTTTCAACTTTTTTCAATTTTACCCCTGTGGGATATATATTCTACCCACACACATTTGGAACTCTCCTGGGGTACCCTCACACATATTATTCCCTCATTTAGTGGATATTTTCACAAAAAAGTGAAATTTTAAAAAATCCAGAAAATTGGCTGAAAACGACTAAATATCAAGGACTCATTGGACGAATCGCTCTGGAATTGAAATCGAAACGCTCACTGACATTTCCCTTATCTGAAAGTCTGATAAACGCCGGAAAAATGACTAAGTCCAAAATAAATAATTTTTCAACTTTTTTCAATTTTACCCCCGTGGGATATATATTCTACCCACACACATTTGGAACTCTCCTGGGGTACCCTCACACATATTATTCCCTCATTTAGTGGATATTTTCACAAAAAAGTGAAATTTTCAAAAATCCAGAAAATTGGCTGAAAACGACTAAATATCAAGGACTCATTGGACGAATCGCTCTGGAATTGAAATCGGAATGATCACTAACATTTCCCTTATCTGAAAGTCTGATAAACGCCGGAAAAATGACTAAGTCCAAAATAAATAATTTTTCAACTTTTTTCAATTTTACCCCCGTGGGATATATATTCTACCCACACACATTTGGAACTCTCCTGGGGTACCCTCACACATATTATTCCCTCATTTAGTGGATATTTTCACAAAAAAGTGAAATTTTCAAAAATCCAGAAAATTGGCTGAAAACGACTAAATATCAAGGACTCATTGGACGAATCGCTCTGGAATTGAAATCGGAATGATCACTAACATTTCCCCTATCTGAAAGTCTGATAAACGCCGGAAAAATGACTAAGTCAAAAATAAATAATTTTTCAACTTTTTTCAATTTTACCCCCGTGGGATATATATTCTACCCACACACATTTGGAACTCTCCTGGGGTACCCTCACACATATTATTCCCTCATTTAGTGGATATTTTCACAAAAAAGTGAAATTTTCAAAAATCCAGAAAATTGGCTGAAAACGACTAAATATCAAGGACTGATTGGACGAATCGCTCTGGAATTGAAATCGGAACGCTCACTGACATTTCCCTTATCTGAAAGTCTGATAAACGCCAGAAAAATGACTAAGTCCAAAAAAAAAAAATTTTTCAACTTTTTTCAATTTTACTCCTGTGGGATATATATTCTACCCACACACATTTGGAACTCTCCTGGGGTACCCTCACACATATTATTCCCTCATTTAGTGGATATTTTCACAAAAAAGTGAAATTTTCAAAAATCCAGAAAATTGGCTGAAAACGACTAAATATCAAGGACTCATTGGACGAATTGCACTGGAATTGAAATCGTAACCCTCACTGACATTTCCCTTATCTGAAAGTCTGATAAACGCCGGAAAAATGACTAAGTCCAAAATAAATAATTTTTCAACTTTTTTCAATTTTACCCCCGTGGGATATATATTCTACCCACACACATTTGGAACTCTCCTGGGGTACCCTCACACATATTATTCCCTCATTTAGTGGATATTTTCACAAAAAAGTGAAATTTTCAAAAATCCAGAAAATTGGCTGAAAACGACTAAATATCAAGGACTCATTGGACGAATCGCTCTGGAATTGAAATCGGAACGCTCACTAACATTTCCCTTATCTGAAAGTCTGATAAACGCCGGAAAAATGACTAAGTCCAAAATAAATAATTTTTCAACTTTTTTCAATTTTACCCCGTGGGATATATATTCTACCCACACACATTTGGAACTCTCCTGGGGTACCCTCACACATATTATTCCCTCATTTAGTGGATATTTTCACAAAAAAGTGAAATTTTCAAAAATCCAGAAAATTGGCTGAAAACGACTAAATATCAAGGACTCATTGGACGAATCGCTCTGGAATTGAAATCGTAACGCTCACTGACATTTCCCTTATCTGAAAGTCTGATAAACGCCAGAAAAATGACTAAGTCCAAAAAAAAAAATTTTTCAACTTTTTTCAATTTTACCCCTGTGGGATATATATTCTACTCACACACATTTGGAACTCTCCTGGGGTACCCTCACACATATTATTCCCTCATTTAGTGGATATTTTCACAAAAAAGTGAAATTTTCAAAAATCCAGAAAATTGGCTGAAAACGACTAAATATCAAGGACTCATTGGACGAATCGCTCTGGAACTAAAATCGGAACGCTCAATGACATTTCCCTTATCTGAAAGTCTGATAAACGCCGGAAAAATGACTAAGTCCAAAATAAATAATTTTTCAACTTTTTTCAATTTTACCCCCGTGGGATATATATTCTACCCACAAACATTTGGAACTCTCCTGGGGTACCCTCACACATATTATTCCCTCATTTAGTGGATATTTTCACAAAAAAGTGAAATTTTCAAAAATCCAGAAAATTGGCTGAAAACGACTAAATATCAAGGACTCATTGGACGAATCGCTCTGGAATTGAAATCGGAACGCTCACTAACATTTCCCTTATCTGAAAGTCTGATAAACGCCAGAAAAATGACTAAGTCCAGAAAAAAAAATTTTTCAACTTTTTTCAATTTTACCCCTGTGGGATATATATTCTACCCACACACATTTGGAACTCTCCTGGGGTACCCTCACACATATTATTCCCTCATTTAGTGGATATTTTCACAAAAAAGTGAAATTTTCAAAAATCCAGAAAATTGGCTGAAAACGACTAAATATCAAGGACTGATTGGGCGAATCGCTCTGGAACTAAAATCGGAACGCTCAATGACATTTCCCTTATCTGAAAGTCTGATAAACGCCGGAAAAATGAATAAGTCCAAAATAAATAATTTTTCAACTTTTTTCAATTTTACCCCCGTGAGATATATATTCTACCCACAAACATTTGGAACTCTCCTGGGGTACCCTCACACATATTATTCCCTCATTTAGTGGATATTTTCACAAAAAAGTGAAATTTTCAAAAATCCAGAAAATTGGCTGAAAACGACTAAATATCAAGGACTCATTGGACGAATCACTCTGGAATTGAAATCGGAACGCTCACTGACATTTCCCTTATCTGAAAGTCTGATAAACGCCGGAAAAATGACTAAGTCCAAAATAAAAAATTTTTCAACTTTTTTCAATTTTACCCCCGTGGGATATATATTCTACCCACACACATTTGGAACTCTCCTGGGGTACCCTCACACATATTATTCCCTCATTTAGTGGATATTTTCACAAAAAAGTGAAATTTTCAAAAATCCAGAAAATTGGCTGAAAACGACTAAATATCAAGGACTCATTGGACGAATCGCTCTGGAATTGAAATCGGAACGCTCACTGACATTTCCCTTATCTGAAAGTCTGATAAACGCCGGAAAAATGACTAAGTCCAAAATAAATAATTTTTCAACTTTTTTCAATTTTACCCCCGTGGGATATATATTCTACCCACACACATTTGGAACTCTCCTGTGGTACCCTCACACATATTATTCCCTCATTTAGTGGATATTTTCACAAAAAAGTGAAATTTTAAAAAATCCAGAAAATTGGCTGAAAACGACTAAATATCAAGGACTCATTGGACGAATCGCTCTGGAATTGAAATCGGAACGCTCTCTGACATTTCCCTTATCTGAAAGTTTGATAAACGCCGGAAAAATGACTAAGTCCAAAATAAATAATTTTTCAACTTTTTTCAATTTTACCCCCGTGGGATATATATTCTACCCACACACATTTGGAACTCTCCTGGGGTGCCCTCACACATATTATTCCCTCATTTAGTGGATATTTTCACAAAAAAGTGAAATTTTCAAAAATCCAGAAAATTGGCTGAAAACGACTAAATATCAAGGACTCATTGGACGAATCGCTCTGGAATTGAAATCGGAACGCTCACTAACATTTCCCTTATCTGAAAGTCTGATAAACGCCGGAAAAATGACTAAGTCCAAAATAAATAATTTTTCAACGTTTTTCAATTTTACCCCCGTGGGATATATATTCTACCCACACACATTTGGAACTCTCCTGGGGTACCCTCACACATATTATTCCCTCATTTAGTCGATATTTTCACAAAAAAGTGAAATTTTCAAAAATCCAGAAAATTGGCTGAAAACGACTAAATATCAAGGACTCATTGGACGAATCGCTCTGGAATTGAAATCGGAACGCTCACTGACATTTCCCTTATCTGAAAGTCTGATAAACGCCGGAAAAATGACTAAGTCCAAAATAAATAATTTTTCAACTTTTTTCAATTTTACCCCCGTGGGATATATATTCTACCCACACACATTTGGAACTCTCCTGGGGTACCCTCACACATATTATTCCCTCATTTAGTGGATATTTTCACAAAAAAGTGAAATTTTCAAAAATCCAGAAAATTGGCTGAAAACGACTAAATATCAAGGACTCATTGGGCGAATCGCTCTGGAACTAAAATCGGAACGCTCAATGACATTTCCCTTATCTGAAAGTCTGATAAACGCCGGAAAAATGACTAAGTCCAAAATAAATAATTTTTCAACTTTTTTCAATTTTACCCCCGTGGGATATATATTCTACCCACAAACATTTGGAACTCTCCTGGGGTACCCTCACACATATTATTCCCTCATTTAGTGGATATTTTCACAAAAAAGTGAAATTTTCAAAAATCCAGAAAATTGGCTGAAAACGACTAAATATCAAGGACTCATTGGACGAATCGCTCTGGAATTGAAATCGGAACGCTCACTGACATTTCCCTTATCTGAAAGTCTGATAAACGCCGGAAAAATGACTAAGTCCAAAATAAAAAATTTTTCAACTTTTTTCAATTTTACCCCTGTGGGATATATATTCTACCCACACACACGTTTGGAACTCTCCTGGGGTACCCTCACACATATTATTCCCTCATTTAGTGGATATTTTCACAAAAAAGTGAAATTTTCAAAAATCCAGAAAATTGGCTGAAAACGACTAAATATCAAGGACTCATTGGACGAATCGCTCTGGAATTGAAATCGGAACGCTCACTAACATTTCCCTTATCTGAAAGTCTGATAAACGCCAGAAAAATGACTAAGTCCAGAAAAAAAAATTTTTCAACTTTTTTCAATTTTACCCCTGTGGGATATCTATTCTACCCACACACATTTGGAACTCTCCTGGGGTACCCTCACACATATTATTCCCTCATTTAGTGGATATTTTCACAAAAAAGTGAAATTTTCAAAAATCCAGAAAATTGGCTGAAAACGACTAAATATCAAGGACTGATTGGGCGAATCGCTCTGGAACTAAAATCGGAACGCTCAATGACATTTCCCTTATCTGAAAGTCTGATAAACGCCGGAAAAATGAATAAGTCCAAAATAAATAATTTTTCAACTTTTTTCAATTTTACCCCCGTGAGATATATATTCTACCCACAAACATTTGGAACTCTCCTGGGGTACCCTCACACATATTATTCCCTCATTTAGTGGATATTTTCACAAAAAAGTGAAATTTTCAAAAATCCAGAAAATTGGCTGAAAACGACTAAATATCAAGGACTCATTGGACGAATCACTCTGGAATTGAAATCGGAACGCTCACTGACATTTCCCTTATCTGAAAGTCTGATAAACGCCGGAAAAATGACTAAGTCCAAAATAAAAAATTTTTCAACTTTTTTCAATTTTACCCCCGTGGGATATATATTCTACCCACACACATTTGGAACTCTCCTGGGGTACCCTCACACATATTATTCCCTCATTTAGTGGATATTTTCACAAAAAAGTGAAATTTTCAAAAATCCAGAAAATTGGCTGAAAACGACTAAATATCAAGGACTCATTGGACGAATCGCTCTGGAATTGAAATCGGAACGCTCACTGACATTTCCCTTATCTGAAAGTCTGATAAACGCCGGAAAAATGACTAAGTCCAAAATAAATAATTTTTCAACTTTTTTCAATTTTACCCCCGTGGGATATATATTCTACCCACACACATTTGGAACTCTCCTGTGGTACCCTCACACATATTATTCCCTCATTTAGTGGATATTTTCACAAAAAAGTGAAATTTTAAAAAATCCAGAAAATTGGCTGAAAACGACTAAATATCAAGGACTCATTGGACAAATCGCTCTGGAATTGAAATCGGAACGCTCTCTGACATTTCCCTTATCTGAAAGTTTGATAAACGCCGGAAAAATGACTAAGTCCAAAATAAATAATTTTTCAACTTTTTTCAATTTTACCCCCGTGGGATATATATTCTACCCACAAACATTTGGAACTCTCCTGGGGTACCCTCACACATATTATTCCCTCATTTAGTGGATATTTTCACAAAAAAGTGAAATTTTCAAAAATCCAGAAAATTGGCTGAAAACGACTAAATATCAAGGACTCATTGGACGAATCGCTCTGGAATTGAAATCGGAACGCTCACTGACATTTCCCTTATCTGAAAGTCTGATAAACGCCGGAAAAATGACTAAGTCCAAAATAAAAAATTTTTCAACTTTTTTCAATTTTACCCCTGTGGGATATATATTCTACCCACACACACGTTTGGAACTCTCCTGGGGTACCCTCACACATATTATTCCCTCATTTAGTGGATATTTTCACAAAAAAAGTGAAATTTTCAAAAATCCAGAAAATTGGCTGAAAACGACTAAATATCAAGGACTCATTGGACGAATCGCTCTGGAATTGAAATCGGAATGCTCACTAACATTTCCCTTATCTGAAAGTCTGATAAACGCCGGAAAAATGACTAAGTCCAAAATAAATAATTTTTCAACTTTTTTCAATTTTACCCCCGTGGGATATATATTCTACTCACACACATTTGGAACTCTCCTGGGGTACCCTCACACATATTATTCCCTCATTTAGTGGATATTTTCACAAAAAAGTGAAATTTTCAAAAATCCAGAAAATTGGCTGAAAACGACTAAATATCAAGGACTCATTGGACGAATCGCTCTGGAATTGAAATCGGAACGCTCACTGACATTTCCCTTATCTGAAAGTCTGATAAACGCCGGAAAAATGACTAAGTCCAAAATAAAAAAATTTTCAACTTTTTTCAATTTTACCCCTGTGGGATATATATTCTACCCACACACATTTGGAACTCTCCTGGGGTACCCTCACACATATTATTCCCTCATTTAGTGGATATTTTCACAAAAAAAGTGAAATTTTCAAAAATCCAGAAAATTGGCTGAAAACGACTAAATATCAAGGACTCATTGGACGAATCGCTCTGGAATTGAAATCGGAACGCTCACTGACATTTCCCTTATCTGAAAGTTTGATAAACGCCGGAAAAATGACTAAGTCCAAAATAAATAATTTTTCAACGTTTTTCAATTTTACCCCCGTGGGATATATATTCTACCCACACACATTTGGAACTCTCCTGGGGTACCCTCACACATATTATTCCCTCATTTAGTCGATATTTTCACAAAAAAGTGAAATTTTCAAAAATCCAGAAAATTGGCTGAAAACGACTAAATATCAAGGACTCATTGGACGAATCGCTCTGGAATTGAAATCGGAACGCTCACTGACATTTCCCTTATCTGAAAGTCTGATAAACGCCGGAAAAATGACTAAGTCCAAAATAAATAATTTTTCAACTTTTTTCAATTTTACCCCCGTGGGATATATATTCTACCCACACACATTTGGAACTCTCCTGGGGTACCCTCACACATATTATTCCCTCATTTAGTGGATATTTTCACAAAAAAGTGAAATTTTCAAAAATCCAGAAAATTGGCTGAAAACGACTAAATATCAAGGACTCATTGGGCGAATCGCTCTGGAACTAAAATCGGAACGCTCAATGACATTTCCCTTATCTGAAAGTCTGATAAACGCCGGAAAAATGACTAAGTCCAAAATAAATAATTTTTCAACTTTTTTCAATTTTACCCCCGTGGGATATATATTCTACCCACAAACATTTGGAACTCTCCTGGGGTACCCTCACACATATTATTCCCTCATTTAGTGGATATTTTCACAAAAAAGTGAAATTTTCAAAAATCCAGAAAATTGGCTGAAAACGACTAAATATCAAGGACTCATTGGACGAATCGCTCTGGAATTGAAATCGGAACGCTCACTGACATTTCCCTTATCTGAAAGTCTGATAAACGCCGGAAAAATGACTAAGTCCAAAATAAAAAATTTTTCAACTTTTTTCAATTTTACCCCTGTGGGATATATATTCTACCCACACACACGTTTGGAACTCTCCTGGGGTACCCTCACACATATTATTCCCTCATTTAGTGGATATTTTCACAAAAAAAGTGAAATTTTCAAAAATCCAGAAAATTGGCTGAAAACGACTAAATATCAAGGACTCATTGGACGAATCGCTCTGGAATTGAAATCGGAATGCTCACTAACATTTCCCTTATCTGAAAGTCTGATAAACGCCGGAAAAATGACTAAGTCCAAAATAAATAATTTTTCAACTTTTTTCAATTTTACCCCCGTGGGATATATATTCTACTCACACACATTTGGAACTCTCCTGGGGTACCCTCACACATATTATTCCCTCATTTAGTGGATATTTTCACAAAAAAGTGAAATTTTCAAAAATCCAGAAAATTGGCTGAAAACGACTAAATATCAAGGACTCATTGGACGAATCGCTCTGGAATTGAAATCGGAACGCTCACTGACATTTCCCTTATCTGAAAGTCTGATAAACGCCGGAAAAATGACTAAGTCCAAAATAAAAAAATTTTCAACTTTTTTCAATTTTACCCCTGTGGGATATATATTCTACCCACACACATTTGGAACTCTCCTGGGGTACCCTCACACATATTATTCCCTCATTTAGTGGATATTTTCACAAAAAAAGTGAAATTTTCAAAAATCCAGAAAATTGGCTGAAAACGACTAAATATCAAGGACTCATTGGACGAATCGCTCTGGAATTGAAATCGGAACGCTCACTGACATTTCCCTTATCTGAAAGTTTGATAAACGCCGGAAAAATGACTAAGTCCAAAATAAAAAAAATTTCAACTTTTTTCAATTTTACCCCTGTGGGATATATATTCTACCCACACACATTTGGAACTCTCCTGGGGTACCCTCACACATATTATTCCCTCATTTAGTGGATATTTTCACAAAAAAAGTGAAATTTTCAAAAATTCAGAAAATTGGCTGAAAACGACTAAATATCAAGGACACATTGGACGAATCGCTCTGGAATTGAAATCGGAACACTCACTGACATTTCCCTTATCTGAAAGTGTGATAAACGCCGGAAAAATGACTAAGTCCAAAATAAAAAATTTTTCAACTTTTTTTAATTTTACCCCTGTGGGATATATATTCTACCCACACACATTTGGAACTCTCCTGGGGTACCCTCACACATATTATTCCCTCATTTAGTGGATATTTTCACAAAAAAGTGAAATTTTCAAAAATCCAGAAAATTGGCTGAAAACGACTAAATATCAAGGACTCATTGGACGAATCGCTCTGGAATTGAAATCGGAACGCTCACTGACATTTCCCTTATCTGAAAGTCTGATAAACGCCGGAAAAATGACTAAGTCCAAAATAAAAAATTTTTCAACTTTTTTCAATTTTACCCCTGTGGGATATATATTCTACCCACACACGTTTGGAACTCTCCTGGGGTACCCTCACACATATTATTCCCTCATTTAGTGGATATTTTCACAAAAAAAGTGAAATTTTCAAAAATCCAGAAAATTGGCTGAAAACGACTAAATATCAAGGACTCATTGGACGAATCGCTCTGGAATTGAAATCGGAATGCTCACTAACATTTCCCTTATCTGAAAGTCTGATAAACGCCGGAAAAATGACTAAGTCCAAAATAAATAATTTTTCAACTTTTTTCAATTTTACCCCCGTGGGATATATATTCTACCCACACACATTTGGAACTCTCCTGGGGTACCCTCACACATATTATTCCCTCATTTAGTGGATATTTTCACAAAAAAGTGAAATTTTCAAAAATCCAGAAAATTGGCTGAAAACGACTAAATATCAAGGACTCATTGGATGAATCGCTCTGGAATTGAAATCGGAACGCTCACTGACATTTCCCTTATCTGAAAGTCTGATAAACGCCGGAAAAATGACTAAGTCCAAAATAAAAAAATTTTCAACTTTTTTCAATTTTACCCCCGTGGGATATATATTCTACCCACACACATTTGGAACTCTCCTGGGGTACCCTCACACATATTATTCCCTCATTTAGTAGATATTTTCACAAAAAAAGTGAAATTTTCAAAAATCCAGAAAATTGGCTGAAAACGACTAAATATCAAGGACTCATTGGACGAATCGCTCTGGAATTGAAATCGGAACGCTCACTGACATTTCCCTTATCTGAAAGTCTGATAAACGCCGGAAAAATGACTATGTCCAAAATAAATAATTTTTCAACTTTTTTCAATTTTACCCCCGTGGGATATATATTCTACCCACACACATTTGGAACTCTCCTGGGGTACCCTCACACATATTATTTCCTCATTTAGTGGATATTTTCACAAAAAAGTGAAATTTTCAAAGATCCAGAAAATTGGCTGAAAACGACTAAATATCAAGGACTCATTGGACGAATCGCTCTGGAATTGAAATCGAAACGCTCACTGACATTTCCCTTATCTGAAAGTTTGATAAACGCCGGAAAAATGACTAAGTCCAAAATAAAAAAAATTTCAACTTTTTTCAATTTTACCCCTGTGGGATATATATTCTACCCACACACATTTGGAACTCTCCTGGGGTACCCTCACACATATTATTACCTCATTTAGTGGATATTTTCACAAAAAAAGTGAAATTTTCAAAAATCCAGAAAATTGGCTGAAAACGACTAAATATCAAGGACACATTGGACGAATCGCTCTGGAATTGAAATCGGAACACTCACTGACATTTCCCTTATCTGAAAGTGTGATAAACGCCGGAAAAATGACTAAGTCCAAAATAAAAAATTTTTCAACTTTTTTTAATTTTACCCCTGTGGGATATATATTCTACCCACACACATTTGGAACTCTCCTGGGGTACCCTCACACATATTATTCCCTCATTTAGTGGATATTTTCACAAAAAAGTGAAATTTTCAAAAATCCAGAAAATTGGCTGAAAACGACTAAATATCAAGGACTCATTGGACGAATCGCTCTGGAATTGAAATCGGAATGCTCACTGACATTTCCCTTATCTGAAAGTCTGATAAACGCCGGAAAAATGACAGTCCAAAAAAAATTTTTTTTCAACTTTTTTCAATTTTACCCCTGTGGGATATATATTCTACCCACACACATTTGGAACTCTCCTGGGGTACCCTCACACATATTATTCCCTCATTTAGTGGATATTTTCACAAAAAAGTGAAATTTTCAAAAATCCAGAAAATTGGCTGAAAACGACTAAATATCAAGGACTCATTGGACGAATCGCTCTGGAATTGAAATCGAAACGCTCACTGACATTTCCCTTATCTGAAAGTCTGATAAACGCCGGAAAAATGACTAAGTCCAAAATAAATAATTTTTCAACTTTTTTCAATTTTACCCCCGTGGGATATATATTCTACCCACACACATTTGGAACTCTCCTGGGGTACCCTCACACATATTATTCCCTCATTTAGTGGATATTTTCACAAAAAAGTGAAATTTTCAAAAATCCAGAAAATTGGCTGAAAACGACTAAATATCAAGGACTCATTGGACGAATGGCTCTGGAATTGAAATCGGAATGATCACTAACATTTCCCTTATCTGAAAGTCTGATAAACGCCGGAAAAATGACTAAGTCCAAAATAAATAATTTTTCAACTTTTTTCAATTTTACCCCCGTGGGATATATATTCTACCCACACACATTTGGAACTCTCCTGGGGTACCCTCACACATATTATTCCCTCATTTAGTGGATATTTTCACAAAAAAGTGAAATTTTCAAAAATCCAGAAAATTGGCTGAAAACGACTAAATATCAAGGACTGATTGGACGAATCGCTCTGGAATTGAAATCGGAACGCTCACTGACATTTCCCTTATCTGAAAGTCTGATAAACGCCAGAAAAATGACTAAGTCCAAAAAAAAAAAATTTTTCAACTTTTTTCAATTTTACTCCTGTGGGATATATATTCTACCCACACACATTTGGAACTCTCCTGGGGTACCCTCACACATATTATTCCCTCATTTAGTGGATATTTTCACAAAAAAGTGAAATTTTCAAAAATCCAGAAAATTGGCTGAAAACGACTAAATATCAAGGACTGATTGGGCGAATCGCTCTGGAACTAAAATCGGAACGCTCAATGACATTTCCCTTATCTGAAAGTCTGATAAACGCCGGAAAAATGAATAAGTCCAAAATAAATAATTTTTCAACTTTTTTCAATTTTACCCCCGTGAGATATATATTCTACCCACAAACATTTGGAACTCTCCTGGGGTACCCTCACACATATTATTCCCTCATTTAGTGGATATTTTCACAAAAAAGTGAAATTTTCAAAAATCCAGAAAATTGGCTGAAAACGACTAAATATCAAGGACTCATTGGACGAATCACTCTGGAATTGAAATCGGAACGCTCACTGACATTTCCCTTATCTGAAAGTCTGATAAACGCCGGAAAAATGACTAAGTCCAAAATAAAAAATTTTTCAACTTTTTTCAATTTTACCCCCGTGGGATATATATTCTACCCACACACATTTGGAACTCTCCTGGGGTACCCTCACACATATTATTCCCTCATTTAGTGGATATTTTCACAAAAAAGTGAAATTTTCAAAAATCCAGAAAATTGGCTGAAAACGACTAAATATCAAGGACTCATTGGACGAATCGCTCTGGAATTGAAATCGGAACGCTCACTGACATTTCCCTTATCTGAAAGTCTGATAAACGCCGGAAAAATGACTAAGTCCAAAATAAATAATTTTTCAACTTTTTTCAATTTTACCCCCGTGGGATATATATTCTACCCACACACATTTGGAACTCTCCTGTGGTACCCTCACACATATTATTCCCTCATTTAGTGGATATTTTCACAAAAAAGTGAAATTTTCAAAAATCCAGAAAATTGGCTGAAAACGACTAAATATCAAGGACTCATTGGACGAATCGCTCTGGAATTGAAATCGGAACGCTCACTAACATTTCCCTTATCTGAAAGTCTGATAAACGCCGGAAAAATGACTAAGTCCAAAATAAATAATTTTTCAACGTTTTTCAATTTTACCCCCGTGGGATATATATTCTACCCACACACATTTGGAACTCTCCTGGGGTACCCTCACACATATTATTCCCTCATTTAGTCGATATTTTCACAAAAAAGTGAAATTTTCAAAAATCCAGAAAATTGGCTGAAAACGACTAAATATCAAGGACTCATTGGACGAATCGCTCTGGAATTGAAATCGGAACGCTCACTGACATTTCCCTTATCTGAAAGTCTGATAAACGCCGGAAAAATGACTAAGTCCAAAATAAATAATTTTTCAACTTTTTTCAATTTTACCCCCGTGGGATATATATTCTACCCACACACATTTGGAACTCTCCTGGGGTACCCTCACACATATTATTCCCTCATTTAGTGGATATTTTCACAAAAAAGTGAAATTTTCAAAAATCCAGAAAATTGGCTGAAAACGACTAAATATCAAGGACTCATTGGGCGAATCGCTCTGGAACTAAAATCGGAACGCTCAATGACATTTCCCTTATCTGAAAGTCTGATAAACGCCGGAAAAATGACTAAGTCCAAAATAAATAATTTTTCAACTTTTTTCAATTTTACCCCCGTGGGATATATATTCTACCCACAAACATTTGGAACTCTCCTGGGGTACCCTCACACATATTATTCCCTCATTTAGTGGATATTTTCACAAAAAAGTGAAATTTTCAAAAATCCAGAAAATTGGCTGAAAACGACTAAATATCAAGGACTCATTGGACGAATCGCTCTGGAATTGAAATCGGAACGCTCACTGACATTTCCCTTATCTGAAAGTCTGATAAACGCCGGAAAAATGACTAAGTCCAAAATAAAAAATTTTTCAACTTTTTTCAATTTTACCCCTGTGGGATATATATTCTACCCACACACACGTTTGGAACTCTCCTGGGGTACCCTCACACATATTATTCCCTCATTTAGTGGATATTTTCACAAAAAAAGTGAAATTTTCAAAAATCCAGAAAATTGGCTGAAAACGACTAAATATCAAGGACTCATTGGACGAATCGCTCTGGAATTGAAATCGGAATGCTCACTAACATTTCCCTTATCTGAAAGTCTGATAAACGCCGGAAAAATGACTAAGTCCAAAATAAATAATTTTTCAACTTTTTTCAATTTTACCCCCGTGGGATATATATTCTACTCACACACATTTGGAACTCTCCTGGGGTACCCTCACACATATTATTCCCTCATTTAGTGGATATTTTCACAAAAAAGTGAAATTTTCAAAAATCCAGAAAATTGGCTGAAAACGACTAAATATCAAGGACTCATTGGACGAATCGCTCTGGAATTGAAATCGGAACGCTCACTGACATTTCCCTTATCTGAAAGTCTGATAAACGCCGGAAAAATGACTAAGTCCAAAATAAAAAAATTTTCAACTTTTTTCAATTTTACCCCTGTGGGATATATATTCTACCCACACACATTTGGAACTCTCCTGGGGTACCCTCACACATATTATTCCCTCATTTAGTGGATATTTTCACAAAAAAAGTGAAATTTTCAAAAATCCAGAAAATTGGCTGAAAACGACTAAATATCAAGGACTCATTGGACGAATCGCTCTGGAATTGAAATCGGAACGCTCACTGACATTTCCCTTATCTGAAAGTTTGATAAACGCCGGAAAAATGACTAAGTCCAAAATAAAAAAAATTTCAACTTTTTTCAATTTTACCCCTGTGGGATATATATTCTACCCACACACATTTGGAACTCTCCTGGGGTACCCTCACACATATTATTCCCTCATTTAGTGGATATTTTCACAAAAAAAGTGAAATTTTCAAAAATTCAGAAAATTGGCTGAAAACGACTAAATATCAAGGACACATTGGACGAATCGCTCTGGAATTGAAATCGGAACACTCACTGACATTTCCCTTATCTGAAAGTGTGATAAACGCCGGAAAAATGACTAAGTCCAAAATAAAAAATTTTTCAACTTTTTTTAATTTTACCCCTGTGGGATATATATTCTACCCACACACATTTGGAACTCTCCTGGGGTACCCTCACACATATTATTCCCTCATTTAGTGGATATTTTCACAAAAAAGTGAAATTTTCAAAAATCCAGAAAATTGGCTGAAAACGACTAAATATCAAGGACTCATTGGACGAATCGCTCTGGAATTGAAATCGGAACGCTCACTGACATTTCCCTTATCTGAAAGTCTGATAAACGCCGGAAAAATGACTAAGTCCAAAATAAAAAATTTTTCAACTTTTTTCAATTTTACCCCTGTGGGATATATATTCTACCCACACACGTTTGGAACTCTCCTGGGGTACCCTCACACATATTATTCCCTCATTTAGTGGATATTTTCACAAAAAAAGTGAAATTTTCAAAAATCCAGAAAATTGGCTGAAAACGACTAAATATCAAGGACTCATTGGACGAATCGCTCTGGAATTGAAATCGGAATGCTCACTAACATTTCCCTTATCTGAAAGTCTGATAAACGCCGGAAAAATGACTAAGTCCAAAATAAATAATTTTTCAACTTTTTTCAATTTTACCCCCGTGGGATATATATTCTACCCACACACATTTGGAACTCTCCTGGGGTACCCTCACACATATTATTCCCTCATTTAGTGGATATTTTCACAAAAAAGTGAAATTTTCAAAAATCCAGAAAATTGGCTGAAAACGACTAAATATCAAGGACTCATTGGATGAATCGCTCTGGAATTGAAATCGGAACGCTCACTGACATTTCCCTTATCTGAAAGTCTGATAAACGCCGGAAAAATGACTAAGTCCAAAATAAAAAAATTTTCAACTTTTTTCAATTTTACCCCCGTGGGATATATATTCTACCCACACACATTTGGAACTCTCCTGGGGTACCCTCACACATATTATTCCCTCATTTAGTAGATATTTTCACAAAAAAAGTGAAATTTTCAAAAATCCAGAAAATTGGCTGAAAACGACTAAATATCAAGGACTCATTGGACGAATCGCTCTGGAATTGAAATCGGAACGCTCACTGACATTTCCCTTATCTGAAAGTCTGATAAACGCCGGAAAAATGACTATGTCCAAAATAAATAATTTTTCAACTTTTTTCAATTTTACCCCCGTGGGATATATATTCTACCCACACACATTTGGAACTCTCCTGGGGTACCCTCACACATATTATTCCCTCATTTAGTGGATATTTTCACAAAAAAGTGAAATTTTCAAAGATCCAGAAAATTGGCTGAAAACGACTAAATATCAAGGACTCATTGGACGAATCGCTCTGGAATTGAAATCGAAACGCTCACTGACATTTCCCTTATCTGAAAGTTTGATAAACGCCGGAAAAATGACTAAGTCCAAAATAAAAAAATTTTCAACTTTTTTCAATTTTACCCCTGTGGGATATATATTCTACCCACACACATTTGGAACTCTCCTGGGGTACCCTCACACATATTATTACCTCATTTAGTGGATATTTTCACAAAAAAAGTGAAATTTTCAAAAATCCAGAAAATTGGCTGAAAACGACTAAATATCAAGGACACATTGGACGAATCGCTCTGGAATTGAAATCGGAACACTCACTGACATTTCCCTTATCTGAAAGTGTGATAAACGCCGGAAAAATGACTAAGTCCAAAATAAAAAATTTTTCAACTTTTTTTAATTTTACCCCTGTGGGATATATATTCTACCCACACACATTTGGAACTCTCCTGGGGTACCCTCACACATATTATTCCCTCATTTAGTGGATATTTTCACAAAAAAGTGAAATTTTCAAAAATCCAGAAAATTGGCTGAAAACGACTAAATATCAAGGACTCATTGGACGAATCGCTCTGGAATTGAAATCGGAATGCTCACTGACATTTCCCTTATCTGAAAGTCTGATAAACGCCGGAAAAATGACAGTCCAAAAAAAATTTTTTTTCAACTTTTTTCAATTTTACCCCTGTGGGATATATATTCTACCCACACACATTTGGAACTCTCCTGGGGTACCCTCACACATATTATTCCCTCATTTAGTGGATATTTTCACAAAAAAGTGAAATTTTCAAAAATCCAGAAAATTGGCTGAAAACGACTAAATATCAAGGACTCATTGGACGAATCGCTCTGGAATTGAAATCGAAACGCTCACTGACATTTCCCTTATCTGAAAGTCTGATAAACGCCGGAAAAATGACTAAGTCCAAAATAAATAATTTTTCAACTTTTTTCAATTTTACCCCCGTGGGATATATATTCTACCCACACACATTTGGAACTCTCCTGGGGTACCCTCACACATATTATTCCCTCATTTAGTGGATATTTTCACAAAAAAGTGAAATTTTCAAAAATCCAGAAAATTGGCTGAAAACGACTAAATATCAAGGACTCATTGGACGAATCGCTCTGGAATTGAAATCGGAATGATCACTAACATTTCCCTTATCTGAAAGTCTGATAAACGCCGGAAAAATGACTAAGTCCAAAATAAATAATTTTTCAACTTTTTTCAATTTTACCCCCGTGGGATATATATTCTACCCACACACATTTGGAACTCTCCTGGGGTACCCTCACACATATTATTCCCTCATTTAGTGGATATTTTCACAAAAAAGTGAAATTTTCAAAAATCCAGAAAATTGGCTGAAAACGACTAAATATCAAGGACTGATTGGACGAATCGCTCTGGAATTGAAATCGGAACGCTCACTGACATTTCCCTTATCTGAAAGTCTGATAAACGCCAGAAAAATGACTAAGTCCAAAAAAAAAAAATTTTTCAACTTTTTTCAATTTTACTCCTGTGGGATATATATTCTACCCACACACATTTGGAACTCTCCTGGGGTACCCTCACACATATTATTCCCTCATTTAGTGGATATTTTCACAAAAAAGTGAAATTTTCAAAAATCCAGAAAATTGGCTGAAAACGACTAAATATCAAGGACTCATTGGACGAATCGCTCTGGAATTGAAATCGGAATGATCACTAACATTTCCCTTATCTGAAAGTCTGATAAACGCCGGAAAAATGACTAAGTCCAAAATAAATAATTTTTCAACTTTTTTCAATTTTACCCCCGTGGGATATATATTCTACCCACACACATTTGGAACTCTCCTGGGGTACCCTCACACATATTATTCCCTCATTTAGTGGATATTTTCACAAAAAAGTGAAATTTTCAAAAATTCAGAAAATTGGCTGAAAACGACTAAATATCAAGGACTCATTGGACGAATCGCTCTGGAATTGAAATCGGAACGCTCACTAACATTTCCCTTATCTGAAAGTCTGATAAACGCCGGAAAAATGACTAAGTCCAAAATAAATAATTTTTCAACTTTTTTCAATTTTACCCCGTGGGATATATATTCTACCCACACACATTTGGAACTCTCCTGGGGTACCCTCACACATATTATTCCCTCATTTAGTGGATATTTTCACAAAAAAGTGAAATTTTCAAAAATCCAGAAAATTGGCTGAAAACGACTAAATATCAAGGACTCATTGGACGAATCGCTCTGGAATTGAAATCGTAACGCTCACTGACATTTCCCTTATCTGAAAGTCTGATAAACGCCAGAAAAATGACTAAGTCCAAAATAAATAATTTTTCAACTTTTTTCAATTTTACCCCCGTGGGATATATATTCTACCCACACACATTTGGAACTCTCCTGGGGTACCCTCACACATATTATTCCCTCATTTAGTGGATATTTTCACAAAAAAGTTAAATTTTCAAAAATCCAGAAAATTGGCTGAAAACGACTAAATATCAAGGACTCATTGGACGAATCGCTCTGGAATTGAAATCGAAACGCTCACTGACATTTCCCTTATCTGAAAGTCTGATAAACGCCGGAAAAATGACTAAGTCCAAAAAAAAAAAAATTTTCAACTTTTTTCAATTTTACCCCTGTGGGATATATATTCTACCCACACACATTTGGAACTCTCCTGGGGTACCCTCACACATATTATTCCCTCATTTAGTGGATATTTTCACAAAAAAGTGAAATTTTCAAAAATCCAGAAAATTGGCTGAAAACGACTAAATATCAAGGACTCATTGGACGAATCGCTCTGGAATTGAAATCGGAATGCTCACTGACATTTCCCTTATCTGAAAGTCTGATAAACGCCGGAAAAATGACAGTCCAAAAAAAATTTTTTTTCAACTTTTTTCAATTTTACCCCTGTGGGATATATATTCTACCCACACACATTTGGAACTCTCCTGGGGTACCCTCACACATATTATTCCCTCATTTAGTGGATATTTTCACAAAAAAGTGAAATTTTCAAAAATCCAGAAAATTGGCTGAAAACGACTAAATATCAAGGACTCATTGGACGAATCGCTCTTTAATTGAAATCGAAACGCTCACTGACATTTCCCTTATCTGAAAGTCTGATAAACGCCGGAAAAATGACTAAGTCCAAAATAAATAATTTTTCAACTTTTTTCAATTTTACCCCCGTGGGATATATATTCTACCCACACACATTTGGAACTCTCCTGGGGTACCCTCACACATATTATTCCCTCATTTAGTGGATATTTTCACAAAAAAGTGACATTTTCAAAAATCCAGAAAATTGGCTGAAAACGACTAAATATCAAGGACTCATTGGACGAATCGCTCTGGAATTGAAATCGGAATGATCACTAACATTTCCCTTATCTAAAAGTCTGATAAACGCCGGAAAAATGACTAAGTCCAAAATAAATAATTTTTCAACTTTTTTCAATTTTACCCCCGTGGGATATATATTCTACCCACACACATTTGGAACTCTCCTGGGGTACCCTCACACATATTATTCCCTCATTTAGTGGATATTTTCACAAAAAAGTGAAATTTTCAAAAATCCAGAAAATTGGCTGAAAACGACTAAATATCAAGGACTCATTGGACGAATCGCTCTGGAATTGAAATCGGAACGCTCACTAACATTTCCCTTATCTGAAAGTCTGATAAACGCCGGAAAAATGACTAAGTCCAAAATAAATAATTTTTCAACTTTTTTCAATTTTACCCCGTGGGATATATATTCTACCCACACACATTTGGAACTCTCCTGGGGTACCCTCACACATATTATTCCCTCATTTAGTGGATATTTTCACAAAAAAGTGAAATTTTCAAAAATCCAGAAAATTGGCTGAAAACGACTAAATATCAAGGACTCATTGGACGAATCGCTCTGGAATTGAAATCGTAACGCTCACTGACATTTCCCTTATCTGAAAGTCTGATAAACGCCAGAAAAATGACTAAGTCCAAAATAAATAATTTTTCAACTTTTTTCAATTTTACCCCCGTGGGATATATATTCTACCCACACACATTTGGAACTCTCCTGGGGTACCCTCACACATATTATTCCCTCATTTAGTGGATATTTTCACAAAAAAGTTAAATTTTCAAAAATCCAGAAAATTGGCTGAAAACGACTAAATATCAAGGACTCATTGGACGAATCGCTCTGGAATTGAAATTGAAACGCTCACTGACATTTCCCTTATCTGAAAGTCTGATAAACGCCGGAAAAATGACTAAGTCCAAAAAAAAAAAAATTTTCAACTTTTTTCAATTTTACCCCTGTGGGATATATATTCTACCCACACACATTTGGAACTCTCCTGGGGTACCCTCACACATATTATTCCCTCATTTAGTGGATATTTTCACAAAAAAGTGAAATTTTCAAAAATCCAGAAAATTGGCTGAAAACGACTAAATATCAAGGACTCATTGGACGAATCGCTCTGGAATTGAAATCGGAATGCTCACTGACATTTCCCTTATCTGAAAGTCTGATAAACGCCGGAAAAATGACAGTCCAAAAAAAATTTTTTTTCAACTTTTTTCAATTTTACCCCTGTGGGATATATATTCTACCCACACACATTTGGAACTCTCCTGGGGTACCCTCACACATATTATTCCCTCATTTAGTGGATATTTTCACAAAAAAGTGAAATTTTCAAAAATCCAGAAAATTGGCTGAAAACGACTAAATATCAAGGACTCATTGGACGAATCGCTCTTTAATTGAAATCGAAACGCTCACTGACATTTCCCTTATCTGAAAGTCTGATAAACGCCGGAAAAATGACTAAGTCCAAAATAAATAATTTTTCAACTTTTTTCAATTTTACCCCCGTGGGATATATATTCTACCCACACACATTTGGAACTCTCCTGGGGTACCCTCACACATATTATTCCCTCATTTAGTGGATATTTTCACAAAAAAGTGACATTTTCAAAAATCCAGAAAATTGGCTGAAAACGACTAAATATCAAGGACTCATTGGACGAATCGCTCTGGAATTGAAATCGGAATGATCACTAACATTTCCCTTATCTGAAAGTCTGATAAACGCCGGAAAAATGACTAAGTCCAAAATAAATAATTTTTCAACTTTTTTCAATTTTACCCCCGTGGGATATATATTCTACCCACACACATTTGGAACTCTCCTGGGGTACCCTCACACATATTATTCCCTCATTTAGTGGATATTTTCACAAAAAAGTGAAATTTTCAAAAATCCAGAAAATTGGCTGAAAACGACTAAATATCAAGGACTCATTGGACGAATCGCTCTGGAATTGAAATCGGAATGATCACTAACATTTCCCTTATCTGAAAGTCTGATAAACGCCGGAAAAATGACTAAGTCCAAAATAAATAATTTTTCAACTTTTTTCAATTTTACCCCCGTGGGATATATATTCTACCCACACACATTTGGAACTCTCCTGGGGTACCCTCACACATATTATTCCCTCATTTAGTGGATATTTTCACAAAAAAGTGAAATTTTCAAAAATCCAGAAAATTGGCTGAAAACGACTAAATATCAAGGACTGATTGGACGAATCGCTCTGGAATTGAAATCGGAACGCTCACTGACATTTCCCTTATCTGAAAGTCTGATAAACGCCAGAAAAATGACTAAGTCCAAAAAAAAAAAAAAATTTTTCAACTTTTTTCAATTTTACTCCTGTGGGATATATATTCTACCCACACACATTTGGAACTCTCCTGGGGTACCCTCACACATATTATTCCCTCATTTAGTGGATATTTTCACAAAAAAGTGAAATTTTCAAAAATCCAGAAAATTGGCTGAAAACGACTAAATATCAAGGACTCATTGGACGAATCGCTCTGGAATTGAAATCGGAATGCTCACTGACATTTCCCTTATCTGAAAGTCTGATAAACGCCGGAAAAATGACAGTCCAAAAAAAATTTTTTTTCAACTTTTTTCAATTTTACCCCTGTGGGATATATATTCTACCCACACACATTTGGAACTCTCCTGGGGTACCCTCACACATATTATTCCCTCATTTAGTGGATATTTTCACAAAAAAGTGAAATTTTCAAAAATCCAGAAAATTGGCCGAAAACGACTAAATATCAAGGACTCATTGGACGAATCGCTCTGGAATTGAAATCGAAACGCTCACTGACATTTCCCTTATCTGAAAGTCTGATAAACGCCGGAAAAATGACTAAGTCCAAAATAAATAATTTTTCAACTTTTTTCAATTTTACCCCCGTGGGATATATATTCTACCCACACACATTTGGAACTCTCCTGGGATACCCTCACACATATTATTCCCTCATTTAGTGGATATTTTCACAAAAAAGTGAAATTTTCAAAAATCCAGAAAATTGGCTGAAAACGACTAAATATCAAGGACTCATTGGACGAATCGCTCTGGAATTGAAATCGGAATGATCACTAACATTTCCCTTATCTGAAAGTCTGATAAACGCCGGAAAAATGACTAAGTCCAAAATAAATAATTTTTCAACTTTTTTCAATTTTACCCCCGTGGGATATATATTCTACCCACACACATTTGGAACTCTCCTGGGGTACCCTCACACATATTATTCCCTCATTTAGTGGATATTTTCACAAAAAAGTGAAATTTTCAAAAATCCAGAAAATTGGCTGAAAACGACTAAATATCAAGGACTCATTGGACGAATCGCTCTGGAATTGAAATCGGAATGATCACTAACATTTCCCTTATCTGAAAGTCTGATAAACGCCGGAAAAATGACTAAGTCCAAAATAAATAATTTTTCAACTTTTTTCAATTTTACCCCCGTGGGATATATATTCTACCCACACACATTTGGAACTCTCCTGGGGTACCCTCACACATATTATTCCCTCATTTAGTGGATATTTTCACAAAAAAGTGAAATTTTCAAAAATCCAGAAAATTGGCTGAAAACGACTAAATATCAAGGACTCATTGGACGAATCGCTCTGGAATTGAAATCGGAATGATCACTAACATTTCCCTTATCTGAAAGTCTGATAAACGCCGGAAAAATGACTAAGTCCAAAATAAATAATTTTTCAGCTTTTTTCAATTTTACCCCCGTGGGATATATATTCTACCCACACACATTTGGAACTCTCCTGGGGTACCCTCACACATATTATTCCCTCATTTAGTGGATATTTTCACAAAAAAGTGAAATTTTCAAAAATCCAGAAAATTGGCTGAAAACGACTAAATATCAAGGACTGATTGGACGAATCGCTCTGGAATTGAAATCGGAACGCTCACTGACATTTCCCTTATCTGAAAGTCTGATAAACGCCAGAAAAATGACTAAGTCCAAAAAAAAAAAAAAATTTTTCAACTTTTTTCAATTTTACTCCTGTGGGATATATATTCTACCCACACACATTTGGAACTCTCCTGGGGTACCCTCACACATATTATTCCCTCATTTAGTGGATATTTTCACAAAAAAGTGAAATTTTCAAAAATCCAGAAAATTGGCTGAAAACGACTAAATATCAAGGACTCATTGGACGAATCGCTCTGGAATTGAAATCGGAATGCTCACTGACATTTCCCTTATCTGAAAGTCTGATAAACGCCGGAAAAATGACAGTCCAAAAAAAATTTTTTTTCAACTTTTTTCAATTTTACCCCTGTGGGATATATATTCTACCCACACACATTTGGAACTCTCCTGGGGTACCCTCACACATATTATTCCCTCATTTAGTGGATATTTTCACAAAAAAGTGAAATTTTCAAAAATCCAGAAAATTGGCCGAAAACGACTAAATATCAAGGACTCATTGGACGAATCGCTCTGGAATTGAAATCGAAACGCTCACTGACATTTCCCTTATCTGAAAGTCTGATAAACGCCGGAAAAATGACTAAGTCCAAAATAAATAATTTTTCAACTTTTTTCAATTTTACCCCCGTGGGATATATATTCTACCCACACACATTTGGAACTCTCCTGGGGTACCCTCACACATATTATTCCCTCATTTAGTGGATATTTTCACAAAAAAGTGAAATTTTCAAAAATCCAGAAAATTGGCTGAAAACGACTAAATATCAAGGACTCATTGGACGAATCGCTCTGGAATTGAAATCGGAATGATCACTAACATTTCCCTTATCTGAAAGTCTGATAAACGCCGGAAAAATGACTAAGTCCAAAATAAATAATTTTTCAACTTTTTTCAATTTTACCCCCGTGGGATATATATTCTACCCACACACATTTGGAACTCTCCTGGGGTACCCTCACACATATTATTCCCTCATTTAGTGGATATTTTCACAAAAAAGTGAAATTTTCAAAAATCCAGAAAATTGGCTGAAAACGACTAAATATCAAGGACTCATTGGACGAATCGCTCTGGAATTGAAATCGTAACGCTCACTGACATTTCCCTTATCTGAAAGTCTGATAAACGCCAGAAAAATGACTAAGTCCAAAATAAATAATTTTTCAACTTTTTTCAATTTTACCCCCGTGGGATATATATTCTACCCACACACATTTGGAACTCTCCTGGGGTACCCTCACACATATTATTCCCTCATTTAGTGGATATTTTCAGAAAAAAGTTAAATTTTCAAAAATCCAGAAAATTGGTTGAAAACGACTAAATATCAAGGACTCATTGGACGAATCGCTCTGGAATTGAAATCGAAACGCTCACTGACATTTCCCTTATCTGAAAGTCTGATAAACGCCGGAAAAATGACTAAGTCCAAAAAAAAAAAAATTTTCAACTTTTTTCAATTTTACCCCTGTGGGATATATATTCTACCCACACACATTTGGAACTCTCCTGGGGTACCCTCACACATATTATTCCCTCATTTAGTGGATATTTTCACAAAAAAGTGAAATTTTCAAAAATCCAGAAAATTGGCTGAAAACGACTAAATATCAAGGACTCATTGGACGAATCGCTCTGGAATTGAAATCGGAATGCTCACTGACATTTCCCTTATCTGAAAGTCTGATAAACGCCGGAAAAATGACAGTCCAAAAAAAATTTTTTTTCAACTTTTTTCAATTTTACCCCTGTGGGATATATATTCTACCCACACACATTTGGAACTCTCCTGGGGTACCCTCACACATATTATTCCCTCATTTAGTGGATATTTTCACAAAAAAGTGAAATTTTCAAAAATCCAGAAAATTGGCTGAAAACGACTAAATATCAAGGACTCATTGGACGAATCGCTCTGGAATTGAAATCGAAACGCTCACTGACATTTCCCTTATCTGAAAGTCTGATAAACGCCGGAAAAATGACTAAGTCCAAAATAAATAATTTTTCAACTTTTTTCAATTTTACCCCCGTGGGATATATATTCTACCCACACACATTTGAACTCTCCTGGGGTACCCTCACACATATTATTCCCTCATTTAGTGGATATTTTCACAAAAAAGTGAAATTTTCAAAAATCCAGAAAATTGGCTGAAAACGACTAAATATCAAGGACTCATTGGACGAATCGCTCTGGAATTGAAATCGGAATGATCACTAACATTTCCCTTATCTGAAAGTCTGATAAACGCCGGAAAAATGACTATGTCCAAAATAAATAATTTTTCAACTTTTTTCAATTTTACCCCCGTGGGATATATATTCTACCCACACACATTTGGAACTCTCCTGGGGTACCCTCACACATATTATTCCCTCATTTAGTGGATATTTTCACAAAAAAGTGAAATTTTCAAAGATCCAGAAAATTGGCTGAAAACGACTAAATATCAAGGACTCATTGGACGAATCGCTCTGGAATTGAAATCGAAACGCTCACTGACATTTCCCTTATCTGAAAGTTTGATAAACGCCGGAAAAATGACTAAGTCCAAAATAAAAAAATTTTCAACTTTTTTCAATTTTACCCCTGTGGGATATATATTCTACCCACACACATTTGGAACTCTCCTGGGGTACCCTCACACATATTATTCCCTCATTTAGTGGATATTTTCACAAAAAAGTGAAATTTTCAAAAATCCAGAAAATTGGCTGAAAACGACTAAATATCAAGGACTCATTGGACGAATCGCTCTTTAATTGAAATCGAAACGCTCACTGACATTTCCCTTATCTGAAAGTCTGATAAACGCCGGAAAAATGACTAAGTCCAAAATAAATAATTTTTCAACTTTTTTCAATTTTACCCCCGTGGGATATATATTCTACCCACACACATTTGGAACTCTCCTGGGGTACCCTCACACATATTATTCCCTCATTTAGTGGATATTTTCACAAAAAAGTGAAATTTTCAAAAATCCAGAAAATTGGCTGAAAACGACTAAATATCAAGGACTGATTGGACGAATCGCTCTGGAATTGAAATCGGAACGCTCACTGACATTTCCCTTATCTGAAAGTCTGATAAACGCCAGAAAAATGACTAAGTCCAAAAAAAAAAAATTTTTCAACTTTTTTCAATTTTACTCCTGTGGGATATATATTCTACCCACACACATTTGGAACTCTCCTGGGGTACCCTCACACATATTATTCCCTCATTTAGTGGATATTTTCACAAAAAAGTGAAATTTTCAAAAATCCAGAAAATTGGCTGAAAACGACTAAATATCAAGGACTCATTGGACGAATTGCTCTGGAATTGAAATCGTAACCCTCACTGACATTTCCCTTATCTGAAAGTCTGATGAACGCCGGAAAAATGACTAAGTCCAAAATAAATAATTTTTCAACTTTTTTCAATTTTACCCCCGTGGGATATATATTCTACCCACACACATTTGGAACTCTCCTGGGGTACCCTCACACATATTATTCCCTCATTTAGTGGATATTTTCACAAAAAAGTGAAATTTTCAAAAATCCAGAAAATTGGCTGAAAACGACTAAATATCAAGGACTCATTGGACGAATCGCTCTGGAATTGAAATCGGAACGCTCACTAACATTTCCCTTATCTGAAAGTCTGATAAACGCCGGAAAAATGACTAAGTCCAAAATAAATAATTTTTCAACTTTTTTCAATTTTACCCCGTGGGATATATATTCTACCCACACACATTTGGAACTCTCCTGGGGTACCCTCACACATATTATTCCCTCATTTAGTGGATATTTTCACAAAAAAGTGAAATTTTCAAAAATCCAGAAAATTGGCTGAAAACGACTAAATATCAAGGACTCATTGGACGAATCGCTCTGGAATTGAAATCGTAACGCTCACTGACATTTCCCTTATCTGAAAGTCTGATAAACGCCAGAAAAATGACTAAGTCCAAAATAAATAATTTTTCAACTTTTTTCAATTTTACCCCCGTGGGATATATATTCTACCCACACACATTTGGAACTCTCCTGGGGTACCCTCACACATATTATTCCCTCATTTAGTGGATATTTTCACAAAAAAGTTAAATTTTCAAAAATCCAGAAAATTGGCTGAAAACGACTAAATATCAAGGACTCATTGGACGAATCGCTCTGGAATTGAAATCGAAACGCTCACTGACATTTCCCTTATCTGAAAGTCTGATAAACGCCGGAAAAATGACTAAGTCCAAAAAAAAAAAAATTTTCAACTTTTTTCAATTTTACCCCTGTGGGATATATATTCTACCCACACACATTTGGAACTCTCCTGGGGTACCCTCACACATATTATTCCCTCATTTAGTGGATATTTTCACAAAAAAGTGAAATTTTCAAAAATCCAGAAAATTGGCTGAAAACGACTAAATATCAAGGACTCATTGGACGAATCGCTCTTTAATTGAAATCGAAACGCTCACTGACATTTCCCTTATCTGAAAGTCTGATAAACGCCGGAAAAATGACTAAGTCCAAAATAAATAATTTTTCAACTTTTTTCAATTTTACCCCCGTGGGATATATATTCTACCCACACACATTTGGAACTCTCCTGGGGTACCCTCACACATATTATTCCCTCATTTAGTGGATATTTTCACAAAAAAAGTGAAATTTTCAAAAATCCAGAAAATTGGCTGAAAACGACTAAATATCAAGGACTCATTGGACGAATCGCTCTGGAATTGAAATCGAAACGCTCACTGACATTTCCCTTATCTGAAAGTCTGATAAACGCCGGAAAAATGACTAAGTCCAAAAAAAAAAAAATTTTCAACTTTTTTCAATTTTACCCCTGTGGGATATATATTCTACCCACACACATTTGGAACTCTCCTGGGGTACCCTCACACATATTATTCCCTCATTTAGTGGATATTTTCACAAAAAAGTGAAATTTTCAAAAATCCAGAAAATTGGCTGAAAACGACTAAATATCAAGGACTCATTGGACGAATCGCTCTGGAATTGAAATCGGAATGCTCACTGACATTTCCCTTATCTGAAAGTCTGATAAACGCCGGAAAAATGACAGTCCAAAAAAAATTTTTTTTCAACTTTTTTCAATTTTACCCCTGTGGGATATATATTCTACCCACACACATTTGGAACTCTCCTGGGGTACCCTCACACATATTATTCCCTCATTTAGTGGATATTTTCACAAAAAAGTGAAATTTTCAAAAATCCAGAAAATTGGCTGAAAACGACTAAATATCAAGGACTCATTGGACGAATCGCTCTGGAATTGAAATCGAAACGCTCACTGACATTTCCCTTATCTGAAAGTCTGATAAACGCCTGAAAAATGACTAAGTCCAAAATAAATAATTTTTCAACTTTTTTCAATTTTACCCCCGTGGGATATATATTCTACCCACACACATTTGGAACTCTCCTGGGGTACCCTCACACATATTATTCCCTCATTTAGTGGATATTTTCACAAAAAAGTGAAATTTTCAAAAATCCAGAAAATTGGCTGAAAACGACTAAATATCAAGGACTCATTGGACGAATCGCTCTGGAATTGAAATCGGAATGATCACTGACATTTCCCTTATCTGAAAGTCTGATAAACGCCGGAAAAATGACTAAGTCCAAAATAAATAATTTTTCAACTTTTTTCAATTTTACCCCCGTGGGATATATATTCTACCCACACACATTTGGAACTCTCCTGGGGTACCCTCACACATATTATTCCCTCATTTAGTGGATATTTTCACAAAAAAGTGAAATTTTCAAAAATCCAGAAAATTGGCTGAAAACGACTAAATATCAAGGACTGATTGGACGAATCGCTCTGGAATTGAAATCGGAACGCTCACTGACATTTCCCTTATCTGAAAGTCTGATAAACGCCAGAAAAATGACTAAGTCCAAAAAAAAAAAATTTTTCAACTTTTTTCAATTTTACTCCTGTGGGATATATATTCTACCCACACACATTTGGAACTCTCCTGGGGTACCCTCACACATATTATTCCCTCATTTAGTGGATATTTTCACAAAAAAGTGAAATTTTCAAAAATCCAGAAAATTGGCTGAAAACGACTAAATATCAAGGACTCATTGGACGAATTGCTCTGGAATTGAAATCGTAACCCTCACTGACATTTCCCTTATCTGAAAGTCTGATGAACGCCGGAAAAATGACTAAGTCCAAAATAAATAATTTTTCAACTTTTTTCAATTTTACCCCCGTGGGATATATATTCTACCCACACACATTTGGAACTCTCCTGGGGTACCCTCACACATATTATTCCCTCATTTAGTGGATATTTTCACAAAAAAGTGAAATTTTCAAAAATCCAGAAAATTGGCTGAAAACGACTAAATATCAAGGACTCATTGGACGAATCGCTCTGGAATTGAAATCGGAACGCTCACTAACATTTCCCTTATCTGAAAGTCTGATAAACGCCGGAAAAATGACTAAGTCCAAAATAAATAATTTTTCAACTTTTTTCAATTTTACCCCGTGGGATATATATTCTACCCACACACATTTGGAACTCTCCTGGGGTACCCTCACACATATTATTCCCTCATTTAGTGGATATTTTCACAAAAAAGTGAAATTTTCAAAAATCCAGAAAATTGGCTGAAAACGACTAAATATCAAGGACTCATTGGACGAATCGCTCTGGAATTGAAATCGTAACGCTCACTGACATTTCCCTTATCTGAAAGTCTGATAAACGCCAGAAAAATGACTAAGTCCAAAATAAATAATTTTTCAACTTTTTTCAATTTTACCCCCGTGGGATATATATTCTACCCACACACATTTGGAACTCTCCTGGGGTACCCTCACACATATTATTCCCTCATTTAGTGGATATTTTCACAAAAAAGTTAAATTTTCAAAAATCCAGAAAATTGGCTGAAAACGACTAAATATCAAGGACTCATTGGACGAATCGCTCTGGAATTGAAATCGAAACGCTCACTGACATTTCCCTTATCTGAAAGTCTGATAAACGCCGGAAAAATGACTAAGTCCAAAAAAAAAAAAATTTTCAACTTTTTTCAATTTTACCCCTGTGGGATATATATTCTACCCACACACATTTGGAACTCTCCTGGGGTACCCTCACACATATTATTCCCTCATTTAGTGGATATTTTCACAAAAAAGTGAAATTTTCAAAAATCCAGAAAATTGGCTGAAAACGACTAAATATCAAGGACTCATTGGACGAATCGCTCTTTAATTGAAATCGAAACGCTCACTGACATTTCCCTTATCTGAAAGTCTGATAAACGCCGGAAAAATGACTAAGTCCAAAATAAATAATTTTTCAACTTTTTTCAATTTTACCCCCGTGGGATATATATTCTACCCACACACATTTGGAACTCTCCTGGGGTACCCTCACACATATTATTCCCTCATTTAGTGGATATTTTCACAAAAAAGTGAAATTTTCAAAAATCCAGAAAATTGGCTGAAAACGACTAAATATCAAGGACTCATTGGACGAATCGCTCTGGAATTGAAATCGGAATGATCACTAACATTTCCCTTATCTGAAAGTCTGATAAACGCCGGAAAAATGACTAAGTCCAAAATAAATAATTTTTCAACTTTTTTCAATTTTACCCCCGTGGGATATATATTCTACCCACACACATTTGGAACTCTCCTGGGGTACCCTCACACATATTATTCCCTCATTTAGTGGATATTTTCACAAAAAAGTGAAATTTTCAAAAATCCAGAAAATTGGCTGAAAACGACTAAATATCAAGGACTCATTGGACGAATCGCTCTGGAATTGAAATCGGAATGATCACTAACATTTCCCTTATCTGAAAGTCTGATAAACGCCGGAAAAATGACTAAGTCCAAAATAAATAATTTTTCAACTTTTTTCAATTTTACCCCCGTGGGATATATATTCTACCCACACACATTTGGAACTCTCCTGGGGTACCCTCACACATATTATTCCCTCATTTAGTGGATATTTTCACAAAAAAGTGAAATTTTCAAAAATCCAGAAAATTGGCTGAAAACGACTAAATATCAAGGACTCATTGGACGAATCGCTCTTTAATTGAAATCGAAACGCTCACTGACATTTCCCTTATCTGAAAGTCTGATAAACGCCGGAAAAATGACTAAGTCCAAAATAAATAATTTTTCAACTTTTTTCAATTTTACCCCCGTGGGATATATATTCTACCCACACACATTTGGAACTCTCCTGGGGTACCCTCACACATATTATTCCCTCATTTAGTGGATATTTTCACAAAAAAGTGAAATTTTCAAAAATCCAGAAAATTGGCTGAAAACGACTAAATATCAAGGACTCATTGGACGAATCGCTCTTTAATTGAAATCGAAACGCTCACTGACATTTCCCTTATCTGAAAGTCTGATAAACGCCGGAAAAATGACTAAGTCCAAAATAAATAATTTTTCAACTTTTTTCAATTTTACCCCCGTGGGATATATATTCTACCCACACACATTTGGAACTCTCCTGGGGTACCCTCACACATATTATTCCCTCATTTAGTGGATATTTTCACAAAAAAAGTGAAATTTTCAAAAATCCAGAAAATTGGCTGAAAACGACTAAATATCAAGGACTCATTGGACGAATCGCTCTGGAATTGAAATCGAAACGCTCACTGACATTTCCCTTATCTGAAAGTCTGATAAACGCCGGAAAAATGACTAAGTCCAAAAAAAAAAAAATTTTCAACTTTTTTCAATTTTACCCCTGTGGGATATATATTCTACCCACACACATTTGGAACTCTCCTGGGGTACCCTCACACATATTATTCCCTCATTTAGTGGATATTTTCACAAAAAAGTGAAATTTTCAAAAATCCAGAAAATTGGCTGAAAACGACTAAATATCAAGGACTCATTGGACGAATCGCTCTGGAATTGAAATCGGAATGCTCACTGACATTTCCCTTATCTGAAAGTCTGATAAACGCCGGAAAAATGACAGTCCAAAAAAAATTTTTTTTCAACTTTTTTCAATTTTACCCCTGTGGGATATATATTCTACCCACACACATTTGGAACTCTCCTGGGGTACCCTCACACATATTATTCCCTCATTTAGTGGATATTTTCACAAAAAAGTGAAATTTTCAAAAATCCAGAAAATTGGCTGAAAACGACTAAATATCAAGGACTCATTGGACGAATCGCTCTGGAATTGAAATCGAAACGCTCACTGACATTTCCCTTATCTGAAAGTCTGATAAACGCCTGAAAAATGACTAAGTCCAAAATAAATAATTTTTCAACTTTTTTCAATTTTACCCCCGTGGGATATATATTCTACCCACACACATTTGGAACTCTCCTGGGGTACCCTCACACATATTATTCCCTCATTTAGTGGATATTTTCACAAAAAAGTGAAATTTTCAAAAATCCAGAAAATTGGCTGAAAACGACTAAATATCAAGGACTCATTGGACGAATCGCTCTGGAATTGAAATCGGAATGATCACTGACATTTCCCTTATCTGAAAGTCTGATAAACGCCGGAAAAATGACTAAGTCCAAAATAAATAATTTTTCAACTTTTTTCAATTTTACCCCCGTGGGATATATATTCTACCCACACACATTTGGAACTCTCCTGGGGTACCCTCACACATATTATTCCCTCATTTAGTGGATATTTTCACAAAAAAGTGAAATTTTCAAAAATCCAGAAAATTGGCTGAAAACGACTAAATATCAAGGACTGATTGGACGAATCGCTCTGGAATTGAAATCGGAACGCTCACTGACATTTCCCTTATCTGAAAGTCTGATAAACGCCAGAAAAATGACTAAGTCCAAAAAAAAAAAATTTTTCAACTTTTTTCAATTTTACTCCTGTGGGATATATATTCTACCCACACACATTTGGAACTCTCCTGGGGTACCCTCACACATATTATTCCCTCATTTAGTGGATATTTTCACAAAAAAGTGAAATTTTCAAAAATCCAGAAAATTGGCTGAAAACGACTAAATATCAAGGACTCATTGGACGAATTGCTCTGGAATTGAAATCGTAACCCTCACTGACATTTCCCTTATCTGAAAGTCTGATGAACGCCGGAAAAATGACTAAGTCCAAAATAAATAATTTTTCAACTTTTTTCAATTTTACCCCCGTGGGATATATATTCTACCCACACACATTTGGAACTCTCCTGGGGTACCCTCACACATATTATTCCCTCATTTAGTGGATATTTTCACAAAAAAGTGAAATTTTCAAAAATCCAGAAAATTGGCTGAAAACGACTAAATATCAAGGACTCATTGGACGAATCGCTCTGGAATTGAAATCGGAACGCTCACTAACATTTCCCTTATCTGAAAGTCTGATAAACGCCGGAAAAATGACTAAGTCCAAAATAAATAATTTTTCAACTTTTTTCAATTTTACCCCGTGGGATATATATTCTACCCACACACATTTGGAACTCTCCTGGGGTACCCTCACACATATTATTCCCTCATTTAGTGGATATTTTCACAAAAAAGTGAAATTTTCAAAAATCCAGAAAATTGGCTGAAAACGACTAAATATCAAGGACTCATTGGACGAATCGCTCTGGAATTGAAATCGTAACGCTCACTGACATTTCCCTTATCTGAAAGTCTGATAAACGCCAGAAAAATGACTAAGTCCAAAATAAATAATTTTTCAACTTTTTTCAATTTTACCCCCGTGGGATATATATTCTACCCACACACATTTGGAACTCTCCTGGGGTACCCTCACACATATTATTCCCTCATTTAGTGGATATTTTCACAAAAAAGTTAAATTTTCAAAAATCCAGAAAATTGGCTGAAAACGACTAAATATCAAGGACTCATTGGACGAATCGCTCTGGAATTGAAATCGAAACGCTCACTGACATTTCCCTTATCTGAAAGTCTGATAAACGCCGGAAAAATGACTAAGTCCAAAAAAAAAAAAATTTTCAACTTTTTTCAATTTTACCCCTGTGGGATATATATTCTACCCACACACATTTGGAACTCTCCTGGGGTACCCTCACACATATTATTCCCTCATTTAGTGGATATTTTCACAAAAAAGTGAAATTTTCAAAAATCCAGAAAATTGGCTGAAAACGACTAAATATCAAGGACTCATTGGACGAATCGCTCTTTAATTGAAATCGAAACGCTCACTGACATTTCCCTTATCTGAAAGTCTGATAAACGCCGGAAAAATGACTAAGTCCAAAATAAATAATTTTTCAACTTTTTTCAATTTTACCCCCGTGGGATATATATTCTACCCACACACATTTGGAACTCTCCTGGGGTACCCTCACACATATTATTCCCTCATTTAGTGGATATTTTCACAAAAAAGTGAAATTTTCAAAAATCCAGAAAATTGGCTGAAAACGACTAAATATCAAGGACTCATTGGACGAATCGCTCTGGAATTGAAATCGGAATGATCACTAACATTTCCCTTATCTGAAAGTCTGATAAACGCCGGAAAAATGACTAAGTCCAAAATAAATAATTTTTCAACTTTTTTCAATTTTACCCCCGTGGGATATATATTCTACCCACACACATTTGGAACTCTCCTGGGGTACCCTCACACATATTATTCCCTCATTTAGTGGATATTTTCACAAAAAAGTGAAATTTTCAAAAATCCAGAAAATTGGCTGAAAACGACTAAATATCAAGGACTCATTGGACGAATCGCTCTGGAATTGAAATCGGAATGATCACTAACATTTCCCTTATCTGAAAGTCTGATAAACGCCGGAAAAATGACTAAGTCCAAAATAAATAATTTTTCAACTTTTTTCAATTTTACCCCCGTGGGATATATATTCTACCCACACACATTTGGAACTCTCCTGGGGTACCCTCACACATATTATTCCCTCATTTAGTGGATATTTTCACAAAAAAGTGAAATTTTCAAAAATCCAGAAAATTGGCTGAAAACGACTAAATATCAAGGACTCATTGGACGAATCGCTCTTTAATTGAAATCGAAACGCTCACTGACATTTCCCTTATCTGAAAGTCTGATAAACGCCGGAAAAATGACTAAGTCCAAAATAAATAATTTTTCAACTTTTTTCAATTTTACCCCCGTGGGATATATATTCTACCCACACACATTTGGAACTCTCCTGGGGTACCCTCACACATATTATTCCCTCATTTAGTGGATATTTTCACAAAAAAGTGAAATTTTCAAAAATCCAGAAAATTGGCTGAAAACGACTAAATATCAAGGACTCATTGGACGAATCGCTCTGGAATTGAAATCGGAATGATCACTAACATTTCCCTTATCTGAAAGTCTGATAAACGCCGGAAAAATGACTAAGTCCAAAATAAATAATTTTTCAACTTTTTTCAATTTTACCCCCGTGGGATATATATTCTACCCACACACATTTGGAACTCTCCTGGGGTACCCTCACACATATTATTCCCTCATTTAGTGGATATTTTCACAAAAAAGTGAAATTTTCAAAAATCCAGAAAATTGGCTGAAAACGACTAAATATCAAGGACTCATTGGACGAATCGCTCTGGAATTGAAATCGGAATGATCACTAACATTTCCCTTATCTGAAAGTCTGATAAACGCCGGAAAAATGACTAAGTCCAAAATAAATAATTTTTCAACTTTTTTCAATTTTACCCCCGTGGGATATATATTCTACCCACACACATTTGGAACTCTCCTGGGGTACCCTCACACATATTATTCCCTCATTTAGTGGATATTTTCACAAAAAAGTGAAATTTTCAAAAATCCAGAAAATTGGCTGAAAACGACTAAATATCAAGGACTCATTGGACGAATCGCTCTGGAATTGAAATCGAAACGCTCACTGACATTTCCCTTATCTGAAAGTCTGATAAACGCCAGAAAAATGACTAAGTCCAAAAAAAAAAAATTTTTCAACTTTTTTCAATTTTACTCCTGTGGGATATATATTCTACCCACACACATTTGGAACTCTCCTGGGGTACCCTCACACATATTATTCCCTCATTTAGTGGATATTTTCACAAAAAAGTGAAATTTTCAAAAATCCAGAAAATTGGCTGAAAACGACTAAATATCAAGGACTCATTGGACGAATCGCTCTGGAATTGAAATCGGAATGCTCACTGACATTTCCCTTATCTGAAAGTCTGATAAACGCCGGAAAAATGACAGTCCAAAAAAAATTTTTTTTCAACTTTTTTCAATTTTACCCCTGTGGGATATATATTCTACCCACACACATTTGGAACTCTCCTGGGGTACCCTCACACATATTATTCCCTCATTTAGTGGATATTTTCACAAAAAAGTGAAATTTTCAAAAATCCAGAAAATTGGCTGAAAACGACTAAATATCAAGGACTCATTGGACGAATCGCTCTGGAATTGAAATCGAAACGCTCACTGACATTTCCCTTATCTGAAAGTCTGATAAACGCCGGAAAAATGACTAAGTCCAAAATAAATAATTTTTCAACTTTTTTCAATTTTACCCCCGTGGGATATATATTCTACCCACACACATTTGGAACTCTCCTGGGGTACCCTCACACATATTATTCCCTCATTTAGTGGATATTTTCACAAAAAAGTGAAATTTTCAAAAATCCAGAAAATTGGCTGAAAACGACTAAATATCAAGGACTCATTGGACGAATCGCTCTGGAATTGAAATCGGAATGATCACTAACATTTCCCTTATCTGAAAGTCTGATAAACGCCGGAAAAATGACTAAGTCCAAAATAAATAATTTTTCAACTTTTTTCAATTTTACCCCCGTGGGATATATATTCTACCCACACACATTTGGAACTCTCCTGGGGTACCCTCACACATATTATTCCCTCATTTAGTGGATATTTTCACAAAAAAGTGAAATTTTCAAAAATCCAGAAAATTGGCTGAAAACGACTAAATATCAAGGACTGATTGGACGAATCGCTCTGGAATTGAAATCGGAACGCTCACTGACATTTCCCTTATCTGAAAGTCTGATAAACGCCAGAAAAATGACTAAGTCCAAAAAAAAAAAATTTTTCAACTTTTTTCAATTTTACTCCTGTGGGATATATATTCTACCCACACACATTTGGAACTCTCCTGGGGTACCCTCACACATATTATTCCCTCATTTAGTGGATATTTTCACAAAAAAGTGAAATTTTCAAAAATCCAGAAAATTGGCTGAAAACGACTAAATATCAAGGACTCATTGGACGAATTGCTCTGGAATTGAAATCGTAACCCTCACTGACATTTCCCTTATCTGAAAGTCTGATAAACGCCGGAAAAATGACTAAGTCCAAAATAAATAATTTTTCAACTTTTTTCAATTTTACCCCCGTGGGATATATATTCTACCCACACACATTTGGAACTCTCCTGGGGTACCCTCACACATATTATTCCCTCATTTAGTGGATATTTTCACAAAAAAGTGAAATTTTCAAAAATCCAGAAAATTGGCTGAAAACGACTAAATATCAAGGACTCATTGGACGAATCGCTCTGGAATTGAAATCGGAACGCTCACTAACATTTCCCTTATCTGAAAGTCTGATAAACGCCGGAAAAATGACTAAGTCCAAAATAAATAATTTTTCAACTTTTTTCAATTTTACCCCGTGGGATATATATTCTACCCACACACATTTGGAACTCTCCTGGGGTACCCTCACACATATTATTCCCTCATTTAGTGGATATTTTCACAAAAAAGTGAAATTTTCAAAAATCCAGAAAATTGGCTGAAAACGACTAAATATCAAGGACTCATTGGACGAATCGCTCTGGAATTGAAATCGTAACGCTCACTGACATTTCCCTTATCTGAAAGTCTGATAAACGCCAGAAAAATGACTAAGTCCAAAATAAATAATTTTTCAACTTTTTTCAATGTTACCCCCGTGGGATATATATTCTACCCACACACATTTGGAACTCTCCTGGGGTACCCTCACACATATTATTCCCTCATTTAGTGGATATTTTCACAAAAAAGTTAAATTTTCAAAAATCCAGAAAATTGGCTGAAAACGACTAAATATCAAGGACTCATTGGACGAATCGCTCTGGAATTGAAATCGGAACGCTCACTAACATTTCCCTTATCTGAAAGTCTGATAAACGCCGGAAAAATGACAGTCCAAAATAAATAATTTTTCAACTTTTTTCAATTTTACCCCCGTGGGATATATATTCTACCCACACACATTTGGAACTCTCCTGGGGTACCCTCACACATATTATTCCCTCATTTAGTGGATATTTTCACAAAAAAGTGAAATTTTCAAAAATCCAGAAAATTGGCTGAAAACGACTAAATATCAAGGACTCATTGGACGAATCGCTCTGGAATTGAAATCGGAACGCTCACTAACATTTCCCTTATCTGAAAGTCTGATAAACGCCGGAAAAATGACAGTCCAAAATTAATAATTTTTCAACTTTTTTCAATTTTACCCCGTGGGATATATATTCTACCCACACACATTTGGAACTCTCCTGGGGTACCCTCACACATATTATTCCCTCATTTAGTGGATATTTTCACAAAAAAGTGAAATTTTCAAAAATCCAGAAAATTGGCTGAAAACGACTAAATATCAAGGACTCATTGGACGAATCGCTCTGGAATTGAAATCGGAACGCTCACTGACATTTCCCTTATCTGAAAGTCTGATAAACGCCGGAAAAATGACTAAGTCCAAAATAAATAATTTTTCAACTTTTTTCAATTTTACCCCCGTGGGATATATATTCTACCCACACACATTTGGAACTCTCCTGGGGTACCCTCACACATATTATTCCCTCATTTAGTGGATATTTTCACAAAAAAGTGAAATTTTCAAAAATCCAGAAAATTGGCTGAAAACGACTAAATATCAAGGACTCATTGGGCGAATCGCTCTGGAACTAAAATCGGAACGCTCAATGACATTTCCCTTATCTGAAAGTCTGATAAACGCCGGAAAAATGACTAAGTCCAAAATAAATAATTTTTCAACTTTTTTCAATTTTACCCCCGTGGGATATATATTCTACCCACACACATTTGGAGCTCTCCTGGGGTACCCTCACACATATTATTCCCTCATTTAGTGGATATTTTCACAAAAAAGTGAAATTTTCAAAAATCCAGAAAATTGGCTGAAAACGACTAAATATCAAGGACTCATTGGACGAATCGCTCTGGAATTGAAATCGGAACGCTCACTGACACTTCCCTTATCTGAAAGTCTGATAAACGCCAGAAAAATGACTAAGTCCAAAAAAAAAAATTTTTCAACTTTTTTCAATTTTACCCCTGTGGGATATATATTCTACCCACACACATTTGGAACTCTCCTGGGGTACCCTCACACATATTATTCCCTCATTTAGTGGATATTTTCACAAAAAAGTGAAATTTTCGAAAATCCAGAAAATTGGCTGAAAACGACTAAATATCAAGGACTCATTGGACGAATCGCTCTGGAATTGAAATCGGAACGCTCACTAACATTTCCCTTATCTGAAAGTCTGATAAACGCCGGAAAAATGACTAAGTCCAAAATAAATAATTTTTCAACTTTTTTCAATTTTACCCCCGTGGGATATATATTCTACCCACAAACATTTGGAACTCTCCTGGGGTACCCTCACACATATTATTCCCTCATTTAGTGGATATTTTCACAAAAAAGTGAAATTTTCAAAAATCCAGAAAATTGGCTGAAAACGACTAAATATCAAGGACTCATTGGACGAATCGCTCTGGAATTGAAATCGGAACGCTCACTAACATTTCCCTTATCTGAAAGTCTGATAAACGCCGGAAAAATGACTAAGTCCAAAATAAATAATTTTTCAACTTTTTTCAATTTTACCCCCGTGGGATATATATTCTACCCACACACATTTGGAGCTCTCCTGGGGTACCCTCACACATATTATTCCCTCATTTAGTGGATATTTTCACAAAAAAGTGAAATTTTCAAAAATCCAGAAAATTGGCTGAAAACGACTAAATATCAAGGACTCATTGGACGAATCGCTCTGGAATTGAAATCGGAACGCTCACTGACATTTCCCTTATCTGAAAGTCTGATAAACGCCAGAAAAATGACTAAGTCCAAAAAAAAAAATTTTTCAACTTTTTTCAATTTTACCCCTGTGGGATATATATTCTACCCACACACATTTGGAACTCTCCTGGGGTACCCTCACACATATTATTCCCTCATTTAGTGGATATTTTCACAAAAAAGTGAAATTTTCAAAAATCCAGAAAATTGGCTGAAAACGACTAAATATCAAGGACTCATTGGACGAATTGCTCTGGAATTGAAATCGTAACCCTCACTGACATTTCCCTTATCTGAAAGTCTGATAAACGCCGGAAAAATGACTAAGTCCAAAATAAATAATTTTTCAACTTTTTTCAATTTTACCCCCGTGGGATATATATTCTACCCACACACATTTGGAACTCTCCTGGGGTACCCTCACACATATTATTCCCTCATTTAGTGGATATTTTCACAAAAAAGTGAAATTTTCAAAAATCCAGAAAATTGGCTGAAAACGACTAAATATCAAGGACTCATTGGACGAATCGCTCTGGAATTGAAATCGGAACGCTCACTAACATTTCCCTTATCTGAAAGTCTGATAAACGCCGGAAAAATGACTAAGTCCAAAATAAATAATTTTTCAACTTTTTTCAATTTTACCCCCGTGGGATATATATTCTACCCACACACATTTGGAACTCTCCTGGGGTACCCTCACACATATTATTCCCTCATTTAGTGGATATTTTCAAAAAAAAGTGAAATTTTCAAAAATCCAGAAAATTGGCTGAAAACGACTAAATATCAAGGACTCATTGGACGAATCGCTCTGGAATTGAAATCGGAACGCTCACTGACATTTCCCTTATCTGAAAGTCTGATAAACGCCGGAAAAATGACTAAGTCCAAAATAAATAATTTTTCAACTTTTTTCAATTTTACCCCCGTGGGATATATATTCTACCCACACACATTTGGAACTCTCCTGGGGTACCCTCACACATATTATTCCCTCATTTAGTGGATAATTTCACAAAAAAGTGAAATTTTCAAAAATCCAGAAAATTGGCTGAAAACAACTAAATATCAAGGACTCATTGGGCGAATCGCTCTGGAACTAAAATCGGAACGCTCAATGACATTTCCCTTATCTGAAAGTCTGATAAACGCCGGAAAAATGACTAAGTCCAAAATAAATAATTTTTCAACTTTTTTCAATTTTACCCCCGTGGGATATATATTCTACCCACACACATTTGGAACTCTCCTGGGGTACCCTCACACATATTATTCCCTCATTTAGTGGATATTTTCACAAAAAAGTGAAATTTTCAAAAATCCAGAAAATTGGCTGAAAACGACTAAATATCAAGGACTCAATGGACGAATCGCTCTGGAATTGAAATCGGAACGCTCACTAACATTTCCCTTATCTGAAAGTCTGATAAACGCCGGAAAAATGACAGTCCAAAATAAATAATTTTTCAACTTTTTTCAATTTTACCCCCGTGGGATATATATTCTACCCACACACATTTGGAACTCTCCTGGGGTACCCTCACACATATTATTCCCTCATTTAGTGGATATTTTCACAAAAAGTGAAATTTTCAAAAATCCAGAAAATTGGCTGAAAACGACTAAATATCAAGGACTCATTGGACGAATCGCTCTGGAATTGAAATCGGAACGCTCACTAACATTTCCCTTATCTGAAAGTCTGATAAACGCCGGAAAAATGACTAAGTCCAAAATAAATAATTTTTCAACTTTTTTCAATTTTACCCCCGTGGGATATATATTCTACCCACAAACATTTGGAACTCTCCTGGGGTACCCTCACACATATTATTCCCTCATTTAGTGGATATTTTCACAAAAAAGTGAAATTTTCAAAAATCCAGAAAATTGGCTGAAAACGACTAAATATCAAGGACTCATTGGACGAATCGCTCTGGAATTGAAATCGGAACGCTCACTGACATTTCCCTTATCTGAAAGTCTGATAAACGCCGGAAAAATGACTAAGTCCAAAATAAAAAATTTTTCAACTTTTTTCAATTTTACCCCTGTGGGATATATATTCTACCCACACACGTTTGGAACTCTCCTGGGGTACCCTCACACATATTATTCCCTCATTTAGTGGATATTTTCACAAAAAAAGTGAAATTTTGAAAAATCCAGAAAATTGGCTGAAAACGACTAAATATCAAGGACTCATTGGACGAATCGCTCTGGAATTGAAATCGGAATGCTCACTAACATTTCCCTTATCTGAAAGTCTGATAAACGCCGGAAAAATGACTAAGTCCAAAATAAATAATTTTTCAACTTTTTTCAATTTTACCCCCGTGGGATATATATTCTACCCACATACATTTGGAACTCTCCTGGGGTACCCTCACACATATTATTCCATCATTTAGTGGATATTTTCACAAAAAAGTGAAATTTTCAAAAATCCAGAAAATTGGCTGAAAACGACTAAATATCAAGGACTCATTGGACGAATCGCTCTGGAATTGAAATCGGAACGCTCACTGACATTTCCCTTATCTGAAAGTCTGATAAACGCCGGAAAAATGACTATGTCCAAAATAAATAATTTTTCAACTTTTTTCAATTTTACCCCCGTGGGATATATATTCTACCCACACACATTTGGAACTCTCCTGGGGTACCCTCACACATATTATTCCCTCATTTAGTGGATATTTTCACAAAAAAAGTGAAATTTTCAAAAATCCAGAAAATTGGCTGAAAACGACTAAATATCAAGGACACATTGGACGAATCGCTCTGGAATTGAAATCGGAACACTCACTGACATTTCCCTTATCTGAAAGTGTGATAAACGCCGGAAAAATGACTAAGTCCAAAATAAATAATTTTTCAACTTTTTTCAATTTTACCCCCGTGGGATATATATTCTACCCACACACATTTGGAACTCTCCTGGGGTACCCTCACACATATTATTCCCTCATTTAGTGGATAATTTCACAAAAAAGTGAAATTTTCAAAAATCCAGAAAATTGGCTGAAAACAACTAAATATCAAGGACTCATTGGGCGAATCGCTCTGGAACTAAAATCGGAACGCTCAATGACATTTCCCTTATCTGAAAGTCTGATAAACGCCGGAAAAATGACTAAGTCCAAAATAAATAATTTTTCAACTTTTTTCAATTTTACCCCCGTGGGATATATATTCTACCCACACACATTTGGAACTCTCCTGGGGTACCCTCACACATATTATTCCCTCATTTAGTGGATATTTTCACAAAAAAGTGAAATTTTCAAAAATCCAGAAAATTGGCTGAAAACGACTAAATATCAAGGACTCAATGGACGAATCGCTCTGGAATTGAAATCGGAACGCTCACTAACATTTCCCTTATCTGAAAGTCTGATAAACGCCGGAAAAATGACAGTCCAAAATAAATAATTTTTCAACTTTTTTCAATTTTACCCCCGTGGGATATATATTCTACCCACACACATTTGGAACTCTCCTGGGGTACCCTCACACATATTATTCCCTCATTTAGTGGATATTTTCACAAAAAGTGAAATTTTCAAAAATCCAGAAAATTGGCTGAAAACGACTAAATATCAAGGACTCATTGGACGAATCGCTCTGGAATTGAAATCGGAACGCTCACTAACATTTCCCTTATCTGAAAGTCTGATAAACGCCGGAAAAATGACTAAGTCCAAAATAAATAATTTTTCAACTTTTTTCAATTTTACCCCCGTGGGATATATATTCTACCCACAAACATTTGGAACTCTCCTGGGGTACCCTCACACATATTATTCCCTCATTTAGAGGATATTTTCACAAAAAAGTGAAATTTTCAAAAATCCAGAAAATTGGCTGAAAACGACTAAATATCAAGGACTCATTGGACGAATCGCTCTGGAATTGAAATCGGAACGCTCACTGACATTTCCCTTATCTGAAAGTCTGATAAACGCCGGAAAAATGACTAAGTCCAAAATAAAAAATTTTTCAACTTTTTTCAATTTTACCCCTGTGGGATATATATTCTACCCACACACGTTTGGAACTCTCCTGGGGTACCCTCACACATATTATTCCCTCATTTAGTGGATATTTTCACAAAAAAAGTGAAATTTTGAAAAATCCAGAAAATTGGCTGAAAACGACTAAATATCAAGGACTCATTGGACGAATCGCTCTGGAATTGAAATCGGAATGCTCACTAACATTTCCCTTATCTGAAAGTCTGATAAACGCCGGAAAAATGACTAAGTCCAAAATAAATAATTTTTCAACTTTTTTCAATTTTACCCCCGTGGGATATATATTCTACCCACACACATTTGGAACTCTCCTGGGGTACCCTCACACATATTATTCCATCATTTAGTGGATATTTTCACAAAAAAGTGAAATTTTCAAAAATCCAGAAAATTGGCTGAAAACGACTAAATATCAAGGACTCATTGGACGAATCGCTCTGGAATTGAAATCGGAACGCTCACTGACATTTCCCTTATCTGAAAGTCTGATAAACGCCGGAAAAATGACTATGTCCAAAATAAATAATTTTTCAACTTTTTTCAATTTTACCCCCGTGGGATATATATTCTACCCACACACATTTGGAACTCTCCTGGGGTACCCTCACACATATTATTCCCTCATTTAGTGGATATTTTCACAAAAAAAGTGAAATTTTCAAAAATCCAGAAAATTGGCTGAAAACGACTAAATATCAAGGACACATTGGACGAATCGCTCTGGAATTGAAATCGGAACACTCACTGACATTTCCCTTATCTGAAAGTGTGATAAACGCCGGAAAAATGACTAAGTCCAAAATAAAAAATTTTTCAACTTTTTTTAATTTTACCCCTGTGGGATATATATTCTACCCACACACATTTGGAACTCTCCTGGGGTACCCTCACACATATTATTCCCTCATTTAGTGGATATTTTCACAAAAAAAGTGAAATTTTCAAAAATCCAGAAAATTGGCTGTAAACGACTAAATATCAAGGACTCATTGGACGAATCGCTCTGGAATTGAAATCGAAACGCTCACTGACATTTCCCTTATCTGAAAGTCTGATAAACGCCGGAAAAATGACTAAGTCCAAAAAAAAAAAATTTTTCAACTTTTTTCAATTTTACTCCTGTGGGATATATATTCTACCCACACACATTTGGAACTCTCCTGGGGTACCCTCACACATATTATTCCCTCATTTAGTGGATATTTTCACAAAAAAGTGAAATTTTCAAAAATCCAGAAAATTGGCTGAAAACGACTAAATATCAAGGACTCATTGGACGAATCGCTCTGGAATTGAAATCGTAACGCTCACTGACATTTCCCTTATCTGAAAGTCTGATAAACGCCAGAAAAATGACTAAGTCCAAAATAAATAATTTTTCAACTTTTTTCAATTTTACCCCCGTGGGATATATATTCTACCCACACACATTTGGAACTCTCCTGGGGTACCCTCACACATATTATTCCCTCATTTAGTGGATATTTTCACAAAAAAGTTAAATTTTCAAAAATCCAGAAAATTGGCTGAAAACGACTAAATATCAAGGACTCATTGGACGAATCGCTCTGGAATTGAAATCGAAACGCTCACTGACATTTCCCTTATCTGAAAGTCTGATAAACGCCGGAAAAATGACTAAGTCCAAAAAAAAAAAAATTTTCAACTTTTTTCAATTTTACCCCTGTGGGATATATATTCTACCCACACACATTTGGAACTCTCCTGGGGTACCCTCACACATATTATTCCCTCATTTAGTGGATATTTTCACAAAAAAGTGAAATTTTCAAAAATCCAGAAAATTGGCTGAAAACGACTAAATATCAAGGACTCATTGGACGAATCGCTCTGGAATTGAAATCGGAATGCTCACTGACATTTCCCTTATCTGAAAGTCTGATAAACGCCGGAAAAATGACAGTCCAAAAAAAATTTTTTTTCAACTTTTTTCAATTTTACCCCTGTGGGATATATATTCTACCCACACACATTTGGAACTCTCCTGGGGTACCCTCACACATATTATTCCCTCATTTAGTGGATATTTTCACAAAAAAGTGAAATTTTCAAAAATCCAGAAAATTTGCTGAAAACGACTAAATATCAAGGACTCATTGGACGAATCGCTCTTTAATTGAAATCGAAACGCTCACTGACATTTCCCTTATCTGAAAGTCTGATAAACGCCGGAAAAATGACTAAGTCCAAAATAAATAATTTTTCAACTTTTTTCAATTTTACCCCCGTGGGATATATATTCTACCCACACACATTTGGAACTCTCCTGGGGTACCCTCACACATATTATTCCCTCATTTAGTGGATATTTTCACAAAAAAGTGAAATTTTCAAAAATCCAGAAAATTGGCTGAAAACGACTAAATATCAAGGACTCATTGGACGAATCGCTCTGGAATTGAAATCGGAATGATCACTAACATTTCCCTTATCTGAAAGTCTGATAAACGCCGGAAAAATGACTAAGTCCAAAATAAATAATTTTTCAACTTTTTTCAATTTTACCCCCGTGGGATATATATTCTACCCACTCACATTTGGAACTCTCCTGGGGTACCCTCACACATATTATTCCCTCATTTAGTGGATATTTTCACAAAAAAGTGAAATTTTCAAAAATCCAGAAAATTGGCTGAAAACGACTAAATATCAAGGACTCATTGGACGAATCGCTCTGGAATTGAAATCGGAATGATCACTAACATTTCCCTTATCTGAAAGTCTGATAAACGCCGGAAAAATGACTAAGTCCAAAATAAATAATTTTTCAACTTTTTTCAATTTTACCCCCGTGGGATATATATTCTACCCACACACATTTGGAACTCTCCTGGGGTACCCTCACACATATTATTCCCTCATTTAGTGGATATTTTCACAAAAAAGTGAAATTTTCAAAAATCCAGAAAATTGGCTGAAAACGACTAAATATCAAGGACTGATTGGACGAATCGCTCTGGAATTGAAATCGGAACGCTCACTGACATTTCCCTTATCTGAAAGTCTGATAAACGCCAGAAAAATGACTAAGTCCAAAAAAAAAAAATTTTTCAACTTTTTTCAATTTTACTCCTGTGGGATATATATTCTACCCACACACATTTGGAACTCTCCTGGGGTACCCTCACACATATTATTCCCTCATTTAGTGGATATTTTCACAAAAAAGTGAAATTTTCAAAAATCCAGAAAATTGGCTGAAAACGACTAAATATCAAGGACTCATTGGACGAATCGCTCTGGAATTGAAATCGAAACGCTCACTGACATTTCCCTTATCTGAAAGTCTGATAAACGCCGGAAAAATGACTAAGTCCAAAAAAAAAAAAATTTTCAACTTTTTTCAATTTTACCCCTGTGGGATATATATTCTACCCACACACATTTGGAACTCTCCTGGGGTACCCTCACACATATTATTCCCTCATTTAGTGGATATTTTCACAAAAAAGTGAAATTTTCAAAAATCCAGAAAATTGGCTGAAAACGACTAAATATCAAGGACTCATTGGACGAATCGCTCTGGAATTGAAATCGAAACGCTCACTGACATTTCCCTTATCTGAAAGTCTGATAAACGCCGGAAAAATGACTAAGTCCAAAATAAATAATTTTTCAACTTTTTTCAATTTTACCCCCGTGGGATATATATTCTACCCACACACATTTGGAACTCTCCTGGGGTACCCTCACACATATTATTCCCTCATTTAGTGGATATTTTCACAAAAAAGTGAAATTTTCAAAAATCCAGAAAATTGGCTGAAAACGACTAAATATCAAGGACTCATTGGACGAATCGCTCTGGAATTGAAATCGGAATGATCACTAACATTTCCCTTATCTGAAAGTCTGATAAACGCCGGAAAAATGACTAAGTCCAAAATAAATAATTTTTCAACTTTTTTCAATTTTACCCCCGTGGGATATATATTCTACCCACACACATTTGGAACTCTCCTGGGGTACCCTCACACATATTATTCCCTCATTTAGTGGATATTTTCACAAAAAAGTGAAATTTTCAAAAATCCAGAAAATTGGCTGAAAACGACTAACTATCAAGGACTCATTGGACGAATCGCTCTGGAATTGAAATCGTAACGCTCACTGACATTTCCCTTATCTGAAAGTCTGATAAACGCCGGAAAAATGACTAAGTCCAAAAAAAAAAAAATTTTCAACTTTTTTCAATTTAACCCCTGTGGGATATATATTCTACCCACACACATTTGGAACTCTCCTGGGGTACCCTCACACATATTATTCCCTCATTTAGTGGATATTTTCACAAAAAAGTGAAATTTTCAAAAATCCAGAAAATTGGCTGAAAACGACTAAATATCAAGCAAGGACTCATTGGACGAATCGCTCTGGAATTGAAATCGGAATGCTCACTGACATTTCCCTTATCTGAAAGTCTGATAAACGCCGGAAAAATGACAGTCCAAAAAAAATTTTTTTTCAACTTTTTTCAATTTTACCCCTGTGGGATATATATTCTACCCACACACATTTGGAACTCTCCTGGGGTACCCTCACACATATTATTCCCTCATTTAGTGGATATTTTCACAAAAAAGTGAAATTTTCAAAAATCCAGAAAATTGGCTGAAAACGACTAAATATCAAGGACTCATTGGACGAATCGCTCTGGAATTGAAATCGAAACGCTCACTGACATTTCCCTTATCTGAAAGTCTGATAAACGCCGGAAAAATGACTAAGTCCAAAATAAATAATTTTTCAACTTTTTTCAATTTTACCCCCGTGGGATATATATTCTACCCACACACATTTGGAACTCTCCTGGGGTACCCTCACACATATTATTCCCTCATTTAGTGGATATTTTCACAAAAAAGTGAAATTTTCAAAAATCCAGAAAATTGGCTGAAAACGACTAAATATCAAGGACTCATTGGACGAATCGCTCTGGAATTGAAATCGGAATGATCACTAACATTTCCCTTATCTGAAAGTCTGATAAACGCCGGAAAAATGACTAAGTCCAAAATAAATAATTTTTCAACTTTTTTCAATTTTACCCCCGTGGGATATATATTCTACCCACACACATTTGGAACTCTCCTGGGGTACCCTCACACATATTATTCCCTCATTTAGTGGATATTTTCACAAAAAAGTGAAATTTTCAAAAATCCAGAAAATTGGCTGAAAACGACTAAATATCAAGGACTGATTGGACGAATCGCTCTGGAATTGAAATCGGAATGCTCACTGACATTTCCCTTATCTGAAAGTCTGATAAACGCCAGAAAAATGACTAAGTCCAAAAAAAAAAAATTTTTCAACTTTTTTCAATTTTACTCCTGTGGGATATATATTCTACCCACACACATTTGGAACTCTCCTGGGGTACCCTCACACATATTATTCCCTCATTTAGTGGATATTTTCACAAAAAAGTGAAATTTTCAAAAATCCAGAAAATTGGCTGAAAACGACTAAATATCAAGGACTCATTGGACGAATTGCTCTGGAATTGAAATCGTAACCCTCACTGACATTTCCCTTATCTGAAAGTCTGATAAACGCCGGAAAAATGACTAAGTCCAAAATAAATAATTTTTCAACTTTTTTCAATTTTACCCCCGTGGGATATATATTCTACCCACACACATTTGGAACTCTCCTGGGGTACCCTCACACATATTATTCCCTCATTTAGTGGATATTTTCACAAAAAAGTGAAATTTTCAAAAATCCAGAAAATTGGCTGAAAACGACTAAATATCAAGGACTCATTGGACGAATCGCTCTGGAATTGAAATCGAAACGCTCACTGACATTTCCCTTATCTGAAAGTCTGATAAACGCCGGAAAAATGACTAAGTCCAAAAAAAAAAAAATTTTCAACTTTTTTCAATTTTACCCCTGTGGGATATATATTCTACCCACACACATTTGGAACTCTCCTGGGGTACCCTCACACATATTATTCCCTCATTTAGTGGATATTTTCACAAAAAAGTGAAATTTTCAAAAATCCAGAAAATTGGCTGAAAACGACTAAATATCAAGGACTCATTGGACGAATCGCTCTGGAATTGAAATCGAAACGCTCACTGACATTTCCCTTATCTGAAAGTCTGATAAACGCCGGAAAAATGACTAAGTCCAAAATAAATAATTTTTCAACTTTTTTCAATTTTACCCCCGTGGGATATATATTCTACCCACACACATTTGGAACTCTCCTGGGGTACCCTCACACATATTATTCCCTCATTTAGTGGATATTTTCACAAAAAAGTGAAATTTTCAAAAATCCAGAAAATTGGCTGAAAACGACTAAATATCAAGGACTCATTGGACGAATCGCTCTGGAATTGAAATCGGAATGATCACTAACATTTCCCTTATCTGAAAGTCTGATAAACGCCGGAAAAATGACTAAGTCCAAAATAAATAATTTTTCAACTTTTTTCAATTTTACCCCCGTGGGATATATATTCTACCCACACACATTTGGAACTCTCCTGGGGTACCCTCACACATATTATTCCCTCATTTAGTGGATATTTTCACAAAAAAGTGAAATTTTCAAAAATCCAGAAAATTGGCTGAAAACGACTAACTATCAAGGACTCATTGGACGAATCGCTCTGGAATTGAAATCGTAACGCTCACTGACATTTCCCTTATCTGAAAGTCTGATAAACGCCGGAAAAATGACTAAGTCCAAAAAAAAAAAAATTTTCAACTTTTTTCAATTTAACCCCTGTGGGATATATATTCTACCCACACACATTTGGAACTCTCCTGGGGTACCCTCACACATATTATTCCCTCATTTAGTGGATATTTTCACAAAAAAGTGAAATTTTCAAAAATCCAGAAAATTGGCTGAAAACGACTAAATATCAAGCAAGGACTCATTGGACGAATCGCTCTGGAATTGAAATCGGAATGCTCACTGACATTTCCCTTATCTGAAAGTCTGATAAACGCCGGAAAAATGACAGTCCAAAAAAAATTTTTTTTCAACTTTTTTCAATTTTACCCCTGTGGGATATATATTCTACCCACACACATTTGGAACTCTCCTGGGGTACCCTCACACATATTATTCCCTCATTTAGTGGATATTTTCACAAAAAAGTGAAATTTTCAAAAATCCAGAAAATTGGCTGAAAACGACTAAATATCAAGGACTCATTGGACGAATCGCTCTGGAATTGAAATCGAAACGCTCACTGACATTTCCCTTATCTGAAAGTCTGATAAACGCCGGAAAAATGACTAAGTCCAAAATAAATAATTTTTCAACTTTTTTCAATTTTACCCCCGTGGGATATATATTCTACCCACACACATTTGGAACTCTCCTGGGGTACCCTCACACATATTATTCCCTCATTTAGTGGATATTTTCACAAAAAAGTGAAATTTTCAAAAATCCAGAAAATTGGCTGAAAACGACTAAATATCAAGGACTCATTGGACGAATCGCTCTGGAATTGAAATCGGAATGATCACTAACATTTCCCTTATCTGAAAGTCTGATAAACGCCGGAAAAATGACTAAGTCCAAAATAAATAATTTTTCAACTTTTTTCAATTTTACCCCCGTGGGATATATATTCTACCCACACACATTTGGAACTCTCCTGGGGTACCCTCACACATATTATTCCCTCATTTAGTGGATATTTTCACAAAAAAGTGAAATTTTCAAAAATCCAGAAAATTGGCTGAAAACGACTAAATATCAAGGACTGATTGGACGAATCGCTCTGGAATTGAAATCGGAACGCTCACTGACATTTCCCTTATCTGAAAGTCTGATAAACGCCAGAAAAATGACTAAGTCCAAAAAAAAAAAATTTTTCAACTTTTTTCAATTTTACTCCTGTGGGATATATATTCTACCCACACACATTTGGAACTCTCCTGGGGTACCCTCACACATATTATTCCCTCATTTAGTGGATATTTTCACAAAAAAGTGAAATTTTCAAAAATCCAGAAAATTGGCTGAAAACGACTAAATATCAAGGACTCATTGGACGAATTGCTCTGGAATTGAAATCGTAACCCTCACTGACATTTCCCTTATCTGAAAGTCTGATAAACGCCGGAAAAATGACTAAGTCCAAAATAAATAATTTTTCAACTTTTTTCAATTTTACCCCCGTGGGATATATATTCTACCCACACACATTTGGAACTCTCCTGGGGTACCCTCACACATATTATTCCCTCATTTAGTGGATATTTTCACAAAAAAGTGAAATTTTCAAAAATCCAGAAAATTGGCTGAAAACGACTAAATATCAAGGACTCATTGGACGAATCGCTCTGGAATTGAAATCGGAACGCTCACTAACATTTCCCTTATCTGAAAGTCTGATAAACGCCGGAAAAATGACTAAGTCCAAAATAAATAATTTTTCAACTTTTTTCAATTTTACCCCGTGGGATATATATTCTACCCACACACATTTGGAACTCTCCTGGGGTACCCTCACACATATTATTCCCTCATTTAGTGGATATTTTCACAAAAAAGTGAAATTTTCAAAAATCCAGAAAATTGGCTGAAAACGACTAAATATCAAGGACTCATTGGACGAATCGCTCTGGAATTGAAATCGTAACGCTCACTGACATTTCCCTTATCTGAAAGTCTGATAAACGCCAGAAAAATGACTAAGTCCAAAATAAATAATTTTTCAACTTTTTTCAATGTTACCCCCGTGGGATATATATTCTACCCACACACATTTGGAACTCTCCTGGGGTACCCTCACACATATTATTCCCTCATTTAGTGGATATTTTCACAAAAAAGTTAAATTTTCAAAAATCCAGAAAATTGGCTGAAAACGACTAAATATCAAGGACTCATTGGACGAATCGCTCTGGAATTGAAATCGGAACGCTCACTAACATTTCCCTTATCTGAAAGTCTGATAAACGCCGGAAAAATGACAGTCCAAAATAAATAATTTTTCAACTTTTTTCAATTTTACCCCCGTGGGATATATATTCTACCCACACACATTTGGAACTCTCCTGGGGTACCCTCACACATATTATTCCCTCATTTAGTGGATATTTTCACAAAAAAGTGAAATTTTCAAAAATCCAGAAAATTGGCTGAAAACGACTAAATATCAAGGACTCATTGGACGAATCGCTCTGGAATTGAAATCGGAACGCTCACTAACATTTCCCTTATCTGAAAGTCTGATAAACGCCGGAAAAATGACAGTCCAAAATAATAATTTTTCAACTTTTTTCAATTTTACCCCCGTGGGATATATATTCTACCCACACACATTTGGAACTCTCCTGGGGTACCCTCACACATATTATTCCCTTATTTAGTGGATATTTTCACAAAAAAGTGAAATTTTCAAAAATCCAGAAAATTGGCTGAAAACGACTAAATATCAAGGACTCATTGGACGAATCGCTCTGGAATTGAAATCGGAACGCTCACTGACATTTCCCTTATCTGAAAGTCTGATAAACGCCGGAAAAATGACTAAGTCCAAAATAAATAATTTTTCAACTTTTTTCAATTTTACCCCCGTGGGATATATATTCTACCCACACACATTTGGAACTCTCCTGGGGTACCCTCACACATATTATTCCCTCATTTAGTGGATATTTTCACAAAAAAGTGAAATTTTCAAAAATCCAGAAAATTGGCTGAAAACGACTAAATATCAAGGACTCATTGGGCGAATCGCTCTGGAACTAAAATCGGAACGCTCAATGACATTTCCCTTATCTGAAAGTCTGATAAACGCCGGAAAAATGACTAAGTCCAAAATAAATAATTTTTCAACTTTTTTCAATTTTACCCCCGTGGGATATATATTCTACCCACACACATTTGGAACTCTCCTGTGGTACCCTCACACATATTATTCCCTCATTTAGTGGATATTTTCACAAAAAAGTGAAATTTTCAAAAATCCAGAAAATTGGCTGAAAACGACTAAATATCAAGGACTCATTGGACGAATCGCTCTGGAATTGAAATCGGAACGCTCACTAACATTTCCCTTATCTGAAAGTCTGATAAACGCCGGAAAAATGACTAAGTCCAAAATAAATAATTTTTCAACTTTTTTCAATTTTACCCCCGTGGGATATATATTCTACCCACACACATTTGGAGCTCTACTGGGGTACCCTCACACATATTATTCCCTCATTTAGTGGATATTTTCACAAAAAAGTGAAATTTTCAAAAATCCAGAAAATTGGCTGAAAACGACTAAATATCAAGGACTCATTGGACGAATCGCTCTGGAATTGAAATCGGAACGCTCACTGACACTTCCCTTATCTGAAAGTCTGATAAACGCCAGAAAAATGACTAAGTCCAAAAAAAAAAATTTTTCAACTTTTTTCAATTTTACCCCTGTGGGATATATATTCTACCCACACACATTTGGAACTCTCCTGGGGTACCCTCACACATATTATTCCCTCATTTAGTGGATATTTTCACAAAAAAGTGAAATTTTCAAAAATCCAGAAAATTGGCTGAAAACGACTAAATATCAAGGACTCATTGGACGAATTGCTCTGGAATTGAAATCGTAACCCTCACTGACATTTCCCTTATCTGAAAGTCTGATAAACGCCGGAAAAATGACTAAGTCCAAAATAAATAATTTTTCAACTTTTTTCAATTTTACCCCCGTGGGATATATATTCTACCCACACACATTTGGAACTCTCCTGGGGTACCCTCACACATATTATTCCCTCATTTAGTGGATATTTTCACAAAAAAGTGAAATTTTCGAAAATCCAGAAAATTGGCTGAAAACGACTAAATATCAAGGACTCATTGGACGAATCGCTCTGGAATTGAAATCGGAACGCTCACTAACATTTCCCTTATCTGAAAGTCTGATAAACGCCGGAAAAATGACTAAGTCCAAAATAAATAATTTTTCAACTTTTTTCAATTTTACCCCCGTGGGATATATATTCTACCCACAAACATTTGGAACTCTCCTGGGGTACCCTCACACATATTATTCCCTCATTTAGTGGATATTTTCACAAAAAAAGTGAAATTTTCAAAAATCCAGAAAATTGGCTGAAAACGACTAAATATCAAGGACTCATTGGACGAATCGCTCTGGAATTGAAATCGGAACGCTCACTAACATTTCCCTTATCTGAAAGTCTGATAAACGCCGGAAAAATGACTAAGTCCAAAATAAATAATTTTTCAACTTTTTTCAATTTTACCCCCGTGGGATATATATTCTACCCACACACATTTGGAACTCTCCTGGGGTACCCTCACACATATTATTCCCTCATTTAGTGGATATTTTCACAAAAAAGTGAAATTTTCAAAAATCCAGAAAATTGGCTGAAAACGACTAAATATCAAGGACTCATTGGGCGAATCGCTCTGGAACTAAAATCGGAACGCTCAATGACATTTCCCTTATCTGAAAGTCTGATAAACGCCGGAAAAATGACTAAGTCCAAAATAAATAATTTTTCAACTTTTTTCAATTTTACCCCCGTGGGATATATATTCTACCCACACACATTTGGAACTCTCCTGGGGTACCCTCACACATATTATTCCCTCATTTAGTGGATATTTTCACAAAAAAGTGAAATTTTCAAAAATCCAGAAAATTGGCTGAAAACGACTAAATATCAAGGACTCAATGGACGAATCGCTCTGGAATTGAAATCGGAACGCTCACTAACATTTCCCTTATCTGAAAGTCTGATAAACGCCGGAAAAATGACAGTCCAAAATAAATAATTTTTCAACTTTTTTCAATTTTACCCCCGTGGGATATATATTCTACCCACACACATTTGGAACTCTCCTGGGGTACCCTCACACATATTATTCCCTCATTTAGTGGATATTTTCACAAAAAAGTGAAATTTTCAAAAATCCAGAAAATTGGCTGAAAACGACTAAATATCAAGGACTCATTGGACGAATCGCTCTGGAATTGAAATCGGAACGCTCACTAACATTTCCCTTATCTGAAAGTCTGATAAACGCCGGAAAAATGACTAAGTCCAAAATAAATAATTTTTCAACTTTTTTCAATTTTACCCCCGTGGGATATATATTCTACCCACAAACATTTGGAACTCTCCTGGGGTACCCTCACACATATTATTCCCTCATTTAGTGGATATTTTCACAAAAAAGTGAAATTTTCAAAAATCCAGAAAATTGGCTGAAAACGACTAAATATCAAGGACTCATTGGACGAATCGCTCTGGAATTGAAATCGGAACGCTCACTGACATTTCCCTTATCTGAAAGTCTGATAAACGCCGGAAAAATGACTAAGTCCAAAATAAAAAATTTTTCAACTTTTTTCAATTTTACCCCTGTGGGATATATATTCTACCCACACACGTTTGGAACTCTCCTGGGGTACCCTCACACATATTATTCCCTCATTTAGTGGATATTTTCACAAAAAAAGTGAAATTTTCAAAAATCCAGAAAATTGGCTGAAAACGACTAAATATCAAGGACTCATTGGACGAATCGCTCTGGAATTGAAATCGGAATGCTCACTAACATTTCCCTTATCTGAAAGTCTGATAAACGCCGGAAAAATGACTAAGTCCAAAATAAATAATTTTTCAACTTTTTTCAATTTTACCCCCGTGGGATATATATTCTACCCACACACATTTGGAACTCTCCTGGGGTACCCTCACACATATTATTCCATCATTTAGTGGATATTTTCACAAAAAAGTGAAATTTTCAAAAATCCAGAAAATTGGCTGAAAACGACTAAATATCAAGGACTCATTGGACGAATCGCTCTGGAATTGAAATCGGAACGCTCACTGACATTTCCCTTATCTGAAAGTCTGATAAACGCCGGAAAAATGACTAAGTCCAAAATAAATAATTTTTCAACTTTTTTCAATTTTACCCCCGTGGGATATATATTCTACCCACACACATTTGGAACTCTCCTGGGGTACCCTCACACATATTATTCCCTCAATTAGTGGATATTTTCACAAAAAAGTGAAATTTTCAAAAATCCAGAAAATTGGCTGAAAACGACGAAATATCACGGACTCATTGGACGAATCGCTCTGGAATTGAAATCGGAACGCTCACTAACATTTCCCTTATCTGAAAGTCTGATAAACGCCGGAAAAATGACTAAGTCCAAAATAAATAATTTTTCAACTTTTTTCAATTTTTCCCCCGTGGGATATATATTCTACCCACACACATTTGGAACTCTCCTGGGGTACCCTCACACATATTATTCCCTCATTTAGTGGATATTTTCACAAAAAAGTGAAATTTTCAAAAATCCAGAAAATTGGCTGAAAACGACTAAATATCAAGGACTCATTGGACGAATCGCTCTGGAATTGAAATCGGAACGCTCACTGACATTTCCCTTATCTGAAAGTCTGATAAACGCCGGAAAAATGACTAAGTCCAAAATAAATAATTTTTCAACTTTTTTCAATTTTACCTCCGTGGGATATATATTCTACCCACACACATTTGGAACTCTCCTGGGGTACCCTCACACATATTATTCCCTCATTTAGTGGATATTTTCACAAAAAAGTGAAATTTTCAAAAATCCAGAAAATTGGCTGAAAACGACTAAATATCAAGGACTCATTGGGCGAATCGCTCTGGAACTAAAATCGGAACGCTCAATGACATTTCCCTTATCTGAAAGTCTGATAAACGCCGGAAAAATGACTAAGTCCAAAATAAATAATTTTTCAACTTTTTTCAATTTTACCCCCGTGGGATATATATTCTACCCACACACATTTGGAACTCTCCTGGGGTACCCTCACACATATTATTCCCTCATTTAGTGGATATTTTCACAAAAAAGTGAAATTTTCAAAAATCCAGAAAATTGGCTGAAAACGACTAAATATCAAGGACTCAATGGACGAATCGCTCTGGAATTGAAATCGGAACGCTCACTAACATTTCCCTTATCTGAAAGTCTGATAAACGCCGGAAAAATGACAGTCCAAAATAAATAATTTTTCAACTTTTTTCAATTTTACCCCCGTGGGATATATATTCTACCCACACACATTTGGAACTCTCCTGGGGTACCCTCACACATATTATTCCCTCATTTAGTGGATATTTTCACAAAAAAGTGAAATTTTCAAAAATCCAGAAAATTGGCTGAAAACGACTAAATATCAAGGACTCATTGGACGAATCGCTCTGGAATTGAAATCGGAACGCTCACTAACATTTCCCTTATCTGAAAGTCTGATAAACGCCGGAAAAATGACTAAGTCCAAAATAAATAATTTTTCAACTTTTTTCAATTTTACCCCCGTGGGATATATATTCTACCCACAAACATTTGGAACTCTCCTGGGGTACCCTCACACATATTATTCCCTCATTTAGTGGATATTTTCACAAAAAAGTGAAATTTTCAAAAATCCAGAAAATTGGCTGAAAACGACTAAATATCAAGGACTCATTGGACGAATCGCTCTGGAATTGAAATCGGAACGCTCACTGACATTTCCCTTATCTGAAAGTCTGATAAACGCCGTAAAAATGACTAAGTCCAAAATAAAAAATTTTTCAACTTTTTTCAATTTTACCCCTGTGGGATATATATTCTACCCACACACGTTTGGAACTCTCCTGGGGTACCCTCACACATATTATTCCCTCATTTAGTGGATATTTTCACAAAAAAAGTGAAATTTTCAAAAATCCAGAAAATTGGCTGAAAACGACTAAATATCAAGGACTCATTGGACGAATCGCTCTGGAATTGAAATCGGAATGCTCACTAACATTTCCCTTATCTGAAAGTCTGATAAACGCCGGAAAAATGACTAAGTCCAAAATAAATAATTTTTCAACTTTTTTCAATTTTACCCCCGTGGGATATATATTCTACCCAAACACATTTGGAACTCTCCTGGGGTACCCTCACACATATTATTCCATCATTTAGTGGATATTTTCACAAAAAAGTGAAATTTTCAAAAATCCAGAAAATTGGCTGAAAACGACTAAATATCAAGGACTCATTGGACGAATCGCTCTGGAATTGAAATCGGAACGCTCACTGACATTTCCCTTATCTGAAAGTCTGATAAACGCCGGAAAAATGACTAAGTCCAAAATAAATAATTTTTCAACTTTTTTCAATTTTACCCCCGTGGGATATATATTCTACCCACACACATTTGGAACTCTCCTGGGGTACCCTCACACATATTATTCCCTCAATTAGTGGATATTTTCACAAAAAAGTGAAATTTTCAAAAATCCAGAAAATTGGCTGAAAACGACGAAATATCAAGGACTCATTGGACGAATCGCTCTGGAATTGAAATCGGAACGCTCACTAACATTTCCCTTATCTGAAAGTCTGATAAACGCCGGAAAAATGACTAAGTCCAAAATAAATAATTTTTCAACTTTTTTCAATTTTTCCCCCGTGGGATATATATTCTACCCACACACATTTGGAACTCTCCTGGGGTACCCTCACACATATTATTCCCTCATTTAGTGGATATTTTCACAAAAAAGTGAAATTTTCAAAAATCCAGAAAATTGGCTGAAAACGACTAAATATCAAGGACTCATTGGACGAATCGCTCTGGAATTGAAATCGGAACGCTCACTGACATTTCCCTTATCTGAAAGTCTGATAAACGCCGGAAAAATGACTAAGTCCAAAATAAATAATTTTTCAACTTTTTTCAATTTTACCTCCGTGGGATATATATTCTACCCACACACATTTGGAACTCTCCTGGGGTACCCTCACACATATTATTCCCTCATTTAGTGGATATTTTCACAAAAAAGTGAAATTTTCAAAAATCCAGAAAATTGGCTGAAAACGACTAAATATCAAGGACTCATTGGGCGAATCGCTCTGGAACTAAAATCGGAACGCTCAATGACATTTCCCTTATCTGAAAGTCTGATAAACGCCGGAAAAATGACTAAGTCCAAAATAAATAATTTTTCAACTTTTTTCAATTTTACCCCCGTGGGATATATATTCTACCCACACACATTTGGAACTCTCCTGTGGTACCCTCACACATATTATTCCCTCATTTAGTGGATATTTTCACAAAAAAGTGAAATTTTCAAAAATCCAGAAAATTGGCTGAAAACGACTAAATATCAAGGACTCATTGGACGAATCGCTCTGGAATTGAAATCGGAACGCTCACTAACATTTCCCTTATCTGAAAGTCTGATAAACGCCGGAAAAATGACTAAGTCCAAAATAAATAATTTTTCAACTTTTTTCAATTTTACCCCCGTGGGATATATATTCTACCCACAAACATTTGGAACTCTCCTGGGGTACCCTCACACATATTATTCCCTCATTTAGTGGATATTTTCACAAAAAAGTGAAATTTTCAAAAATCCAGAAAATTGGCTGAAAACGACTAAATATCAAGGACTCATTGGACGAATCGCTCTGGAATTGAAATCGGAACGCTCACTGACATTTCCCTTATCTGAAAGTCTGATAAACGCCGGAAAAATGACTAAGTCCAAAATAAAAAATTTTTCAACTTTTTTCAATTTTACCCCTGTGGGATATATATTCTACCCACACACGTTTGGAACTCTCCTGGGGTACCCTCACACATATTATTCCCTCATTTAGTGGATATTTTCACAAAAAAGTGAAATTTTCAAAAATCCAGAAAATTGGCTGAAAACGACTAAATATCAAGGACTCATTGGACGAATCGCTCTGGAATTGAAATCGGAACGCTCACTAACATTTCCCTTATCTGAAAGTCTGATAAACGCCGGAAAAATGACTAAGTCCAAAATAAATAATTTTTCAACTTTTTTCAATTTTACCCCTGTGGGATATATATTCTACCCACACACATTTGGAACTCTCCTGGGGTACCCTCACACATATTATTCCCTCATTTAGTGGATATTTACACAAAAAAAGTGAAATTTTCAAAAATCCAGAAAATTGGCTGAAAACGACTAAATATCAAGGACACATTGGACGAATCGCTCTGGAATTGAAATCGGAACGCTCACTAACATTTCCCTTATCTGAAAGTCTGATAAACGCCGGAAAAATGACTAAGTCCAAAATAAATAATTTTTCACCTTTTTTCAATTTTACCCCCGTGGGATATATATTCTACCCACACACATTTGGAACTCTCCTGGGGTACCCTCACACATATTATTCCCTCATTTAGTGGATATTTTCACAAAAAAAGTGAAATTTTCAAAAATCCAGAAAATTGGCTGAAAACGACTAAATATCAAGGACTCATTGGACGAATCGCTCTGGAATTGAAATCGGAATGCTCACTAACATTTCCCTTATCTGAAAGTCTGATAAACGCCGGAAAAATGACTAAGTCCAAAATAAATAATTTTTCAACTTTTTTCAATTTTACCCCCGTGGGATATATATTCTACCCACACACATTTGGAACTCTCCTGGGGTACCCTCACACATATTATTCCCTCATTTAGTGGATATTTTCACAAAAAAGTGAAATTTTCAAAAATCCAGAAAATTGGCTGAAAACGAATAAATATCAAGGACTCATTGGACGAATCGCTCTGGAATTGAAATTGGAATGCTCACTGACATTTCCCTTATCTGAAAGTCTGATAAACGCCGGAAAAATGACTAAGTCCAAAATAAAAAATTTTTCAACTTTTTTCAATTTTACCCCTGTGGGATATATATTCTACCCACACACATTTGGAACTCTCCTGGGGTACCCTCACACATATTATTCCCTCATTTAGTAGATATTTTCACAAAAAAGTGAAATTTTCAAAAATCCAGAAAATTGGCTGAAAACGACTAAATATCAAGGACTCATTGGACGAATCGCTCTGGAATTGAAATCGGAACGCTCACTGACATTTCCCTTATCTGAAAGTCTGATAAACGCCGGAAAAATGACTAAGTCCAAAATAAATAATTTTTCAACTTTTTTCGATTTTACCCCCGTGGGATAAATATTCTACCCACACACATTTGGAACTCTCCTGGGGTACCCTCACACATATTATTCCCTCATTTAGTAGATATTTTCACAAAAAAGTGAAATTTTCAAAAATCCAGAAAATTGGCTGAAAACGACTAAATATCAAGGACTCATTGGACGAATCGCTCTGGAATTGAAATCGGAACGCTCACTAACATTTCCCATATCTGAAAGTCTGATAAACGCCGGAAAAATGACTAAGTCCAAAATAAATAATTTTTCAACTTTTTTCAATTTTACCCCCGTGGGATATATATTCTACCCACACACATTTGGAACTCTCCTGGGGTACCCTCACACATATTATTCCCTAATTTAGTGGATATTTTCACAAAAAAGTGAAATTTTCAAAAATCCAGAAAATTGGCTGAAAACGACTAAATATCAAGGACTCATTGGACGAATCGCTCTGGAATTGAAATCGTAACCCTCACTGACATTTCCCTTATCTGAAAGTCTGATAAACGCCGGAAAAATGACTAAGTCCAAAATAAATAATTTTTCAACTTTTTTAAATTTTACCCCCGTGGGATATATATTCTACCCACACACATTTGGAACTCTCCTGGGGTACCCTCACACATATTATTCCCTCATTTAGTGGCTATTTTCACAAAAAAGTGAAATTTTCAAAAATCCAGAAAATTGGCTGAAAACGACTAAATATCAAGGACTCATTGGACGAATCGCTCTGGAATTGAAATCGGAACGCTCAATAACATTTCCCTTATCTGAAAGTCTGATAAACGCCGGAAAAATGACTAAGTCCAAAATAAATAATTTTTCAACTTTTTTCAATTTTACCCCCGTGGGATATATATTCTACCCACACACATTTGGAACTCTCCTGGGGTACCCTCACACATATTATTCCCTCATTTAGTGGATATTTTCACAAAAAAGTGAAATTTTCAAAAATCCAGAAAATTGGCTGAAAACGACTAAATATCAAGGACTCATTGGACGAATCGCTCTGGAATTGAAATCGGAATGCTCACTGACATTTCCCTTATCTGAAAGTCTGATAAACGCCGGAAAAATGACTAAGTCCAAAATAAAAAATTTTTCAACTTTTTTCAATTTTAGCCCTGTGGGATATATATTCTACCCACACACATTTGGAACTCTCCTGGGGTACCCTCACACATATTATTCCCTCATTTAGTGGATATTTTCACAAAAAAGTGAAATTTTCAAAAATCCAGAAAATTGGCTGAAAACGACTAAATATCAAGGACTCATTGGACGAATCGCTCTGGAATTGAAATCGTAACCCTCACTGACATTTCCCTTATCTGAAAGTCTGATAAACGCCGGAAAAATGACTAAGTCCAAAATAAATAATTTTTCAACTTTTTTAAATTTTACCCCCGTGGGATATATATTCTACCCACACACATTTGGAACTCTCCTGGGGTACCCTCACACATATTATTCCCTCATTTAGTGGCTATTTTCACAAAAAAGTGAAATTTTCAAAAATCCAGAAAATTGGCTGAAAACGACTAAATATCAAGGACTCATTGGACGAATCGCTCTGGAATTGAAATCGGAACGCTCAATAACATTTCCCTTATCTGAAAGTCTGATAAACGCCGGAAAAATGACTAAGTCCAAAATAAATAATTTTTCAACTTTTTTCAATTTTACCCCCGTGGGATATATATTCTACCCACACACATTTGGAACTCTCCTGGGGTACCCTCACACATATTATTCCCTCATTTAGTGGATATTTTCACAAAAAAGTGAAATTTTCAAAAATCCAGAAAATTGGCTGAAAACGACTAAATATCAAGGACTCATTGGACGAATCGCTCTGGAATTGAAATCGGAATGCTCACTGACATTTCCCTTATCTGAAAGTCTGATAAACGCCGGAAAAATGACTAAGTCCAAAATAAAAAATTTTTCAACTTTTTTCAATTTTAGCCCTGTGGGATATATATTCTACCCACACACATTTGGAACTCTCCTGGGGTACCCTCACACATATTATTCCCTCATTTAGTGGATATTTTCACAAAAAAGTAAAATTTTCAAAAATCCAGAAAATTGGCTGAAAACGACTAAATATCAAGGACTCATTGGACGAATCGCTCTGGAATTGAAATCGGAACGCTCAATAACATTTCCCTTATCTGAAAGTCTGATAAACGCCGGAAAAATGACTAAGTCCAAAATAAATAATTTTTCAACTTTTTTCAATTTTAGCCCTGTGGGATATATATTCTACCCACACACATTTGGAACTCTCCTGGGGTACCCTCACACATATTATTCCCTCATTTAGTGGATATTTTCACAAAAAAGTAAAATTTTCAAAAATCCAGAAAATTGGCTGAAAACGACTAAATATCAAGGACTCATTGGACGAATCGCTCTGGAATTGAAATCGGAACGCTCACTAACATTTCCCTTATCTGAAAGTCTGATAAATGTCGGAAAAATGACTAAGTCCAAAATAAATAATTTTTCAACTTTTTTCAATTTTACCCCCGTGGGATATATATTCTACCCACACACATTTGGAACTCTCCTGGGGTACCCTCACACATATTATTCCCTCATTTAGTGGATATTTTCACAAAAAAGTGAAATTTTCAAAAATCCAGAAAATTGGCTGAAAACGACTAAATATCAAGTACTCATTGGACGAATCGCTCTGGAATTGAAATCGGAACGCTCACTAACATTTCCCTTATCTGAAAGTCTGATAAATGCCGGAAAAATGACTAAGTCCAAAATAAATAATTTTTCAACTTTTTTCAATTTTACCCCCGTGGGATATATATTCTACCCACACACATTTGAAACTCTCCTGGGGTACCCTCACACATATTATTCCCTCATTTAGTAGATATTTTCACAAAAAAGTGAAATTTTCAAAAATCCAGAAAATTGGCTGAAAACGACTAAATATCAAGGACTCATTGGACGAATCGCTCTGGAATTGAAATCGGAACGCTCACTGACATTTCCCTTATCTGAAAGTCTGATAAACGCCGGAAAAATGACTAAGTCCAAAATAAATAATTTTTCAACTTTTTTCAATTTTACCCCCGTGGGATAAATATTCTACCCACACACATTTGGAACTCTCCTGGGGTACCCTCACACATATTATTCCCTCATTTAGTAGATATTTTCACAAAAAAGTGAAATTTTCAAAAATCCAGAAAATTGGCTGAAAACGACTAAATATCAAGGACTCATTGGACGAATCGCTCTGGAATTGAAATCGGAACGCTCACTAACATTTCCCATATCTGAAAGTCTGATAAACGCCGGAAAAATGACTAAGTCCAAAATAAATAATTTTTCAACTTTTTTCAATTTTACCCCCGTGGGATATATATTCTACCCACACACATTTGGAACTCTCCTGGGGTACCCTCACACATATTATTCCCTCATTTAGTGGATATTTTCACAAAAAAGTGAAATTTTCAAAAATCCAGAAAATTGGTTGAAAACGACTAAATATCAAGGACTCATTGGACGAATCGCTCTGGAATCGAAATCGGAACGCTCACTGACATTTCCCTTATCTGAAAGTCTGATAAACGCCGGAAAAATGACTAAGTCCAAAATAAATAATTTTTCAACTTTTTTCAATTTTACCCCCGTGGGATATTTATTCTACCCACACACATTTGGAACTCTCCTGGGGTACCCTCACACATATTATTCCCTCATTTAGTGGATATTTTCACAAAAAAGTGAAATTTTCAAAAATCCAGAAAATTGGCTGAAAACGACTAAATATCAAGGACTCATTGGACGAATCGCTCTGGAATTGAAATCGGAATGCTCACTGACATTTCCCTTATCTGAAAGTCTGATAAACGCCGGAAAAATGACTAAGTCCAAAATAAAAAATTTTTCAACTTTTTTCAATTTTAGCCCTGTGGGATATATATTCTACCCACACACATTTGGAACTCTCCTGGGGTACCCTCACACATATTATTCCCTCATTTAGTGGATATTTTCACAAAAAAGTAAAATTTTCAAAAATCCAGAAAATTGGCTGAAAACGACTAAATATCAAGGACTCATTGGACGAATCGCTCTGGAATTGAAATCGGAACGCTCACTAACATTTCCCTTATCTGAAAGTCTGATAAATGTCGGAAAAATGACTAAGTCCAAAATAAATAATTTTTCAACTTTTTTCAATTTTACCCCCGTGGGATATATATTCTACCCACACACATTTGGAACTCTCCTGGGGTACCCTCACACATATTATTCCCTCATTTAGTGGATATTTTCACAAAAAAGTGAAATTTTCAAAAATCCAGAAAATTGGCTGAAAACGACTAAATATCAAGGACTCATTGGACGAATCGCTCTGGAATTGAAATCGGAACGCTCACTGACATTTCCCTTATCTGAAAGTCTGATAAACGCCGGAAAAATGACTAAGTCCAAAATAAAAAATTTTTCAACTTTTTTCAATTTTACCCCTGTGGGATATATATTCTACCCACACACATTTGGAACTCTCCTGGGGTACCCTCACACATATTATTCCCTCATTTAGTGGATATTTTCACAAAAAAGTGAAATTTTCAAAAATCCAGAAAATTGGCTGAAAACGACTAAATATCAAGGACTCATTGGACGAATCGCTCTGGAATTGAAATCGGAACGCTCACTGACATTTCCCTTATCTGAAAGTCTGATAAACGCCGGAAAAATGAGTAAGTCCAAAGTAAAAAAATTTTCAACTTTTTTCAATTTTACCCCTGTGGGATATATATTCTACCCACACACATTTGGAACTCTCCTGGGGTACCCTCACACATATTATTCCCTCATTTAGTGGATATTTTCACAAAAAAAGTGAAATTTTCAAAAATCCAGAAAATTGGCTGAAAACGACTAAATATCAAGTACTCATTGGACGAATCGCTCTGGAATTGAAATCGGAACGCTCACTAACATTTCCCTTATCTGAAAGTCTGATAAATGCCGGAAAAATGACTAAGTCCAAAATAAATAATTTTTCAACTTTTTTCAATTTTACCCCCGTGGGATATATATTCTACCCACACACATTTGGAACTCTCCTGGGGTACCCTCACACATATTATTCCCTCATTTAGTAGATATTTTCACAAAAAAGTGAAATTTTCAAAAATCCAGAAAATTGGCTGAAAACGACTAAATATCAAGGACTCATTGGACGAATCGCTCTGGAATTGAAATCGGAACGCTCACTGACATTTCCCTTATCTGAAAGTCTGATAAACGCCGGAAAAATGACTAAGTCCAAAATAAATAATTTTTCAACTTTTTTCAATTTTACCCCCGTGGGATAAATATTCTACCCACACACATTTGGAACTCTCCTGGGGTACCCTCACACATATTATTCCCTCATTTAGTAGATATTTTCACAAAAAAGTGAAATTTTCAAAAATCCAGAAAATTGGCTGAAAACGACTAAATATCAAGGACTCATTGGACGAATCGCTCTGGAATTGAAATCGGAACGCTCACTAACATTTCCCATATCTGAAAGTCTGATAAACGCCGGAAAAATGACTAAGTCCAAAATAAATAATTTTTCAACTTTTTTCAATTTTACCCCCGTGGGATATATATTCTACCCACACACATTTGGAACTCTCCTGGGGTACCCTCACACATATTATTCCCTCATTTAGTGGATATTTTCACAAAAAAGTGAAATTTTCAAAAATCCAGAAAATTGGCTGAAAACGACTAAATATCAAGGACTCATTGGACCAATCGCTCTGGAATTGAAATTGGAACGCTCACTAACATTTCCCTTATCTGAAAGTCTGATAAACGCCGGAAAAATGACTAAGTCCAAAAAAAAAATGTTTTAAATTTTTTTCAAATTTAGCCCTGTGAGATATATATTCTACCCACACACATTTGGAACTCTCCTGGGGTACCCTCACACATATTGTTCCCTCATTTAGTGGATATTTTCACAAAAAAGTGAAATTTTCAAAAATCCAGAAAATTGGCTGAAAACGACTAAATATCAAGGACTCATTGGACGAATCGCTCTGGAACTAAAATCGTAACGCTCACTGACATTTCCCTTATCTGAAAGTCTGATAAACGCCGGAAAAATGACTAAGTCCAAAATAAATAATTTTTCAACTTTTTTCAATTTTACCCCTGTGGGATATATATTCTACCCACACACATTTGGAACTCTCCTGGGGTACCCTCACACATATTATTCCCTCATTTAGTGGATATTTTCACAAAAAAGTGAAATTTTCAAAAATCCAGAAAATTGGCTGAAAACGACTAAATATCAAGGACTCATTGGACGAATCGCTCTGGAATTGAAATCGGAACGCTCACTAACATTTCCCTTATCTGAAAGTCTGATAAACGCCGGAAAAATGACTAAGTCCAAAAAAAAAATGTTTTAAATTTTTTTCAATTTTAGCGCTGTGAGATATATATTCTACCCACACACATTTGGAACTCTCCTGGGGTACCCTCACACATATTGTTCCCTCATTTAGTTGATATTTTCACAAAAAAGTGAAATTTTCAAAAATCCAGAAAATTGGCTGAAAACGACTAAATATCAAGGACTCATTGGACGAATCGCTCTGGAACTAAAATCGGAACGCTCACTAACATTTCCCATATCTGAAAGTCTGATAAACGCCGGAAAAATGACTAAGTCCAAAATAAATAATTTTTCAACTTTTTTCAATTTTACCCCCGTGGGATATATATTCTACCCACACACATTTGGAACTCTCCTGGGGTACCCTCACACATATTATTCCCTCATTTAGTGGATATTTTCACAAAAAAGTGAAATTTTCAAAAATCCAGAAAATTGGCTGAAAACGACTAAATATCAAGGACTCATTCGACGAATCGCTCTGGAATTGAAATCGGAACGCTCACTAACATTTCCCTTATCTGAAAGTCTGATAAACGCCGGAAAAATGACTAAGTCCAAAATAAATAATTTTTCAACTTTTTTCAATTTTACCCCCGTGGGATATATATTCTACCTACACACATTTGGAACTCTCCTGGGGTACCCTCACACATATTATTCCCTCATTTAGTGGATATTTTCACAAAAAAGTGAAATTTTCAAAAATCCAGAAAATTGGCTGAAAACGACTAAATATCAAGGACTCATTGGACGAATCGCTCTGGAATCGAAATCGGAATGCTCACTGACATTTCCCTTATCTGAAAGTCTGATAAACGCCGGAAAAATGACTAAGTCCAAAATAAATAATTTTTCAACTTTTTTCAATTTTACCCCCGTGGGATATTTATTCTACCCACACACATTTGGAACTCTCCTGGGGTACCCTCACACATATTATTCCCTCATTTAGTGGATATTTTCACAAAAAAGTGAAATTTTCAAAAATCCAGAAAATTGGCTGAAAACGACTAAATATCAAGGACTCATTGGACCAATCGCTCTGGAATTGAAATTGGAACGCTCACTAACATTTCCCTTATCTGAAAGTCTGATAAACGCCGGAAAAATGACTAAGTCCAAAATAAATAATTTTTCAACTTTTTTCAATTTTACCCCCGTGGGATATATATTCTACCCACACACATTTGGAACTCTCCTGGGGTACCCTCACACATATTATTCCCTCATTTAGTGGATATTTTCACAAAAAAGTGAAATTTTCAAAAATCCAGAAAATTGGCTGAAAACGACTAAATATCAAGGACTCATTGGACCAATCGCTCTGGAATTGAAATTGGAACGCTCACTAACATTTCCCTTATCTGAAAGTCTGATAAACGCCGGAAAAATGACTAAGTCCAAAAAAAAAATGTTTTAAATTTTTTTCAAATTTAGCCCTGTGAGATATATATTCTACCCACACACATTTGGAACTCTCCTGGGGTACCCTCACACATATTGTTCCCTCATTTAGTGGATATTTTCACAAAAAAGTGAAATTTTCAAAAATCCAGAAAATTGGCTGAAAACGACTAAATATCAAGGACTCATTGGACGAATCGCTCTGGAACTAAAATCGTAACGCTCACTGACATTTCCCTTATCTGAAAGTCTGATAAACGCCGGAAAAATGACTAAGTCCAAAATAAATAATTTTTCAACTTTTTTCAATTTTACCCCCGTGGGATATATATTCTACCCACACACATTTGGAACTCTCCTGGGGTACCCTCACACATATTATTCCCTCATTTAGTGGATATTTTCACAAAAAAGTGAAATTTTCAAAAATCCAGAAAATTGGCTGAAAACGACTAAATATCAAGGACTCATTGGACGAATCGCTCTGGAATTGAAATCGGAACGCTCACTAACATTTCCCATATCTGAAAGTCTGATAAACGCCGGAAAAATGACTAAGTCCAAAATAAATAATTTTTCAACTTTTTTCAATTTTACCCCCGTGGGATATATATTCTACCCACACACATTTGGAACTCTCCTGGGGTACCCTCACACATATTATTCCCTCATTTAGTGGATATTTTCACAAAAAAGTGAAATTTTCAAAAATCCAGAAAATTGGTTGAAAACGACTAAATATCAAGGACTCATTGGACGAATCGCTCTGGAATCGAAATCGGAACGCTCACTGACATTTCCCTTATCTGAAAGTCTGATAAACGCCGGAAAAATGACTAAGTCCAAAATAAATAATTTTTCAACTTTTTTCAATTTTACCCCCGTGGGATATTTATTCTACCCACACACATTTGGAACTCTCCTGGGGTACCCTCACACATATTATTCCCTCATTTAGTGGCTATTTTCACAAAAAAGTGAAATTTTCAAAAATCCAGAAAATTGGCTGAAAACGACTAAATATCAAGGACTCATTGGACGAATCGCTCTGGAATTGAAATCGGAATGCTCACTAACATTTCCCTTATCTGAAAGTCTGATAAACGCCGGAAAAATGACTAAGTCCAAAATAAATAATTTTTCAACTTTTTTCAATTTTACCCCCGTGGGATATATATTCTACCCACACACATTTGGAACTCTCCTGGGGTACCCTCACACATATTATTCCCTCATTTAGTGGATATTTTCACAAAAAAGTGAAATTTTCAAAAATCCAGAAAATTGGCTGAAAACGACTAAATATCAAGGACTCATTGGACCAATCGCTCTGGAATTGAAATTGGAACGCTCACTAACATTTCCCTTATCTGAAAGTCTGATAAACGCCGGAAAAATGACTAAGTCCAAAAAAAAAATGTTTTAAATTTTTTTCAAATTTAGCCCTGTGAGATATATATTCTACCCACACACATTTGGAACTCTCCTGGGGTACCCTCACACATATTGTTCCCTCATTTAGTGGATATTTTCACAAAAAAGTGAAATTTTCAAAAATCCAGAAAATTGGCTGAAAACGACTAAATATCAAGGACTCATTGGACGAATCGCTCTGGAACTAAAATCGTAACGCTCACTGACATTTCCCTTATCTGAAAGTCTGATAAACGCCGGAAAAATGACTAAGTCCAAAATAAATAATTTTTCAACTTTTTTCAATTTTACCCCTGTGGGATATATATTCTACCCACACACATTTGGAACTCTCCTGGGGTACCCTCACACATATTATTCCCTCATTTAGTGGATATTTTCACAAAAAAGTGAAATTTTCAAAAATCCAGAAAATTGGCTGAAAACGACTAAATATCAAGGACTCATTGGACGAATCGCTCTGGAATTGAAATCGGAACGCTCACTAACATTTCCCTTATCTGAAAGTCTGATAAACGCCGGAAAAATGACTAAGTCCAAAAAAAAAATGTTTTAAATTTGTTCAATTTTAGCGCTGTGAGATATATATTCTACCCACACACATTTGGAACTCTCCTGGGGTACCCTCACACATATTGTTCCCTCATTTAGTTGATATTTTCACAAAAAAGTGAAATTTTCAAAAATCCAGAAAATTGGCTGAAAACGACTAAATATCAAGGACTCATTGGACGAATCGCTCTGGAACTAAAATCGGAACGCTCACTAACATTTCCCATATCTGAAAGTCTGATAAACGCCGGAAAAATGACTAAGTCCAAAATAAATAATTTTTCAACTTTTTTCAATTTTACCCCCGTGGGATATATATTCTACCCACACACATTTGGAACTCTCCTGGGGTACCCTCACACATATTATTCCCTCATTTAGTGGATATTTTCACAAAAAAGTGAAATTTTCAAAAATCCAGAAAATTGGCTGAAAACGACTAAATATCAAGGACTCATTCGACGAATCGCTCTGGAATTGAAATCGGAACGCTCACTAACATTTCCCTTATCTGAAAGTCTGATAAACGCCGGAAAAATGACTAAGTCCAAAATAAATAATTTTTCAACTTTTTTCAATTTTACCCCCGTGGGATATATATTCTACCTACACACATTTGGAACTCTCCTGGGGTACCCTCACACATATTATTCCCTCATTTAGTGGATATTTTCACAAAAAAGTGAAATTTTCAAAAATCCAGAAAATTGGCTGAAAACGACTAAATATCAAGGACTCATTGGACGAATCGCTCTGGAATCGAAACCGGAATGCTCACTGACATTTCCCTTATCTGAAAGTCTGATAAACGCCGGAAAAATGACTAAGTCCAAAATAAATAATTTTTCAACTTTTTTCAATTTTACCCCCGTGGGATATTTATTCTACCCACACACATTTGGAACTCTCCTGGGGTACCCTCACACATATTATTCCCTCATTTAGTGGATATTTTCACAAAAAAGTGAAATTTTCAAAAATCCAGAAAATTGGCTGAAAACGACTAAATATCAAGGACTCATTGGACCAATCGCTCTGGAATTGAAATTGGAACGCTCACTAACATTTCCCTTATCTGAAAGTCTGATAAACGCCGGAAAAATGACTAAGTCCAAAATAAATAATTTTTCAACTTTTTTCAATTTTACCCCCGTGGGATATATATTCTACCCACACACATTTGGAACTCTCCTGGGGTACCCTCACACATATTATTCCCTCATTTAGTGGATATTTTCACAAAAAAGTGAAATTTTCAAAAATCCAGAAAATTGGCTGAAAACGACTAAATATCAAGGACTCATTGGACCAATCGCTCTGGAATTGAAATTGGAACGCTCACTAACATTTCCCTTATCTGAAAGTCTGATAAACGCCGGAAAAATGACTAAGTCCAAAAAAAAAATGTTTTAAATTTTTTTCAAATTTAGCCCTGTGAGATATATATTCTACCCACACACATTTGGAACTCTCCTGGGGTACCCTCACACATATTGTTCCCTCATTTAGTGGATATTTTCACAAAAAAGTGAAATTTTCAAAAATCCAGAAAATTGGCTGAAAACGACTAAATATCAAGGACTCATTGGACGAATCGCTCTGGAACTAAAATCGTAACGCTCACTGACATTTCCCTTATCTGAAAGTCTGATAAACGCCGGAAAAATGACTAAGTCCAAAATAAATAATTTTTCAACTTTTTTCAATTTTACCCCTGTGGGATATATATTCTACCCACACACATTTGGAACTCTCCTGGGGTACCCTCACACATATTATTCCCTCATTTAGTGGATATTTTCACAAAAAAGTGAAATTTTCAAAAATCCAGAAAATTGGCTGAAAACGACTAAATATCAAGGACTCATTGGACGAATCGCTCTGGAATTGAAATCGGAACGCTCACTAACATTTCCCTTATCTGAAAGTCTGATAAACGCCGGAAAAATGACTAAGTCCAAAAAAAAAATGTTTTAAATTTTTTTCAATTTTAGCGCTGTGAGATATATATTCTACCCACACACATTTGGAACTCTCCTGGGGTACCCTCACACATATTGTTCCCTCATTTAGTTGATATTTTCACAAAAAAGTGAAATTTTCAAAAATCCAGAAAATTGGCTGAAAACGACTAAATATCAAGGACTCATTGGACGAATCGCTCTGGAACTAAAATCGGAACGCTCACTAACATTTCCCATATCTGAAAGTCTGATAAACGCCGGAAAAATGACTAAGTCCAAAATAAATAATTTTTCAACTTTTTTCAATTTTACCCCCGTGGGATATATATTCTACCCACACACATTTGGAACTCTCCTGGGGTACCCTCACACATATTATTCCCTCATTTAGTGGATATTTTCACAAAAAAGTGAAATTTTCAAAAATCCAGAAAATTGGCTGAAAACGACTAAATATCAAGGACTCATTCGACGAATCGCTCTGGAATTGAAATCGGAACGCTCACTAACATTTCCCTTATCTGAAAGTCTGATAAACGCCGGAAAAATGACTAAGTCCAAAATAAATAATTTTTCAACTTTTTTCAATTTTACCCCCGTGGGATATATATTCTACCTACACACATTTGGAACTCTCCTGGGGTACCCTCACACATATTATTCCCTCATTTAGTGGATATTTTCACAAAAAAGTGAAATTTTCAAAAATCCAGAAAATTGGCTGAAAACGACTAAATATCAAGGACTCATTGGACGAATCGCTCTGGAATTGAAATCGGAACGCTCACTAACATTTCCCTTATCTGAAAGTCTGATAAATGTCGGAAAAATGACTAAGTCCAAAATAAAAAATTTTTCAACTTTTTTCAATTTTACCCCTGTGGGATATATATTCTACCCACACACATTTGGAACTCTCCTGGGGTACCCTCACACATATTATTCCCTCATTTAGTGGATATTTTCACAAAAAAGTGAAATTTTCAAAAATCCAGAAAATTGGCTGAAAACGACTAAATATCAAGGACTCATTGGACGAATCGCTCTGGAATTGAAATCGGAACGCTCACTGACATTTCCCTTATCTGAAAGTCTGATAAACGCCGGAAAAATGAGTAAGTCCAAAGTAAAAAAATTTTCAACTTTTTTCAATTTTACCCCTGTGGGATATATATTCTACCCACACACATTTGGAACTCTCCTGGGGTACCCTCACACATATTATTCCCTCATTTAGTGGATATTTTCACAAAAAAAGTGAAATTTTCAAAAATCCAGAAAATTGGCTGAAAACGACTAAATATCAAGTACTCATTGGACGAATCGCTCTGGAATTGAAATCGGAACGCTCACTAACATTTCCCTTATCTGAAAGTCTGATAAATGCCGGAAAAATGACTAAGTCCAAAATAAATAATTTTTCAACTTTTTTCAATTTTACCCCCGTGGGATATATATTCTACCCACACACATTTGGAACTCTCCTGGGGTACCCTCACACATATTATTCCCTCATTTAGTAGATATTTTCACAAAAAAGTGAAATTTTCAAAAATCCAGAAAATTGGCTGAAAACGACTAAATATCAAGGACTCATTGGACGAATCGCTCTGGAATTGAAATCGGAACGCTCACTGACATTTCCCTTATCTGAAAGTCTGATAAACGCCGGAAAAATGACTAAGTCCAAAATAAATAATTTTTCAACTTTTTTCAATTTTACCCCCGTGGGATAAATATTCTACCCACACACATTTGGAACTCTCCTGGGGTACCCTCACACATATTATTCCCTCATTTAGTAGATATTTTCACAAAAAAGTGAAATTTTCAAAAATCCAGAAAATTGGCTGAAAACGACTAAATATCAAGGACTCATTGGACGAATCGCTCTGGAATTGAAATCGGAACGCTCACTAACATTTCCCATATCTGAAAGTCTGATAAACGCCGGAAAAATGACTAAGTCCAAAATAAATAATTTTTCAACTTTTTTCAATTTTACCCCCGTGGGATATATATTCTACCCACACACATTTGGAACTCTCCTGGGGTACCCTCACACATATTATTCCCTCATTTAGTGGATATTTTCACAAAAAAGTGAAATTTTCAAAAATCCAGAAAATTGGTTGAAAACGACTAAATATCAAGGACTCATTGGACGAATCGCTCTGGAATCGAAATCGGAACGCTCACTGACATTTCCCTTATCTGAAAGTCTGATAAACGCCGGAAAAATGACTAAGTCCAAAATAAATAATTTTTCAACTTTTTTCAATTTTACCCCCGTGGGATATTTATTCTACCCACACACATTTGGAACTCTCCTGGGGTACCCTCACACATATTATTCCCTCATTTAGTGGCTATTTTCACAAAAAAGTGAAATTTTCAAAAATCCAGAAAATTGGCTGAAAACGACTAAATATCAAGGACTCATTGGACGAATCGCTCTGGAATTGAAATCGGAATGCTCACTAACATTTCCCTTATCTGAAAGTCTGATAAACGCCGGAAAAATGACTAAGTCCAAAATAAATAATTTTTCAACTTTTTTCAATTTTACCCCCGTGGGATATATATTCTACCCACACACATTTGGAACTCTCCTGGGGTACCCTCACACATATTATTCCCTCATTTAGTGGATATTTTCACAAAAAAGTGAAATTTTCAAAAATCCAGAAAATTGGCTGAAAACGACTAAATATCAAGGACTCATTGGACCAATCGCTCTGGAATTGAAATTGGAACGCTCACTAACATTTCCCTTATCTGAAAGTCTGATAAACGCCGGAAAAATGACTAAGTCCAAAAAAAAAATGTTTTAAATTTTTTTCAAATTTAGCCCTGTGAGATATATATTCTACCCACACACATTTGGAACTCTCCTGGGGTACCCTCACACATATTGTTCCCTCATTTAGTGGATATTTTCACAAAAAAGTGAAATTTTCAAAAATCCAGAAAATTGGCTGAAAACGACTAAATATCAAGGACTCATTGGACGAATCGCTCTGGAACTAAAATCGTAACGCTCACTGACATTTCCCTTATCTGAAAGTCTGATAAACGCCGGAAAAATGACTAAGTCCAAAATAAATAATTTTTCAACTTTTTTCAATTTTACCCCTGTGGGATATATATTCTACCCACACACATTTGGAACTCTCCTGGGGTACCCTCACACATATTATTCCCTCATTTAGTGGATATTTTCACAAAAAAGTGAAATTTTCAAAAATCCAGAAAATTGGCTGAAAACGACTAAATATCAAGGACTCATTGGACGAATCGCTCTGGAATTGAAATCGGAACGCTCACTAACATTTCCCTTATCTGAAAGTCTGATAAACGCCGGAAAAATGACTAAGTCCAAAAAAAAAATGTTTTAAATTTTTTTCAATTTTAGCGCTGTGAGATATATATTCTACCCACACACATTTGGAACTCTCCTGGGGTACCCTCACACATATTGTTCCCTCATTTAGTTGATATTTTCACAAAAAAGTGAAATTTTCAAAAATCCAGAAAATTGGCTGAAAACGACTAAATATCAAGGACTCATTGGACGAATCGCTCTGGAACTAAAATCGGAACGCTCACTAACATTTCCCATATCTGAAAGTCTGATAAACGCCGGAAAAATGACTAAGTCCAAAATAAATAATTTTTCAACTTTTTTCAATTTTACCCCCGTGGGATATATATTCTACCCACACACATTTGGAACTCTCCTGGGGTACCCTCACACATATTATTCCCTCATTTAGTGGATATTTTCACAAAAAAGTGAAATTTTCAAAAATCCAGAAAATTGGCTGAAAACGACTAAATATCAAGGACTCATTGGACGAATCGCTCTGGAATTGAAATCGGAACGCTCACTAACATTTCCCTTATCTGAAAGTCTGATAAACGCCGGAAAAATGACTAAGTCCAAAATAAATAATTTTTCAACTTTTTTCAATTTTACCCCCGTGGGATACATATTCTACCTACACACACTTGGAACTCTCCTGGGGTACCCTCACACATATTATTCCCTCATTTAGTGGATATTTTCACAAAAAAGTGAAATTTTCAAAAATCCAGAAAATTGGCTGAAAACGACTAAATATCAAGGACTCATTGGACGAATCGCTCTGGAATCGAAATCGGAATGCTCACTGACATTTCCCTTATCTGAAAGTCTGATAAACGCCGGAAAAATGACTAAGTCCAAAATAAATAATTTTTCAACTTTTTTCAATTTTACCCCCGTGGGATATTTATTCTACCCACACACATTTGGAACTCTCCTGGGGTACCCTCACACATATTATTCCCTCATTTAGTGGATATTTTCACAAAAAAGTGAAATTTTCAAAAATCCAGAAAATTGGCTGAAAACGACTAAATATCAAGGACTCATTGGACCAATCGCTCTGGAATTGAAATTGGAACGCTCACTAACATTTCCCTTATCTGAAAGTCTGATAAACGCCGGAAAAATGACTAAGTCCAAAATAAATAATTTTTCAACTTTTTTCAATTTTACCCCCGTGGGATATATATTCTACCCACACACATTTGGAACTCTCCTGGGGTACCCTCACACATATTATTCCCTCATTTAGTGGATATTTTCACAAAAAAGTGAAATTTTCAAAAATCCAGAAAATTGGCTGAAAACGACTAAATATCAAGGACTCATTGGACGAATCGCTCTGGAATTGAAATCGGAACGCTCACTAACATTTCCCTTATCTGAAAGTCTGATAAACGCCGGAAAAATGACTAAGTCCAAAAAAAAAATGTTTTAAATTTTTTTCAATTTTAGCGCTGTGAGATATATATTCTACCCACACACATTTGGAACTCTCCTGGGGTACCCTCACACATATTGTTCCCTCATTTAGTTGATATTTTCACAAAAAAGTGAAATTTTCAAAAATCCAGAAAATTGGCTGAAAACGACTAAATATCAAGGACTCATTGGACGAATCGCTCTGGAACTAAAATCGGAACGCTCACTAACATTTCCCATATCTGAAAGTCTGATAAACGCCGGAAAAATGACTAAGTCCAAAATAAATAATTTTTCAACTTTTTTCAATTTTACCCCCGTGGGATATATATTCTACCCACACACATTTGGAACTCTCCTGGGGTACCCTCACACATATTATTCCCTCATTTAGTGGATATTTTCACAAAAAAGTGAAATTTTCAAAAATCCAGAAAATTGGCTGAAAACGACTAAATATCAAGGACTCATTCGACGAATCGCTCTGGAATTGAAATCGGAACGCTCACTAACATTTCCCTTATCTGAAAGTCTGATAAACGCCGGAAAAATGACTAAGTCCAAAATAAATAATTTTTCAACTTTTTTCAATTTTACCCCCGTGGGATATATATTCTACCTACACACATTTGGAACTCTCCTGGGGTACCCTCACACATATTATTCCCTCATTTAGTGGATATTTTCACAAAAAAGTGAAATTTTCAAAAATCCAGAAAATTGGCTGAAAACGACTAAATATCAAGGACTCATTGGACGAATCGCTCTGGAATCGAAATCGGAATGCTCACTGACATTTCCCTTATCTGAAAGTCTGATAAACGCCGGAAAAATGACTAAGTCCAAAATAAATAATTTTTCAACTTTTTTCAATTTTACCCCCGTGGGATATTTATTCTACCCACACACATTTGGAACTCTCCTGGGGTACCCTCACACATATTATTCCCTCATTTAGTGGATATTTTCACAAAAAAGTGAAATTTTCAAAAATCCAGAAAATTGGCTGAAAACGACTAAATATCAAGGACTCATTGGACCAATCGCTCTGGAATTGAAATTGGAACGCTCACTAACATTTCCCTTATCTGAAAGTCTGATAAACGCCGGAAAAATGACTAAGTCCAAAAAAAAAATGTTTTAAATTTTTTTCAAATTTAGCCCTGTGAGATATATATTCTACCCACACACATTTGGAACTCTCCTGTGGTACCCTCACACATATTGTTCCCTCATTTAGTGGATATTTTCACAAAAAAGTGAAATTTTCAAAAATCCAGAAAATTGGCTGAAAACGACTAAATATCAAGGACTCATTGGACGAATCGCTCTGGAATTGAAATTGGAACGCTCACTAACATTTCCCTTATCTGAAAGTCTGATAAACGCCGGAAAAATGACTAAGTCCAAAATAAATAATTTTTCAACTTTTTTCAATTTTACCCCCGTGGGATATATATTCTACCCACACACATTTGGAACTCTCCTGGGGTACCCTCACACATATTATTCCCTCATTTAGTGGATATTTTCACAAAAAAAGTGAAATTTTCAAAAATCCAGAAAATTGGCTGAAAACGACTAAATATCAAGGACTCATTGGACGAATCGCTCTGGAATTGAAATCGGAACGCTCGCTAACATTTCCCATATCTGAAAGTCTGATAAACGCCGGAAAAATGACTAAGTCCAAAATAAATAATTTTTCAACTTTTTTCAATTTTACCCCCGTGGGATATATATTCTACCCACACACATTTGGAACTCTCCTGGGGTACCCTCACACATATTATTCCCTCATTTAGTGGATATTTTCACAAAAAAGTGAAATTTTCAAAAATCCAGAAAATTGGCTGAAAACGACTAAATATCAAGGACTCATTCGACGAATCGCTCTGGAATTGAAATCGGAACGCTCACTAACATTTCCCTTATCTGAAAGTCTGATAAACGCCGGAAAAATGACTAAGTCCAAAATAAATAATTTTTCAACTTTTTTCAATTTTACCCCCGTGGGATATATATTCTACCCACACACATTTGGAACTCTCCTGGGGTACCCTCACACATATTATTCCCTCATTTAGTGGATATTTTCACAAAAAAGTGAAATTTTCAAAAATCCAGAAAATTGGCTGAAAACGACTAAATATCAAGGACTCATTGGACGAATCGCTCTGGAATCGAAATCGGAACGCTCACTGACATTTCCCTTATCTGAAAGTCTGATAAACGCCGGAAAAATGACTAAGTCCAAAATAAATAATTTTTCAACTTTTTTCAATTATACCCCCGTGGGATATTTATTCTACCCACACACATTTGGAACTCTCCTGGGGTACCCTCACACATATTATTCCCTCATTTAGTGGCTATTTTCACAAAAAAGTGAAATTTTCAAAAATCCAGAAAATTGGCTGAAAACGACTAAATATCAAGGACTCATTGGAAGAATCGCTCTGGAATTGAAATTGGAACGCTCACTAACATTTCCCTTATCTGAAAGTCTGATAAACGCCGGAAAAATGACTAAGTCCAAAAAAAAAATGTTTTAAATTTTTTTCAATTTTAGCCCTGTGAGATATATATTCTACCCACACACATTTGGAACTCTCCTGGGGTACGCTCACACATATTGTTCCCTCATTTAGTGGATATTTTCACAAAAAAGTGAAATTTTCAAAAATCCAGAAAATTGGCTGAAAACGACTAAATATCAAGGACTCATTGGACGAATCGCTCTGGAACTAAAATCGTAACGCTCACTGACATTTCCCTTATCTGAAAGTCTGATAAACGCCGGAAAAATGACTACGTCCAAAATAAATAATTTTTCAACTTTTTTCAATTTTACCCCCGTGGGATATCTATTCTACCCACACACATTTGGAACTCTCCTGGGGTACCCTCACACATATTATTCCCTCATTTAGTGGATATTTTCACAAAAAAGTGAAATTTTCAAAAATCCAGAAAATTGGCTGAAAACGACAAAATATTCAGGACTCATTGGGCGAATCGCTCTGGAACTGAAATCGGAACGATCACTCACATTTCCCCTATCTGAAAGTCTGATAAAAGCCAGAAAAATGACTAAGTCCAAAAAAAAAAATTTTTCAACTTTTTTCAATTTTACCCCCGTGGGATATATATTCTACCCACACACATTTGGAACTCTCCTGGGGTACCCTCACACATATTATTCCCTCATTTAGTGGCTATTTTCACAAAAAAGTGAAATTTTCAAAAATCCAGAAAATTGGCTGAAAACGACTAAATATCAAGGACTCATTGGACGAATCGCTCTGGAATTGAAATCGGAATGCTCACTAACATTTCCCTTATCTGAAAGTCTGATAAACGCCGGAAAAATGACTAAGTCCAAAAAAAAAATGTTTTAAATTTTTTTCAAATTTAGCCCTGTGAGATATATATTCTACCCACACACATTTGGAACTCTCCTGGGGTACCCTCACACATATTGTTCCCTCATTTAGTGGATATTTTCACAAAAAAGTGAAATTTTCAAAAATCCAGAAAATTGGCTGAAAACGACTAAATATCAAGGACTCATTGGACGAATCGCTCTGGAACTAAAATCGTAACACTCACTGACATTTCCCTTATCTGAAAGTCTGATAAACGCCGGAAAAATGACTAAGTCCAAAATAAATAATTTTTCAACTTTTTTCAATTTTACCCCTGTGGGATATATATTCTAAACACACACATTTGGAACTCTCCTGGGGTACCCTCACACATATTATTCCCTCATTTAGTGGATATTTTCACAAAAAAGTGAAATTTTCAAAAATCCAGAAAATTGGCTGAAAACGATTAAATATCAAGGACTCATTGGACGAATCGCTCTGGAATTGAAATCGGAACGCTCAATAACATTTCCCTTATCTGAAAGTCTGATAAACGCCGGAAAAATGACTAAGTCCAAAAAAAAAATGTTTTAAACTTTTTTCAATTTTACCCCTGTGGGATATATATTCTACCCACACACATTTGGAACTCTCCTGGGGTACCCTCACACATGTTTTTCCCTCATTTAGTGGATATTTTCACAAAAAAGTGAAATTTTCAAAAATCCAGAAAATTGGCTGAGAACGACTAAATATCAAGGACTCATTGGACGAATCGCTCTGGAACTAAAATCGTAACGCTCACTGACATTTCCCTTATCTGAAAGTCTGATAAACGCCGGAAAAATGACTAAGTCCAAAATAAATAATTTTTCAACTTTTTTCAATTTTACCCCTGTGGGATATATATTCTACCCACACACATTTGGAACTCTCCTAGGGTACCCTCACACATATTATTCCCTCATTTAGTGGATATTTTCACAAAAAAGTGAAATTTTCAAAAATCCAGAAAATTGGTTGAAAACGACTAAATATCAAGGACTCATTGGAAGAATCGCTCTGGAATTGAAATTGGAACGCTCACTAACATTTCCCTTATCTGAAAGTCTGATAAACGCCGGAAAAATGACTAAGTCCAAAATAAATAATTTTTCAACTTTTTTCAATTTTACCCCCGTGGGATATATATTCTACCCACACACATTTGGAACTCTCCTGGGGTACCCTCACACATATTATTCCCTCATTTAGTGGATATTTTCACAAAAAAGTGAAATTTTCAAAAATCCAGAAAATTGGCTGAAAACGACTAAATATCAAGGACTCATTGGACCAATCGCTCTGGAATTGAAATTGGAACGCTCACTAACATTTCCCTTATCTGAAAGTCTGATAAACGCCGGAAAAATGACTAAGTCCAAAAAAAAAATGTTTTAAATTTTTTTCAAATTTAGCCCTGTGAGATATATATTCTACCCACACACATTTGGAACTCTCCTGGGGTACCCTCACACATATTGTTCCCTCATTTAGTGGATATTTTCACAAAAAAGTGAAATTTTCAAAAATCCAGAAAATTGGCTGAAAACGACTAAATATCAAGGACTCATTGGACGAATCGCTCTGGAACTAAAATCGTAACGCTCACTGACATTTCCCTTATCTGAAAGTCTGATAAACGCCGGAAAAATGACTAAGTCCAAAATAAATAATTTTTCAACTTTTTTCAATTTTACCCCTGTGGGATATATATTCTACCCACACACATTTGGAACTCTCCTGGGGTACCCTCACACATATTATTCCCTCATTTAGTGGATATTTTCACAAAAAAGTGAAATTTTCAAAAATCCAGAAAATTGGCTGAAAACGACTAAATATCAAGGACTCATTGGACGAATCGCTCTGGAATTGAAATCGGAACGCTCACTAACATTTCCCTTATCTGAAAGTCTGATAAACGCCGGAAAAATGACTAAGTCCAAAAAAAAAATGTTTTAAATTTTTTTCAATTTTAGCGCTGTGAGATATATATTCTACCCACACACATTTGGAACTCTCCTGGGGTACCCTCACACATATTGTTCCCTCATTTAGTTGATATTTTCACAAAAAAGTGAAATTTTCAAAAATCCAGAAAATTGGCTGAAAACGACTAAATATCAAGGACTCATTGGACGAATCGCTCTGGAACTAAAATCGGAACGCTCACTAACATTTCCCATATCTGAAAGTCTGATAAACGCCGGAAAAATGACTAAGTCCAAAATAAATAATTTTTCAACTTTTTTCAATTTTACCCCCGTGGGATATATATTCTACCCACACACATTTGGAACTCTCCTGGGGTACCCTCACACATATTATTCCCTCATTTAGTGGATATTTTCACAAAAAAGTGAAATTTTCAAAAATCCAGAAAATTGGCTGAAAACGACTAAATATCAAGGACTCATTCGACGAATCGCTCTGGAATTGAAATCGGAACGCTCACTAACATTTCCCTTATCTGAAAGTCTGATAAACGCCGGAAAAATGACTAAGTCCAAAATAAATAATTTTTCAACTTTTTTCAATTTTACCCCCGTGGGATATATATTCTACCTACACACATTTGGAACTCTCCTGGGGTACCCTCACACATATTATTCCCTCATTTAGTGGATATTTTCACAAAAAAGTGAAATTTTCAAAAATCCAGAAAATTGGCTGAAAACGACTAAATATCAAGGACTCATTGGACGAATCGCTCTGGAATCGAAATCGGAATGCTCACTGACATTTCCCTTATCTGAAAGTCTGATAAACGCCGGAAAAATGACTAAGTCCAAAATAAATAATTTTTCAACTTTTTTCAATTTTACCCCCGTGGGATATTTATTCTACCCACACACATTTGGAACTCTCCTGGGGTACCCTCACACATATTATTCCCTCATTTAGTGGATATTTTCACAAAAAAGTGAAATTTTCAAAAATCCAGAAAATTGGCTGAAAACGACTAAATATCAAGGACTCATTGGACCAATCGCTCTGGAATTGAAATTGGAACGCTCACTAACATTTCCCTTATCTGAAAGTCTGATAAACGCCGGAAAAATGACTAAGTCCAAAAAAAAAATGTTTTAAATTTTTTTCAAATTTAGCCCTGTGAGATATATATTCTACCCACACACATTTGGAACTCTCCTGTGGTACCCTCACACATATTGTTCCCTCATTTAGTGGATATTTTCACAAAAAAGTGAAATTTTCAAAAATCCAGAAAATTGGCTGAAAACGACTAAATATCAAGGACTCATTGGACGAATCGCTCTGGAATTGAAATTGGAACGCTCACTAACATTTCCCTTATCTGAAAGTCTGATAAACGCCGGAAAAATGACTAAGTCCAAAATAAATAATTTTTCAACTTTTTTCAATTTTACCCCCGTGGGATATATATTCTACCCACACACATTTGGAACTCTCCTGGGGTACCCTCACACATATTATTCCCTCATTTAGTGGATATTTTCACAAAAAAGTGAAATTTTCAAAAATCCAGAAAATTGGCTGAAAACGACTAAATATCAAGGACTCATTCGACGAATCGCTCTGGAATTGAAATCGGAACGCTCACTAACATTTCCCTTATCTGAAAGTCTGATAAACGCCGGAAAAATGACTAAGTCCAAAATAAATAATTTTTCAACTTTTTTCAATTTTACCCCCGTGGGATATATATTCTACCCACACACATTTGGAACTCTCCTGGGGTACCCTCACACATATTATTCCCTCATTTAGTGGATATTTTCACAAAAAAGTGAAATTTTCAAAAATCCAGAAAATTGGCTGAAAACGACTAAATATCAAGGACTCATTGGACGAATCGCTCTGGAATCGAAATCGGAACGCTCACTGACATTTCCCTTATCTGAAAGTCTGATAAACGCCGGAAAAATGACTAAGTCCAAAATAAATAATTTTTCAACTTTTTTCAATTATACCCCCGTGGGATATTTATTCTACCCACACACATTTGGAACTCTCCTGGGGTACCCTCACACATATTATTCCCTCATTTAGTGGCTATTTTCACAAAAAAGTGAAATTTTCAAAAATCCAGAAAATTGGCTGAAAACGACTAAATATCAAGGACTCATTGGAAGAATCGCTCTGGAATTGAAATTGGAACGCTCACTAACATTTCCCTTATCTGAAAGTCTGATAAACGCCGGAAAAATGACTAAGTCCAAAAAAAAAATGTTTTAAATTTTTTTCAATTTTAGCCCTGTGAGATATATATTCTACCCACACACATTTGGAACTCTCCTGGGGTACGCTCACACATATTGTTCCCTCATTTAGTGGATATTTTCACAAAAAAGTGAAATTTTCAAAAATCCAGAAAATTGGCTGAAAACGACTAAATATCAAGGACTCATTGGACGAATCGCTCTGGAACTAAAATCGTAACGCTCACTGACATTTCCCTTATCTGAAAGTCTGATAAACGCCGGAAAAATGACTACGTCCAAAATAAATAATTTTTCAACTTTTTTCAATTTTACCCCCGTGGGATATATATTCTACCCACACACATTTGGAACTCTCCTGGGGTACCCTCACACATATTATTCCCTCATTTAGTGGATATTTTCACAAAAAAGTGAAATTTTCAAAAATCCAGAAAATTGGCTGAAAACGACAAAATATTCAGGACTCATTGGGCGAATCGCTCTGGAACTGAAATCGGAACGATCACTCACATTTCCCCTATCTGAAAGTCTGATAAAAGCCAGAAAAATGACTAAGTCCAAAAAAAAAAATTTTTCAACTTTTTTCAATTTTACCCCCGTGGGATATATATTCTACCCACACACATTTGGAACTCTCCTGGGGTACCCTCACACATATTATTCCCTCATTTAGTGGCTATTTTCACAAAAAAGTGAAATTTTCAAAAATCCAGAAAATTGGCTGAAAACGACTAAATATCAAGGACTCATTGGACGAATCGCTCTGGAATTGAAATCGGAATGCTCACTAACATTTCCCTTATCTGAAAGTCTGATAAACGCCGGAAAAATGACTAAGTCCAAAAAAAAAATGTTTTAAATTTTTTTCAAATTTAGCCCTGTGAGATATATATTCTACCCACACACATTTGGAACTCTCCTGGGGTACCCTCACACATATTGTTCCCTCATTTAGTGGATATTTTCACAAAAAAGTGAAATTTTCAAAAATCCAGAAAATTGGCTGAAAACGACTAAATATCAAGGACTCATTGGACGAATCGCTCTGGAACTAAAATCGTAACACTCACTGACATTTCCCTTATCTGAAAGTCTGATAAACGCCGGAAAAATGACTAAGTCCAAAATAAATAATTTTTCAACTTTTTTCAATTTTACCCCTGTGGGATATATATTCTAAACACACACATTTGGAACTCTCCTGGGGTACCCTCACACATATTATTCCCTCATTTAGTGGATATTTTCACAAAAAAGTGAAATTTTCAAAAATCCAGAAAATTGGCTGAAAAGATTAAATATCAAGGACTCATTGGACGAATCGCTCTGGAATTGAAATCGGAACGCTCAATAACATTTCCCTTATCTGAAAGTCTGATAAACGCCGGAAAAATGACTAAGTCCAAAAAAAAAATGTTTTAAACTTTTTTCAATTTTACCCCTGTGGGATATATATTCTACCCACACACATTTGGAACTCTCCTGGGGTACCCTCACACATGTTTTTCCCTCATTTAGTGGATATTTTCACAAAAAAGTGAAATTTTCAAAAATCCAGAAAATTGGCTGAGAACGACTAAATATCAAGGACTCATTGGACGAATCGCTCTGGAACTAAAATCGTAACGCTCACTGACATTTCCCTTATCTGAAAGTCTGATAAACGCCGGAAAAATGACTAAGTCCAAAATAAATAATTTTTCAACTTTTTTCAATTTTACCCCTGTGGGATATATATTCTACCCACACACATTTGGAACTCTCCTAGGGTACCCTCACACATATTATTCCCTCATTTAGTGGATATTTTCACAAAAAAGTGAAATTTTCAAAAATCCAGAAAATTGGTTGAAAACGACTAAATATCAAGGACTCATTGGAAGAATCGCTCTGGAATTGAAATTGGAACGCTCACTAACATTTCCCTTATCTGAAAGTCTGATAAACGCCGGAAAAATGACTAAGTCCAAAAAAAAAATGTTTTAAATTTTTTTCAAATTTAGCCCTGTGAGATATATATTCTACCCACACACATTTGGAACTCTCCTGGGGTACCCTCACACATATTGTTCCCTCATTTAGTGGATATTTTCACAAAAAAGTGAAATTTTCAAAAATCCAGAAAATTGGCTGAAAACGACTAAATATCAAGGACTCATTGGACGAATCGCTCTGGAACTAAAATCGTAACGCTCACTGACATTTCCCTTATCTGAAAGTCTGATAAACGCCGGAAAAATGACTACGTCCAAAATAAATAATTTTTCAACTTTTTTCAATTTTACCCCCGTGGGATATATATTCTACCCACACACATTTGGAACTCTCCTGGGGTACCCTCACACATATTATTCCCTCATTTAGTGGCTATTTTCACAAAAAAGTGAAATTTTCAAAAATCCAGAAAATTGGCTGAAAACGACTAAATATCAAGGACTCATTGGACGAATCGCTCTGGAATTGAAATCGGAATGCTCACTAACATTTCCCTTATCTGAAAGTCTGATAAACGCCGGAAAAATGACTAAGTCCAAAATAAATAATTTTTCAACTTTTTTCAATTTTACCCCCGTGGGATATATATTCTACCCACACACATTTGGAACTCTCCTGGGGTACCCTCACACATATTATTCCCTCATTTAGTGGCTATTTTCACAAAAAAAGTGAAATTTTCAAAAATCCAGAAAATTGGCTGAAAACGACTAAATATCAAGGACTCACTGGACCAATCGCTCTGGAATTGAAATTGGAACGCTCTCTAACATTTCCCTTATCTGAAAGTCTGATAAACGCCGGAAAAATGACTAAGTCCAAAATAAATAATTTTTCAACTTTTTTCAATTTTACCCTGTGGGATATATATTCTAAACACACACATTTGGAACTCTCCTGGGGTACCCTCACACATATTATTCCCTCATTTAGTGGATATTTTCACAAAAAAGTGAAATTTTCAAAAATCCAGAAAATTGGCTGAAAACGATTAAATATCAAGGACTCATTGGACGAATCGCTCTGGAATTGAAAACGGAACGCTCACTAACATTTCCCTTATCTGAAAGTCTGATAAACGCCGGAAAAATGACTAAGTCCAAAAAAAAATGTTTTAAATTTTTTTCAATTTTAGCGCTGTGAGATATATATTCTACCCACACACATTTGGAACTCTCCTGGGGTACCCTCACACATATTGTTCCCTCATTTAGTGGATATTTTCACAAAAAAGTGAAATTTTCAAAAATCCAGAAAATTGGCTGAAAACGACTAAATATCAAGGACTCATTGGACGAATCGCTCTGGAACTAAAATCGTAACGCTCACTGACATTTCCCTTATCTGAAAGTCTGATAAACGCCGGAAAAATGACTAAGTCCAAAAAAAAAATGTTTTAAACTTTTTTCAATTTTACCCCTGTGGGATATATATTCTACCCACACACATTTGGAACTCTCCTGGGGTACCCTCACACATGTTTTTCCCTCATTTAGTGGATATTTTCACAAAAAAGTGAAATTTTCAAAAATCCAGAAAATTGGCTGAGAACGACTAAATATCAAGGACTCATTGGACGAATCGCTCTGGAACTAAAATCGTAACGCTCACTAACATTTCCCTTATCTGAAAGTCTGATAAACGCCGGAAAAATGACTAAGTCCAAAAAAAAAATGTTTTAAATTTTTTTCAAATTTAGCCCTGTGAGATATATATTCTACCCACACACATTTGGAACTCTCCTGGGGTACCCTCACACATGTTTTTCCCTCATTTAGTGGATATTTTCACAAAAAAGTGAAATTTTCAAAAATCCAGAAAATTGGCTGAGAACGACTAAATATCAAGGACTCATTGGACGAATCGCTCTGGAACTAAAATCGTAACGCTCACTGACATTTCCCTTATCTGAAAGTCTGATAAGCGCCGGAAAAATGACTATGTCCAAAATAAATAATTTTTCAACTTTTTTCAATTTTACCCCTGTGGGATATATATTCTACCCACACACATTTGGAACTCTCCTGGGGTACCCTCACACATATTATTCCCTCATTTAGTGGCTATTTTCACAAAAAAGTGAAATTTTCAAAAATCCAGAAAATTGGCTGAAAACGACTAAATATCAAGGACTCATTGGACGAATCGCTCTGGAATTGAAATCGGAATGCTCACTAACATTTCCCTTATCTGAAAGTCTGATAAACGCCGGAAAAATGACTAAGTCCAAAATAAATAATTTTTCAACTTTTTTCAATTTTACCCCCGTGGGATATATATTCTACCCACACACATTTGGAACTCTCCTGGGGTACCCTCACACATATTATTCCCTCATTTAGTGGCTATTTTCACAAAAAAAGTGAAATTTTCAAAAATCCAGAAAATTGGCTGAAAACGACTAAATATCAAGGACTCACTGGACCAATCGCTCTGGAATTGAAATTGGAACGCTCACTAACATTTCCCTTATCTGAAAGTCTGATAAACGCCGGAAAAATGACTAAGTCCAAAATAAATAATTTTTCAACTTTTTTCAATTTTACCCTGTGGGATATATATTCTAAACACACACATTTGGAACTCTCCTGGGGTACCCTCACACATATTATTCCCTCATTTAGTGGATATTTTCACAAAAAAGTGAAATTTTCAAAAATCCAGAAAATTGGCTGAAAACGATTAAATATCAAGGACTCATTGGACGAATCGCTCTGGAATTGAAAACGGAACGCTCACTAACATTTCCCTTATCTGAAAGTCTGATAAACGCCGGAAAAATGACTAAGTCCAAAAAAAAATGTTTTAAATTTTTTTCAATTTTAGCGCTGTGAGATATATATTCTACCCACACACATTTGGAACTCTCCTGGGGTACCCTCACACATATTGTTCCCTCATTTAGTGGATATTTTCACAAAAAAGTGAAATTTTCAAAAATCCAGAAAATTGGCTGAAAACGACTAAATATCAAGGACTCATTGGACGAATCGCTCTGGAACTAAAATCGTAACGCTCACTGACATTTCCCTTATCTGAAAGTCTGATAAACGCCGGAAAAATGACTAAGTCCAAAAAAAAAATGTTTTAAACTTTTTTCAATTTTACCCCTGTGGGATATATATTCTACCCACACACATTTGGAACTCTCCTGGGGTACCCTCACACATGTTTTTCCCTCATTTAGTGGATATTTTCACAAAAAAGTGAAATTTTCAAAAATCCAGAAAATTGGCTGAGAACGACTAAATATCAAGGACTCATTGGACGAATCGCTCTGGAACTAAAATCGTAACGCTCACTAACATTTCCCTTATCTGAAAGTCTGATAAACGCCGGAAAAATGACTAAGTCCAAAAAAAAAATGTTTTAAATTTTTTTCAAATTTAGCCCTGTGAGATATATATTCTACCCACACACATTTGGAACTCTCCTGGGGTACCCTCACACATATTATTCCCTCATTTAGTGGATATTTTCACAAAAAAGTGAAATTTTCAAAAATCCAGAAAATTAGTTGAAAACGACTAAATATCAAGGACTCATTGGACGAATCGCTCTGGAACTAAAATCGTAACGCTCACTGACATTTCCCTTATCTGAAAGTCTGATAAACGCCAGAAAAATGACTACGTCCAAAATAAATAATTTTTCAACTTTTTTCAATTTTACCCCCGTGGGATATATATTCTACCCACACACATTTGGAACTCTCCTGGGGTACCCTCACACATATTATTCCCTCATTTAGTGGATATTTTCACAAAAAAGTGAAATTTTCAAAAATCCAGAAAATTGACTGAAAACGACTAAATATCAAGGACTCATTGGATGAATCGCTCTGGAATTGAAATCGGAACGCTCACTAACATTTCCCTTATCTGAAAGTCTGATAAACGCCGGAAAAATGACTAAGTCCAAAAAAAAAATGTTTTAAATTTTTTTCAAATTTAGCCCTGTGAGATATATATTCTACCCACACACATTTGGAACTCTCCTGGGGTACCCTCACACATGTTTTTCCCTCATTTAGTGGATATTTTCACAAAAAAGTGAAATTTTCAAAAATCCAGAAAATTGGCTGAGAACGACTAAATATCAAGGACTCATTGGACGAATCGCTCTGGAACTAAAATCGTAACGCTCACTGACATTTCCCTTATCTGAAAGTCTGATAAGCGCCGGAAAAATGACTATGTCCAAAATAAATAATTTTTCAACTTTTTTCAATTTTACCCCTGTGGGATATATATTCTACCCACACACATTTGGAACTCTCCTGGGGTACCCTCACACATATTATTCCCTCATTTAGTGGCTATTTTCACAAAAAAGTGAAATTTTCAAAAATCCAGAAAATTGGCTGAAAACGACTAAATATCAAGGACTCATTGGACGAATCGCTCTGGAATTGAAATCGGAATGCTCACTAACATTTCCCTTATCTGAAAGTCTGATAAACGCCGGAAAAATGACTAAGTCCAAAATAAATAATTTTTCAACTTTTTTCAATTTTACCCCCGTGGGATATATATTCTACCCACACACATTTGGAACTCTCCTGGGGTACCCTCACACATATTATTCCCTCATTTAGTGGCTATTTTCACAAAAAAAGTGAAATTTTCAAAAATCCAGAAAATTGGCTGAAAACGACTAAATATCAAGGACTCACTGGACCAATCGCTCTGGAATTGAAATTGGAACGCTCACTAACATTTCCCTTATCTGAAAGTCTGATAAACGCCGGAAAAATGACTAAGTCCAAAATAAATAATTTTTCAACTTTTTTCAATTTTACCCTGTGGGATATATATTCTAAACACACACATTTGGAACTCTCCTGGGGTACCCTCACACATATTATTCCCTCATTTAGTGGATATTTTCACAAAAAAGTGAAATTTTCAAAAATCCAGAAAATTGGCTGAAAACGATTAAATATCAAGGACTCATTGGACGAATCGCTCTGGAATTGAAAACGGAACGCTCACTAACATTTCCCTTATCTGAAAGTCTGATAAACGCCGGAAAAATGACTAAGTCCAAAAAAAAATGTTTTAAATTTTTTTCAATTTTAGCGCTGTGAGATATATATTCTACCCACACACATTTGGAACTCTCCTGGGGTACCCTCACACATATTGTTCCCTCATTTAGTGGATATTTTCACAAAAAAGTGAAATTTTCAAAAATCCAGAAAATTGGCTGAAAACGACTAAATATCAAGGACTCATTGGACGAATCGCTCTGGAACTAAAATCGTAACGCTCACTGACATTTCCCTTATCTGAAAGTCTGATAAACGCCGGAAAAATGACTACGTCCAAAATAAATAATTTTTCAACTTTTTTCAATTTTACCCCCGTGGGATATATATTCTACCCACACACATTTGGAACTCTCCTGGGGTACCCTCACACATATTATTCCCTCATTTAGTGGATATTTTCACAAAAAAGTGAAATTTTCAAAAATCCAGAAAATTGACTGAAAACGACTAAATATCAAGGACTCATTGGATGAATCGCTCTGGAATTGAAATCGGAACGCTCAATAACATTTCCCTTATCTGAAAGTCTGATAAACGCCGGAAAAATGACTAAGTCCAAAAAAAAAATGTTTTAAACTTTTTTCAATTTTACCCCTGTGGGATATATATTCTACCCACACACATTTGGAACTCTCCTGGGGTACCCTCACACATGTTTTTCCCTCATTTAGTGGATATTTTCACAAAAAAGTGAAATTTTCAAAAATCCAGAAAATTGGCTGAGAACGACTAAATATCAAGGACTCATTGGACGAATCGCTCTGGAACTAAAATCGTAACGCTCACTAACATTTCCCTTATCTGAAAGTCTGATAAACGCCGGAAAAATGACTAAGTCCAAAAAAAAAATGTTTTAAATTTTTTTCAAATTTAGCCCTGTGAGATATATATTCTACCCACACACATTTGGAACTCTCCTGGGGTACCCTCACACATATTATTCCCTCATTTAGTGGATATTTTCACAAAAAAGTGAAATTTTCAAAAATCCAGAAAATTAGTTGAAAACGACTAAATATCAAGGACTCATTGGACGAATCGCTCTGGAACTAAAATCGTAACGCTCACTGACATTTCCCTTATCTGAAAGTCTGATAAACGCCAGAAAAATGACTACGTCCAAAATAAATAATTTTTCAACTTTTTTCAATTTTACCCCCGTGGGATATATATTCTACCCACACACATTTGGAACTCTCCTGGGGTACCCTCACACATATTATTCCCTCATTTAGTGGATATTTTCACAAAAAAGTGAAATTTTCAAAAATCCAGAAAATTGACTGAAAACGACTAAATATCAAGGACTCATTGGATGAATCGCTCTGGAATTGAAATCGGAACGCTCACTAACATTTCCCTTATCTGAAAGTCTGATAAACGCCGGAAAAATGACTAAGTCCAAAAAAAAAATGTTTTAAATTTTTTTCAAATTTAGCCCTGTGAGATATATATTCTACCCACACACATTTGGAACTCTCCTGGGGTACCCTCACACATATTGTTCCCTCATTTAGTGGATATTTTCACAAAAAAGTGAAATTTTCAAAAATCCAGAAAATTGGCTGAAAACGACTAAATATCAAGGACTCATTGGACGAATCGCTCTGGAACTAAAATCGTAACGCTCACTGACATTTCCCTTATCTGAAAGTCTGATAAACGCCTAAAAAATGACTAAGTCCAAAAAAAAAATGTTTAAAATTTTTTTCAATTTTAGCCCTGTGAGATATATATTCTACCCACACACATTTGCAACTCTCCTGGGGTACGCTCACACATATTGCTCCCTCATTTAGTGGATATTTTCACAAAAAAGTGAAATTTTCAAAAATCCAGAAAATTGGCTGAAAACGACTAAATATCAAGGACTCATTGGACGAATCGCTCTGGAACTAAAATCGTAACGCTCACTGACATTTCCCTTATCTGAAAGTCTGATAAACGCCGGAAAAATGACTACGTCCAAAATAAATAATTTTTCAACTTTTTTCAATTTTACCCCCGTGGGATATATATTCTACCCACACACATTTGGAACTCTCCTGGGGTACCCTCACACATATTATTTCCTCATTTAGTGGATATTTTCACAAAAAAGTGAAATTTTCAAAAATCCAGAAAATTGGCTGAAAACGACAAAATATTCAGGACTGATTGGGCGAATCGCTCTGGAACTGAAATCGGAACGATCACTCACATTTCCCCTATCTGAAAGTCTGATAAAAGCCAGAAAAATGACTAAGTCCAAAAAAAAAAATTTTTCAACTTTTTTAAATTTTACCCCCGTGGGATATATATTCTACCCACACACATTTGGAACTCTCCTGGGGTACCCTCACACATATTATTCCCTCATTTAGTGGATATTTTCACAAAAAAGTGAAATTTTCAAAAATCCAGAAAATTGGCTGAAAACGACTAAATATCAAGGACTCATTGGACGAATCGCTCTGGAATTGAAATCGGAACGCTCACTAACATTTCCCTTATCTGAAAGTCTGATAAACGCCGGAAAAATGACTAAGTCCAAAAAAAAAATGTTTTAAACTTTTTTCAATTTTACCCCTGTGGGATATATATTCTACCCACACACATTTGGAACTCTCCTGGGGTACCCTCACACATGTTGTTCCCTCATTTAGTGGATATTTTCACAAAAAAGTGAAATTTTCAAAAATCCAGAAAATTGGCTGAAAACGACTAAATATCAAGGACTCATTGGACGAATCGCTCTGGAACTAAAATCGTAACGCTCACTGACATTTCCCTTATCTGAAAGTCTGATAAACGCCGGAAAAATGACTAAGTCCAAAATAAATAATTTTTCAACTTTTTTCAATTTTACCCCTGTGGGATATATATTCTACCCACACACATTTGGAACTCTCCTGGGGTACCCTCACACATATTATTCCCTCATTTAGTGGATATTTTCACAAAAAAGTGAAATTTTCAAAAATCCAGAAAATTGGCTGAAAACGACTAAATATCAAGGACTCATTGGACGAATCGCTCTGGAATTGAAATCGGAACGCTCACTGACATTTCCCTTATCTGAAAGTCTGATAAACGCCAGAAAAATGACTAAGTCCAAAAAAAAAAATTTTTCAACTTTTTTCAACTTTACCCCTGTGGGATATATATTCTACCCACACACATTTGGAACTCTCCTGGGTTACCCTCACACATATTATTCCCTCATTTAGTGGATATTTTCACAAAAAAGTGAAATTTTCAAAAATCCAGAAAATTGGCTGAAAACGACTAAATATCAAGGACTCATTGGACGAATCGCTCTGGAATTGAAATTGGAACGCTCACTAACATTTCCCTTATCTGAAAGTCTGATAAACGCCGGAAAAATGACTAAGTCCAAAAAAAAAATGTTTTAAATTTTTTTCAAATTTAGCCCTGTGAGATATATATTCTACCCACACACATTTGGAACTCTCGTGGGGTACCCTCACACATATTGTTCCCTCATTTAGTGGATATTTTCACAAAAAAGTGAAATTTTCAAAAATCCAGAAAATTGGCTGAAAACGACAAAATATTCAGGACTCATTGGGCGAATCGCTCTGGAACTGAAATCGGAATGATCACTCACATTTCCCCTATCTGAAAGTCTGATAAAAGCCAGAAAAATGACTAAGTCCAAAAAAAAATGCTTTAAACTTTTTTCAATTTTACCCCTGTGGGATATATATTCTACCCACACACATTTGGAACTCTCCTGGGGTACCCTCACACATGTCGTTCCCTCATTTAGTGGATATTTTCACAAAAAAGTGAAATTTTCAAAAATCCAGAAAATTGGCTGAAAACGACTAAATATCAAGGACTCATTGGACGAATCGCTCTGGAACTAAAATCGTAATGCTAACTGATATTTCCCTTATCTGAAAGTCTGATAAACGCCGGAAAAATGACTAAGTCCAAAATAAATAATTTTTCAACTTTTTTCAATTTTACCCCTGTGGGATTTATATTCTACCCACACACATTTGGAACTCTCCTGGGGTACCCTCACACATATTATTCCCTCATTTAGTGGATATTTTCACAAAAAAGTGAAATTTTCAAAAATCCAGAAAATTGGCTGAAAACGACTAAATATCAAGGACGCATTGGACGAATCGCTCTAAAATTGAAATCGGAATGCTCACTGACATTTCCCTTATCTGAAAGTCTGATAAACGCCAGAAAAATGACTAAGTCCAAAAAAAAAAATTTTTCAACTTTTTTCAATTTTACCCCTGTGGGATATATATTCTACCCACACACATTTGGAACTCTCCTGGGGTACCCTCACACATATTATTCCCTCATTTAGTGGATATTTTCACAAAAAAGTGAAATTTTCAAAAATCCAGAAAATTGGCTGAAAACGACTAAATATCAAGGACTCATTGGACGAATCGCTCTGAAATTGAAATCGGAATGCTCACTGACATTTCCCTTATCTGAAAGTCTGATAAACGCCAGAAAATTGACTAAGTCCAAAAAAAAAATTTTTTCAACTTTTTTCAATTTTACCCCTGTGGGATATATATTCTACCCACACACATTTGGAACTCTCCTGGGGTACCCTCACACATATTATTCCCTCATTTAGTGGATATTTTCACAAAAAAGTGAAATTTTCAAAAATCCAGAAAATTGGCTGAAAACGACAAAATATCCAGGACTCATTGGGCGAATCGCTCTGGAACTGAAATCGGAACGATCACTCACATTTCCCTTATCTGAAAGTCTGATAAACGCCGGAAAAATGACTAAGTCCAAAATAAATAATTTTTCAACTTTTTTCAATTTTACCCCTGTGGGATATATATTCTACCCACATACATTTGGAACTCTCCTGGGGTACCCTCACACATATTATTCTGTCATTTAGTGGATATTTTCACAAAAAAGTGAAATTTTCAAAAATCCAGAAAATTGGCTGAAAACGACTAAATATCAAGGACTCATTGGACGAATCGCTCTGGAATCGAAATCGGAATGCTCACTGATATTTCCCTTATCTGAAAGTCTGATAAACGCCGGAAAAATGACTAAGTCCAAAATAAATAATTTTTCAACTTTTTTCAATTTTACCCCTGTGGGATTTATATTCTACCCACACACATTTGGAACTCTCCTGGGGTACCCTCACACATATTATTCCCTCATTTAGTGGATATTTTCACAAAAAAGTGAAATTTTCAAAAATCCAGAAAATTGGCTGAAAACGACTAAATATCAAGGACGCATTGGACGAATCGCTCTGAAATTGAAATCGGAATGCTCACTGACATTTCCCTTATCTGAAAGTCTGATAAACGCCAGAAAAATGACTAAGTCCAAAAAAAAAAATTTTTCAACTTTTTTCAACTTTACCCCTGTGGGATATATATTCTACCCACACACATTTGGAACTCTCCTGGGTTACCCTCACACATATTATTCCCTCATTTAGTGGATATTTTCACAAAAAAGTGAAATTTTCAAAAATCCAGAAAATTGGCTGAAAACGACTAAATATCAAGGACTCATTGGACGAATCGCTCTGGAATTGAAATTGGAACGCTCACTAACATTTCCCTTATCTGAAAGTCTGATAAACGCCGGAAAAATGACTAAGTCCAAAAAAAAAATGTTTTAAATTTTTTTCAAATTTAGCCCTGTGAGATATATATTCTACCCACACACATTTGGAACTCTCGTGGGGTACCCTCACACATATTGTTCCCTCATTTAGTGGATATTTTCACAAAAAAGTGAAATTTTCAAAAATCCAGAAAATTGGCTGAAAACGACAAAATATTCAGGACTCATTGGGCGAATCGCTCTGGAACTGAAATCGGAATGATCACTCACATTTCCCCTATCTGAAAGTCTGATAAAAGCCAGAAAAATGACTAAGTCCAAAAAAAAATGCTTTAAACTTTTTTCAATTTTACCCCTGTGGGATATATATTCTACCCACACACATTTGGAACTCTCCTGGGGTACCCTCACACATGTTGTTCCCTCATTTAGTGGATATTTTCACAAAAAAGTGAAATTTTCAAAAATCCAGAAAATTGGCTGAAAACGACTAAATATCAAGGACTCATTGGACGAATCGCTCTGGAACTAAAATCGTAATGCTAACTGATATTTCCCTTATCTGAAAGTCTGATAAACGCCGGAAAAATGACTAAGTCCAAAATAAATAATTTTTCAACTTTTTTCAATTTTACCCCTGTGGGATTTATATTCTACCCACACACATTTGGAACTCTCCTGGGGTACCCTCACACATATTATTCCCTCATTTAGTGGATATTTTCACAAAAAAGTGAAATTTTCAAAAATCCAGAAAATTGGCTGAAAACGACTAAATATCAAGGACGCATTGGGCGAATCGCTCTGGAACTGAAATCGGAATGATCACTCACATTTCCCATATCTGAAAGTCTGATAAAAGCCAGAAAAATGACTAAGTCCAAAAAAAAAAATTTTTCAACTTTTTTCAATTTTACCCCCGTGGGATATATATTCTACCCACACACATTTGAAACTCTCCTGGGGTACCCTCACACATATTATTCCCTCATTTAGTGGATATTGTCACAAAAAAGTGAAATTTTCAAAAATCCAGAAAATTGGCTGAAAACGACTAAATATCAAGGACTCATTGGACGAATCGCTCTGGAATTGAAATCGGAACGCTCACTAACATTTCCCTTATCTGAAAGTCTGATAAAAGCCAGAAAAATGACTAAGTCCAAAAAAAAAATGTTTTAAACTTTTTTCAATTTTACCCCTGTGGGATATATATTCTACCCACACACATTTGGAACTCTCCTGGGGTACCCTCACACATGTTGTTCCCTCATTTAGTGGATATTTTCACAAAAAAGTGAAATTTTCAAAAATCCAGAAAATTGGCTGAAAACGACTAAATATCAAGGACTCATTGGACGAATCGCTCTGGAACTAAAATCGTAACGCTCACTGACATTTCCCTTATCTGAAAGTCTGATAAACGCCGGAAAAATGACTAAGTCCAAAATAAATAATTTTTCAACTTTTTTCAATTTTACCCCTGTGGGATATATATTCTACCCACACACATTTGGAACTCTCCTGGGGTACCCTCACACATATTATTCCCTCATTTAGTGGATATTTTCACAAAAAAGTGAAATTTTCAAAAATCCAGAAAATTGGCTGAAAACGACTAAATATCAAGGACTCATTGGACGAATCGCTCTGGAATTGAAATCGGAACGCTCACTGACATTTCCCTTATCTGAAAGTCTGATAAACGCCAGAAAAATGACTAAGTCCAAAAAAAAAAATTTTTCAACTTTTTTCAACTTTACCCCTGTGGGATATATATTCTACCCACATACATTTGGAACTCTCCTGGGGTACCCTCACACATATTATTCCCTCATTTAGTGGATATTTTCACAAAAAAGTGAAATTTTCAAAAATCCAGAAAATTGGCTGAAAACGACTAAATATCAAGGACTCATTGGACGAATCGCTCTGGAAATGAAATTGGAACGCTCACTAACATTTCCCTTATCTGAAAATCTGATAAACGCCGGAAAAATGACTAAGTCCAAAAAAAAAATGTTTTAAATTTTTTTCAAATTTAGCCCTGTGAGATATATATTCTACCCACACACATTTGGAACTCTCCTGGGGTACCCTCACACATATTGTTCCCTCATTTAGTGGATATTTTCACAAAAAAGTGAAATTTTCAAAAATCCAGAAAATTGGCTGAAAACGACAAAATATTCAGGACTCATTGGGCGAATCGCTCTGGAACTGAAATCGGAATGATCACTCACATTTCCCCTATCTGAAAGTCTGATAAAAGCCAGAAAAATGACTAAGTCCAAAAAAAAATGCTTTAAACTTTTTTCAATTTTACCCCTGTGGGATATATATTCTACCCACACACATTTGGAACTCTCCTGGGGTACCCTCACACATGTTGTTCCCTCATTTAGTGGATATTTTCACAAAAAAGTGAAATTTTCAAAAATCCAGAAAATTGGCTGAAAACGACTAAATATCAAGGACTCATTGGACGAATCGCTCTGGAACTAAAATCGTAATGCTAACTGATATTTCCCTTATCTGAAAGTCTGATAAACGCCGGAAAAATGACTAAGTCCAAAATAAATAATTTTTCAACTTTTTTCAATTTTACCCCTGTGGGATTTATATTCTACCCACACACATTTGGAACTCTCCTGGGGTACCCTCACACATATTATTCCCTCATTTAGTGGATATTTTCACAAAAAAGTGAAATTTTCAAAAATCCAGAAAATTGGCTGAAAACGACTAAATATCAAGGACGCATTGGACGAATCGCTCTAAAATTGAAATCGGAATGCTCACTGACATTTCCCTTATCTGAAAGTCTGATAAACGCCAGAAAATTGACTAAGTCCAAAAAAAAAATTTTTTCAACTTTTTTCAATTTTACCCCTGTGGGATATATATTCTACCCACACACATTTGGAACTCTCCTGGGGTACCCTCACACATATTATTCCCTCATTTAGTGGATATTTTCACAAAAAAGTGAAATTTTCAAAAATCCAGAAAATTGGCTGAAAACGACAAAATATCCAGGACTCATTGGGCGAATCGCTCTGGAACTGAAATCGGAACGATCACTCACATTTCCCTTATCTGAAAGTCTGATAAACGCCGGAAAAATGACTAAGTCCAAAATAAATAATTTTTCAACTTTTTTCAATTTTACCCCTGTGGGATATATATTCTACCCACATACATTTGGAACTCTCCTGGGGTACCCTCACACATATTATTCTGTCATTTAGTGGATATTTTCACAAAAAAGTGAAATTTTCAAAAATCCAGAAAATTGGCTGAAAACGACTAAATATCAAGGACTCATTGGACGAATCGCTCTGGAATCGAAATCGGAATGCTCACTGATATTTCCCTTATCTGAAAGTCTGATAAACGCCGGAAAAATGACTAAGTCCAAAATAAATAATTTTTCAACTTTTTTCAATTTTACCCCTGTGGGATTTATATTCTACCCACACACATTTGGAACTCTCCTGGGGTACCCTCACACATATTATTCCCTCATTTAGTGGATATTTTCACAAAAAAGTGAAATTTTCAAAAATCCAGAAAATTGGCTGAAAACGACTAAATATCAAGGACGCATTGGACGAATCGCTCTGAAATTGAAATCGGAATGCTCACTGACATTTCCCTTATCTGAAAGTCTGATAAACGCCAGAAAAATGACTAAGTCCAAAAAAAAAAATTTTTCAACTTTTTTCAATTTTACCCCTGTGGGATATATATTCTACCCACACACATTTGGAACTCTCCTGGGGTACCCTCACACATATTATTCCCTCATTTAGTGGATATTTTCACAAAAAAGTGAAATTTTCAAAAATCCAGAAAATTGGCTGAAAACGACTAAATATCAAGGACTCATTGGACGAATCGCTCTGAAATTGAAATCGGAATGCTCACTGACATTTCCCTTATCTGAAAGTCTGATAAACGCCAGAAAATTGACTAAGTCCAAAAAAAAAAATTTTTCAACTTTTTTCAATTTTACCCCTGTGGGATATATATTCTACCCACACACATTTGGAACTCTCCTGGGGTACCCTCACACATATTATTCCCTCATTTAGTGGATATTTTCACAAAAAAGTGAAATTTTCAAAAATCCAGAAAATTGGCTGAAAACGACTAAATATCAAGGACTCATTGGACGAATCGCTCTGGAACTAAAATCGTAACGCTCACTGACATTTCCCTTATCTGAAAGTCTGATAAACGCCGGAAAAATGACTAAGTCCAAAATAAATAATTTTTCAACTTTTTTCAATTTTACCCCTGTGGGATATATATTCTACCCACACACATTTGGAACTCTCCTGGGGTACCCTCACACATATTATTCCCTCATTTAGTGGATATTTTCACAAAAAAGTGAAATTTTCAAAAATCCAGAAAATTGGCTGAAAACGACAAAATATCCAGGACTCATTGGGCGAATCGCTCTGGAACTGAAATCGGAACGATCACTCACATTTCCCTTATCTGAAAGTCTGATAAACGCCGGAAAAATGACTAAGTCCAAAATAAATAATTTTTCAACTTTTTTCAATTTTACCCCTGTGGGATATATATTCTACCCACACACATTTGGAACTCTCCTGGGGTACCCTCACACATATTATTCCCTCATTTAGTGGATATTTTCACAAAAAAGTGAAATTTTCAAAAATCCAGAAAATTGGCTGAAAACGACAAAATATCCAGGACTCATTGGGCGAATCGCTCTGGAACTGAAATCGGAACGATCACTCACATTTCCCTTATCTGAAAGTCTGATAAACGCCGGAAAAATGACTAAGTCCAAAATAAATAATTTTTCAACTTTTTTCAATTTTACCCCTGTGGGATATATATTCTACCCACATACATTTGGAACTCTCCTGGGGTACCCTCACACATATTATTCCCTCATTTAGTGGATATTTTCACAAAAAAGTGAAATTTTCAAAAATCCAGAAAATTGGCTGAAAACGACTAAATATCCAGGACTCATTGGGCGAATCGCTCTGGAACTAAAATCGTAACGCTGACTGACATTTTCCTTATCTGAAAGTCTGATAAACACCGGAAAAATGACTAAGTCCAAAAAAAATTTTTTTCAACTTTTTTCAATTTTACCCCGGTGGGATATATATTCTACCCACACACATTTGGAACTCTCCTGGGGTACCCTCACACATATTATTCCCTCATTTAGTGGATATTTTCACAAAAAAGTGAAATTTTCAAAAATCCAGAAAATTGGCTGAAAACGACTAAATATCAAGGACTCATTGGACGAATCGCTCTGGAACTAAAATCGTAACGCTCACTGACATTTCCCTTATCTGAAAGTCTGATAAACGCCGGAAAAATGACTAAGTCCAAAATAAATAATTTTTCAACTTTTTTCAATTTTACCCCTGTGGGATATATATTCTACCCACACACATTTGGAACTCTCCTGGGGTACCCTCACACATATTATTCCCTCATTTAGTGGATATTTTCACAAAAAAGTGAAATTTTCAAAAATCCAGAAAATTGGCTGAAAACGACAAAATATCCAGGACTCATTGGGCGAATCGCTCTGGAACTGAAATCGGAATGATCACTCACATTTCCCATATCTGAAAGTCTGATAAAAGCCAGAAAAATGACTAAGTCCAAAAAAAAAAATTTTTCAACTTTTTTCAATTTTACCCCCGTGGGATATATATTCTACCCACACACATTTGAAACTCTCCTGGGGTACCCTCACACATATTATTCCCTCATTTAGTGGATATTGTCACAAAAAAGTGAAATTTTCAAAAATCCAGAAAATTGGCTGAAAACGACTAAATATCAAGGACTCATTGGACGAATCGCTCTGGAATTGAAATCGGAACGCTCACTAACATTTCCCTTATCTGAAAGTCTGATAAAAGCCAGAAAAATGACTAAGTCCAAAAAAAAAATGTTTTAAACTTTTTTCAATTTTACCCCTGTGGGATATATATTCTACCCACACACATTTGGAACTCTCCTGGGGTACCCTCACACATGTTGTTCCCTCATTTAGTGGATATTTTCACAAAAAAGTGAAATTTTCAAAAATCCAGAAAATTGGCTGAAAACGACTAAATATCAAGGACTCATTGGACGAATCGCTCTGGAACTAAAATCGTAACGCTCACTGACATTTCCCTTATCTGAAAGTCTGATAAACGCCGGAAAAATGACTAAGTCCAAAATAAATAATTTTTCAACTTTTTTCAATTTTACCCCTGTGGGATATATATTCTACCCACACACATTTGGAACTCTCCTGGGGTACCCTCACACATATTATTCCCTCATTTAGTGGATATTTTCACAAAAAAGTGAAATTTTCAAAAATCCAGAAAATTGGCTGAAAACGACTAAATATCAAGGACTCATTGGACGAATCGCTCTGGAATTGAAATCGGAACGCTCACTGACATTTCCCTTATCTGAAAGTCTGATAAACGCCAGAAAAATGACTAAGTCCAAAAAAAAAAATTTTTCAACTTTTTTCAACTTTACCCCTGTGGGATATATATTCTACCCACATACATTTGGAACTCTCCTGGGGTACCCTCACACATATTATTCCCTCATTTAGTGGATATTTTCACAAAAAAGTGAAATTTTCAAAAATCCAGAAAATTGGCTGAAAACGACTAAATATCAAGGACTCATTGGACGAATCGCTCTGGAAATGAAATTGGAACGCTCACTAACATTTCCCTTATCTGAAAATCTGATAAACGCCGGAAAAATGACTAAGTCCAAAAAAAAAATGTTTTAAATTTTTTTCAAATTTAGCCCTGTGAGATATATATTCTACCCACACACATTTGGAACTCTCCTGGGGTACCCTCACACATATTGTTCCCTCATTTAGTGGATATTTTCACAAAAAAGTGAAATTTTCAAAAATCCAGAAAATTGGCTGAAAACGACAAAATATTCAGGACTCATTGGGCGAATCGCTCTGGAACTGAAATCGGAACGATCACTCACATTTCCCCTATCTGAAAGTCTGATAAAAGCCAGAAAAATGACTAAGTCCAAAATAAATAATTTTTCAACTTTTTTCAATTTTACCCCTGTGGGATTTATATTCTACCCACACACATTTGGAACTTTCCTGGGGTACCCTCACACATATTATTCCCTCATTTAGTGGATATTTTCACAAAAAAGTGAAATTTTCAAAAATCCAGAAAATTGGCTGAAAACGACTAAATATCAAAGACTCATTGGACGAATCGCTCTGGAACTAAAATCGTAACGCTCACTGACATTTCCCTTATCTGAAAGTCTGATAAACGCCGGAAAAATGACTAAGTCCAAAATAAATAATTTTTCAACTTTTTTCAATTTTACCCCTGTGGGATATATATTCTACCCACACACATTTGGAACTCTCCTGGGGTACCCTCACACATATTATTCCCTCATTTAGTGGATATTTTCACAAAAAAGTGAAATTTTCAAAAATCCAGAAAATTGGCTGAAAACGACAAAATATCCAGGACTCATTGGGCGAATCGCTCTGGAACTGAAATCGGAACGATCACTCACATTTCCCATATCTGAAAGTCTGATAAAAGCCAGAAAAATGACTAAGTCCAAAAAAAAAAATTTTTCAACTTTTTTCAATTTTACCCCCGTGGGATATATATTCTACCCACACACATTTGAAACTCTCCTGGGGTACCCTCACACATATTATTCCCTCATTTAGTGGATATTGTCACAAAAAAGTGAAATTTTCAAAAATCCAGAAAATTGGCTGAAAACAACTAAATATCAAGGACTCATTGGACGAATCGCTCTGGAATTGAAATCGGAACGCTCACTAACATTTCCCTTATCTGAAAGTCTGATAAACGCCGGAAAAATGACTAAGTCCAAAAAAAAAATGTTTTAAACTTTTTTCAATGTTACCCCTGTGGGATATATATTCTACCCACACACATTTGGAACTCTCCTGGGGTACCCTCACACATATTGTTCCCTCATTTAGTGGATATTTTCACAAAAAAGTGAAATTTTCAAAAATCCAGAAAATTGGCTGAAAACGACTAAATATCAAGGACTCATTGGACGAATCGCTCTGGAACTAAAATCGTAATGCTCACTGACATTTCCCTTATCTGAAAGTCTGATAAACGCCGGAAAAATGACTAAGTCCAAAATAAATAATTTTTCAACTTTTTTCAATTTTACCCCTGTGGGATATATATTCTACCCACACACATTTGGAACTCTCCTGGGGTACCCTCACACATATTATTCCCTCATTTAGTGAATATTTTCACAAAAAAGTGAAATTTTCAAAAATCCAGAAAATTGGCTGAAAACGACAAAATATCAAGGACTCATTGGGCGAATCGCTCTGGAACTAAAATCGTAACGCTCACTGATATTTCCCTTATCTGAAAGTCTGATAAACGCCGGAAAAATGACTAAGTCCAAAAAAAAATTTTTTCAACATTTTTCAATTTTACCCCTGTGGGATATATATTCTACCCACATACATTTGGAATTCTCCTGGGGTACCCTCACACATATTATTCCCTCATTTAGTGGATATTTTCACAAAAAAGTGAAATTTTCAAAAATCCAGAAAATTGGCTGAAAACGACTAAATATCCAGGACTCATTGGGCGAATCGCTCTGGAACTAAAATCGTAACGCTGACTGACATTTCCCTTATCTGAAAGTCTGATAAACGCCGGAAAAATGACTAAGTCCAAAAAAAAAAAGGTTTTAAACTTTTTTCAATGTTACCCCTGTGGGATATATATTCTACCCACACACATTTGGAACTCTCCTGGGGTACCCTCACACATATTGTTCCCTCATTTAGTGGATATTTTCACAAAAAAGTGAAATTTTCAAAAATCCAGAAAATTGGCTGAAAACGACTAAATATCAAGGACTCATTGGACGAATCGCTCTGGAACTAAAATCGTAACGCTCACTGACATTTCCCTTATCTGAAAGTCTGATAAACGCCGGAAAAATGACTAAGTCCAAAATAAATAATTTTTCAACTTTTTTCAATTTTACCCCTGTGGGATATATATTCTACCCACACACATTTGGAACTCTCCTGGGGTACCCTCACACATATTATTCCCTCATTTAGTGAATATTTTCACAAAAAAGTGAAATTTTCAAAAATCCAGAAAATTGGCTGAAAACGACAAAATATCAAGGACTCATTGGGCGAATCGCTCTGGAACTAAAATCGTAACGCTCACTGATATTTCCCTTATCTGAAAGTCTGATAAACGCCGGAAAAATGACTAAGTCCAAAAAAAAATTTTTTCAACATTTTTCAATTTTACCCCTGTGGGATATATATTCTACCCACATACATTTGGAATTCTCCTGGGGTACCCTCACACATATTATTCCCTCATTTAGTGGATATTTTCACAAAAAAGTGAAATTTTCAAAAATCCAGAAAATTGGCTGAAAACGACTAAATATCCAGGACTCATTGGGCGAATCGCTCTGGAACTAAAATCGTAATGCTGACTGACATTTTCCTTATCTGAAAGTCTGATAAACGCCGGAAAAATGACTAAGTCCAAAAAAAAAATGTTTTAAATTTTTTTCAATTTTAGCCCTGTGAGATATATATTCTACCCACACACATTTGCAACTCTCCTGGGGTACGCTCACACATATTGCTCCCTCATTTAGTGGATATTTTCACAAAAAAGTGAAATTTTCAAAAATCCAGAAAATTGGCTGAAAACGACTAAATATCAAGGACTCATTGGACGAATCGCTCTGGAACTAAAATCGTAACGCTCACTGACATTTCCCTTATCTGAAAGTCTGATAAACGCCGGAAAAATGACTACGTCCAAAATAAATAATTTTTCAACTTTTTTCAATTTTACCCCCGTGGGATATATATTCTACCCACACACATTTGGAACTCTCCTGGGGTACCCTCACACATATTATTCCCTCATTTAGTGGATATTTTCACAAAAAAGTGAAATTTTCAAAAATCCAGAAAATTGGCTGAAAACGACTAAATATCAAGGACTCATTGGACGAATCGCTCTGGAATTGAAATCGGAACGCTCACTAACATTTCCCTTATCTGAAAGTCTGATAAACGCCGGAAAAATGACTAAGTCCAAAAAAAAAATGTTTTAAACTTTTTTCAATTTTACCCCTGTGGGATATATATTCTACCCACACACATTTGGAACTCTCCTGGGGTACCCTCACACATGTTGTTCCCTCATTTAGTGGATATTTTCACAAAAAAGTGAAATTTTCAAAAATCCAGAAAATTGGCTGAAAACGACTAAATATCAAGGACTCATTGGACGAATCGCTCTGGAACTAAAATCGTAACGCTCACTGACATTTCCCTTATCTGAAAGTCTGATAAACGCCGGAAAAATGACTAAGTCCAAAATAAATAATTTTTCAACTTTTTTCAATTTTACCCCTGTGGGATATATATTCTACCCACACACATTTGGAACTCTCCTGGGGTACCCTCACACATATTATTCCCTCATTTAGTGGATATTTTCACAAAAAAGTGAAATTTTCAAAAATCCAGAAAATTGGCTGAAAACGACTAAATATCAAGGACTCATTGGACGAATCGCTCTGGAATTGAAATCGGAACGCTCACTGACATTTCCCTTATCTGAAAGTCTGATAAACGCCAGAAAAATGACTAAGTCCAAAAAAAAAAATTTTTCAACTTTTTTCAACTTTACCCCTGTGGGATATATATTCTACCCACACACATTTGGAACTCTCCTGGGGTACCCTCACACATATTATTCCCTCATTTAGTGGATATTTTCACAAAAAAGTGAAATTTTCAAAAATCCAGAAAATTGGCTGAAAACGACTAAATATCAAGGACTCATTGGACGAATCGCTCTGGAATTGAAATTGGAACGCTCACTAACATTTCCCTTATCTGAAAGTCTGATAAACGCCGGAAAAATGACTAAGTCCAAAAAAAAAATGTTTTAAATTTTTTTCAAATTTAGCCCTGTGAGATATATATTCTACCCACACACATTTTGAACTCTCCTGGGGTACCCTCACACATATTGTTCCCTCATTTAGTGGATATTTTCACAAAAAAGTGAAATTTTCAAAAATCCAGAAAATTGGCTGAAAACGACAAAATATTCAGGACTCATTGGGCGAATCGCTCTGGAACTGAAATCGGAACGATCACTCACATTTCCCCTATCTGAAAGTCTGATAAAAGCCAGAAAAATGACTAAGTCCAAAAAAAAAATGTTTTAAACTTTTTTCAATTTTACCCCTGTGGGATATATATTCTACCCACACACATTTGGAACTCTCCTGGGGTACCCTCACACATGTTGTTCCCTCATTTAGTGGATATTTTCACAAAAAAGTGAAATTTTCAAAAATCCAGAAAATTGGCTGAAAACGACTAAATATCAAGGACTCATTGGACGAATCGCTCTGGAACTAAAATCGTAACGCTAACTGATATTTCCCTTATCTGAAAGTCTGATAAACGCCGGAAAAATGACTAAGTCCAAAATAAATAATTTTTCAACTTTTTTCAATTTTACCCCTGTGGGATTTATATTCTACCCACACACATTTGGAACTCTCCTGGGGTACCCTCACACATATTATTCCCTCATTTAGTGGATATTTTCAAAAAAAAGTGAAATTTTCAAAAATCCAGAAAATTGGCTGAAAACGACTAAATATCAAGGACGCATTGGACGAATCGCTCTGAAATTGAAATCGGAATGCTCACTGACATTTCCCTTATCTGAAAGTCTGATAAACGCCAGAAAAATGACTAAGTCCAAAAAAAAAAATTTTTCAACTTTTTTCAATTTTACTCCTGTGGGATATATATTCTACCCACACACATTTGGAACTCTCCTGGGGTACCCTCACACATATTATTCCCTCATTTAGTGGATATTTTCACAAAAAAGTGAAATTTTCAAAAATCCAGAAAATTGGCTGAAAACGACAAAATATCCAGGATTCATTGGGCGAATCGCTCTGGAACTGAAATCGGAACGATCACTCACATTTCCCATATCTGAAAGTCTGATAAAAGCCAGAAAAATGACTAAGTCCAAAAAAAAAAATTTTTCAACTTTTTTCAATTTTACCCCCGTGGGATATATATTCTACCCACACACATTTGAAACTCTCCTGGGGTACCCTCACACATATTATTCCCTCATTTAGTGGATATTGTCACAAAAAAGTGAAATTTTCAAAAATCCAGAAAATTGGCTGAAAACGACTAAATATCAAGGACTCATTGGACGAATCGCTCTGGAATTGAAATCGGAACGCTCACTAACATTTCCCTTATCTGAAAGTCTGATAAACGCCGGAAAAATGACTAAGTCCAAAAAAAAAATGTTTTAAACTTTTTTCAATGTTACCCCTGTGGGATATATATTCTACCCACACACATTTGGAACTCTCCTGGGGTACCCTCACACATATTGTTCCCTCATTTAGTGGATATTTTCACAAAAAAGTGAAATTTTCAAAAATCCAGAAAATTGGCTGAAAACGACTAAATATCAAGGACTCATTGGACGAATCGCTCTGGAACTAAAATCGTAACGCTCACTGACATTTCCCTTATCTGAAAGTCTGATAAACGCCGGAAAAATGACTAAGTCCAAAATAAATAATTTTTCAACTTTTTTCAATTTTACCCCTGTGGGATATATATTCTACCCACACACATTTGGAACTCTCCTGGGGTACCCTCACACATATTATTCCCTCATTTAGTGAATATTTTCACAAAAAAGTGAAATTTTCAAAAATCCAGAAAATTGGCTGAAAACGACAAAATATCAAGGACTCATTGGGCGAATCGCTCTGGAACTAAAATCGTAACGCTCACTGATATTTCCCTTATCTGAAAGTCTGATAAACGCCGGAAAAATGACTAAGTCCAAAAAAAATTTTTTTCAACTTTTTTCAATTTTACCCCTGTGGGATATATATTCTACCCACATACATTTGGAATTCTCCTGGGGTACCCTCACACATATTATTCCCTCATTTAGTGGATATTTTCACAAAAAAGTGAAATTTTCAAAAATCCAGAAAATTGGCTGAAAACGACTAAATATCCAGGACTCATTGGGCGAATCGCTCTGGAACTAAAATCGTAACGCTGACTGACATTTTCCTTATCTGAAAGTCTGATAAACGCCGGAAAAATGACTAAGTCCAAAAAAAATTTTTTTCAACTTTTTTCAATTTTAACCCCGTGGGATATATATTCTACCCAAACACATTTGGAACTCTCCTGGGGTACCCTCACACATATTATTCCCTCATTTAGTGGATATTTTCACAAAAAAGTGAAATTTTCAAAAATCCAGAAAATTGGCTGAAAACGACTAAATATCAAGGACTCATTGGGCGAATCGCTCTTTAATTTAAATCAGAACGCTCACTGACATTTCCCTTATCTGAAAGTCTGATAAACGCCGGAAAAATGACTAAGTCCCAAAAAAAAAATTTTTCAACTTTTTTCAATTTTACCCCTGTGGGATATATATTCTACCCACACACATTTGGAACTCTCCTGGGGTACCCTCACACATATTATTCTCTCATTTAGTGGATAATTTCACAAAAAAGTGAAATTTTCAAAAATCCAGAAAATTGGCTGAAAACGACTAAATATCCAGGACTCATTAGGCGAATCGCTCTGGAACTAAAATCGTAACGCTCACTGACATTTCCCTTATCTGAAAGTCTGATAAACGCCGGAAAAATGACTAAGTCCCAAAAAAAAATTTTTTCAACTTTTTTCAATTTTACCCCTGTGGGATATATATTCTACCCACACACAGTTGGAACTCTCCTGGGGTACCCTCAGACATATTATTCCCTCATTTAGTGGATAATTTCACAAAAAAGTGAAATTTTCAAAAATCCAGAAAATTGGCTGAAAACGACTAAATATCCAGGACTCATTGGGCGAATCGCTCTGGAACTAAAATCGTAACGCTCACTGACATTTCCCTTATCTGAAAGTCTGATAAACGCCGGAAAAATGACTAAGTCCAAAAAAATTTTTTTTCAACTTTTTTCAATTTTACCCCTGTGGGATATATATTCTACCCACACACATTTGGAACTCTCCTGGGGTACCCTCACATATATTATTCCCTCATTTAGTGGATATTTTCACAAAAAAGTGAAATTTTCAAAAATCCAGAAAATTGGCTGAAAACGACTAAATATCAAGGACTCATTGTGCGAATCGCTCTGGAACTAAAATCGTAACCCTCACTGACATTTCCCTTATCTGAAAGTCTGATAACGCCGGAAAAATGACTAAGTCCAAAATAAATAATTTTTCAACTTTTTTTAATTTTACCCCCGTGGGATATATATTCTACCTAAACACATTTGGAACTCTCCTGGGGTACCCTCACACATATTATTCCCTCATTTAGTGGATATTTTCACAAAAAAGTGAAATTTTCAAAAATCCAGAAAATTGGCTGAAAACTACTAAATATCAAAGACTCATTGGACGAATCGCTCTGGAATTGAAATCGGAACGCTCACTAACATTTCCCTTATCTGAAAGTCTGATAAACGCCGGAAAAATGACTAAGTCCAAAAAAAAAATGTTTTAAACTTTTTTCAATTTTACCCCTGTGGGATACATATTCTACCCACACACATTTGGAACTCTCCTGGGGTACCCTCACACATGTTGTTCCCTCATTTAGTGGATATTTTCACAAAAAAGTGAAATTTTCAAAAATCCAGAAAATTGGCTGAAAACGACTAAATATCAAGGACTCATTGGACGAATCGCTCTGGAACTAAAATCGTAACGCTCACTGACATTTCCCTTATCTGAAAGTCTGATAAACGCCGGAAAAATGACTAAGTCCAAAATAAATAATTTTTCAACTTTTTTCAATTTTACCCCTGTGGGATATATATTCTACCCACACACATTTGGAACTCTCCTGGGGTACCCTCACACATATTATTCCCTCATTTAGTGGATATTTTCACAAAAAAGTGAAATTTTCAAAAATCCAGAAAATTGGCTGAAAACGACTAAATATCAAGGACTCATTGGACGAATCGCTCTGGAATTGAAATCGGAACGCTCACTGACATCTCCCTTATCTGAAAGTCTGATAAACGCCAGAAAAATGACTAAGTCCAAAAAAAAAAATTTTTCAACTTTTTTCAACTTTACCCCTGTGGGATATATATTCTACCCACACACATTTGGAACTCTCCTGGGGTACCCTCACACATATTATTCCCTCATTTAGTGGATATTTTCACAAAAAAGTGAAATTTTCAAAAATCCAGAAAATTGGCTGAAAACGACTAAATATCAAGGACTCATTGGACGAATCGCTCTGGAATTGAAATTGGAACGCTCACTAACATTTCCCTTATCTGAAAGTCTGATAAACGCCGGAAAAATGACTAAGTCCAAAAAAAAAATGTTTTAAATTTTTTTCAAATTTAGCCCTGTGAGATATATATTCTACCCACACACATTTGGAACTCTCATGGGGTACCCTCACACATATTGTTCCCTCATTTAGTGGATATTTTCACAAAAAAGTGAAATTTTCAAAAATCCAGAAAATTGGCTGAAAACGACTAAATATCAAGGACTCATTGGACGAATCGCTCTGGAACTAAAATCGTAACGCTCACTGACATTTCCCTTATCTGAAAGTCTGATAAACGCCGGAAAAATGACTAAGTCCAAAATAAATAATTTTTCAACTTTTTTCAATTTTACCCCTGTGGGATATATATTCTACCCACACACATTTGGAACTCTCCTGGGGTACCCTCACACATATTATTCCCTCATTTAGTGGATATTTTCACAAAAAAGTGAAATTTTCAAAAATCCAGAAAATTGGCTGAAAACGACAAAATATTCAGGACTCATTGGGCGAATCGCTCTGGAACTGAAATCGGAACGATCACTCACATTTCCCCTATCTGAAAGTCTGATAAAAGCCAGAAAAATGACTAAGTCCAAAAAAAAAATGTTTTAAACTTTTTTCAATTTTACCCCTGTGGGATATATATTCTACCCACACACATTTGGAACTCTCCTGGGGTACCCTCACACATGTTGTTCCCTCATTTAGTGGATATTTTCACAAAAAAGTGAAATTTTCAAAAATCCAGAAAATTGGCTGAAAACGACTAAATATCAAGGACTCATTGGACGAATCGCTCTGGAACTAAAATCGTAACGCTCACTGATATTTCCCTTATCTGAAAGTCTGATAAACGCCGGAAAAATGACTAAGTCCAAAATAAATAATTTTTCAACTTTTTTCAATTTTACCCCTGTGGGATTTATATTCTACCCACACACATTTGGAACTCTCCTGGGGTACCCTCACACATATTATTCCCTCATTTAGTGGATATTTTCACAAAAAAGTGAAATTTTCAAAAATCCAGAAAATTGGCTGAAAACGACTAAATATCAAGGACTCATTGGACGAATCGCTCTGGAATTGAAATCGTAACCCTCTCTGACATTTCCCTTATCTGAAAGTCTGATAAACGCCGGAAAAATGACTAAGTACAAAATAAATAATTTTTCAACTTTTTTCAATTTTACCCCCGTGGGATATATATTCTACCCACACACATTTGGAACTCTCCTGGGGTACCCTCACACATATTATTCCCTCATTTAGTGGATATTTTCACAAAAAAGTGAAATTTTAAAAAATCCAGAAAATTGGCTGAAAACGACTAAATATCAAGGACTCATTGGACGAATCGCTCTGGAATTGAAATCGGAACGCTCACTAACATTTCCCTTATCTGAAAGTCTGATAAACGCCGGAAAAATGACTAAGTCCAAAATAAATAATTTTTCAACTTTTTTCAATTTTACCCCCGTGGGATATATGTTCTACCCACACACATTTGGAACTCTCCTGGGGTACCCTCACACATATTATTCCCTCATTTAGTGGATATTTTCACAAAAAAGTGAAATTTTCAAAAATCCAGAAAATTGGCTGAAAACGACTAAATATCAAGGACTCATTGGACGAATCGCTCTGGAATTGAAATCGGAACGCTCACTAACATTTCCCTTATCTGAAAGTCTGATAAACGCCGGAAAAATGACTAAGTCCAAAAAAAAAATGTTTTAAACTTTTTTCAATTTTACCCCTGTGGGATATATATTCTACCCACACACATTTGGAACTCTCCTGGGGTACCCTCACACATATTATTCCCTCATTTAGTGGATATTTTCACAAAAAAGTGAAATTTTCAAAAATCCAGAAAATTGGCTGAAAACGACTAAATATCAAGGACTCATTGGACGAATCGCTCTGGAATTGAAATCGTAACCCTCTCTGACATTTCCCTTATCTGAAAGTCTGATAAACGCCGGAAAAATGACTAAGTACAAAATAAATAATTTTTCAACTTTTTTCAATTTTACCCCCGTGGGATATATATTCTACCCACACACATTTGGAACTCTCCTGGGGTACCCTCACACATATTATTCCCTCATTTAGTGGATATTTTCACAAAAAAGTGAAATTTTAAAAAATCCAGAAAATTGGCTGAAAACGACTAAATATCAAGGACTCATTGGACGAATCGCTCTGGAATTGAAATCGGAACGCTCACTAACATTTCCCTTATCTGAAAGTCTGATAAACGCCGGAAAAATGACTAAGTCCAAAATAAATAATTTTTCAACTTTTTTCAATTTTACCCCCGTGGGATATATGTTCTACCCACACACATTTGGAACTCTCCTGGGGTACCCTCACACATATTATTCCCTCATTTAGTGGATATTTTCACAAAAAAGTGAAATTTTCAAAAATCCAGAAAATTGGCTGAAAACGACTAAATATCAAGGACTCATTGGACGAATCGCTCTGGAATTGAAATCGGAACGCTCACTAACATTTCCCTTATCTGAAAGTCTGATAAACGCCGGAAAAATGACTAAGTCCAAAAAAAAAATGTTTTAAAATTTTTTCAATTTTACCCCTGTGGGATATATATTCTACCCACACACATATGGAACTCTCCTGGGGTACCCTCACACATATTGTTCCCTCATTTAGTGGATATTTTCACAAAAAAGTGAAATTTTCAAAAATCCAGAAAATTGGCTGAAAACGACTAAATATCAAGGACTCATTGGACGAATCGCTCTGGAACTAAAATCGTAACGCTCACTGACATTTCCCTTATCTGAAAGTCTGATAAACGCCGGAAAAATGACTAAGTCCAAAATAAATAATTTTTCAACTTTTTTCAATTTTACCCCTGTGGGATATATATTCTACCCACACACATTTGGAACTCTCCTGGGGTACCCTCACACATATTATTCCCTCATTTAGTGAATATTTTCACAAAAAAATGAAATTTTCAAAAATCCAGAAAATTGGCTGAAAACGACTAAATATCAAGGACTCATTGGACGAATCGCTCTGGAATTGAAATCGGAACGCTCACTAACATTTCCCTTATCTGAAAGTCTGATAAACGCCGGAAAAATGACTAAGTCCAAAATAAATAATTTTTCAACTTTTTTCAATTTTACCCCCGTGGGATATATGTTCTACCCACACACATTTGGAACTCTCCTGGGGTACCCTCACACATATTATTCCCTCATTTAGTGGATATTTTCACAAAAAAGTGAAATTTTCAAAAATCCAGAAAATTGGCTGAAAACGACTAAATATCAAGGACTCATTGGACGAATCGCTCTGGAATTGAAATCGGAACGCTCACTAACATTTCCCTTATCTGAAAGTCTGATAAACGCCGGAAAAATGACTAAGTCCAAAAAAAAAATGTTTTAAACTTTTTTCAATTTTACCCCTGTGGGATATATATTCTACCCACACACATTTGGAACTCTCCTGGGGTACCCTCACACATATTATTCCCTCATTTAGTGGATATTTTCACAAAAAAGTGAAATTTTCAAAAATCCAGAAAATTGGCTGAAAACGACTAAATATCAAGGACTCATTGGACGAATCGCTCTGGAATTGAAATCGTAACCCTCTCTGACATTTCCCTTATCTGAAAGTCTGATAAACGCCGGAAAAATGACTAAGTACAAAATAAATAATTTTTCAACTTTTTTCAATTTTACCCCCGTGGGATATATATTCTACCCACACACATTTGGAACTCTCCTGGGGTACCCTCACACATATTATTCCCTCATTTAGTGGATATTTTCACAAAAAAGTGAAATTTTAAAAAATCCAGAAAATTGGCTGAAAACGACTAAATATCAAGGACTCATTGGACGAATCGCTCTGGAATTGAAATCGGAACGCTCACTAACATTTCCCTTATCTGAAAGTCTGATAAACGCCGGAAAAATGACTAAGTCCAAAATAAATAATTTTTCAACTTTTTTCAATTTTACCCCCGTGGGATATATGTTCTACCCACACACATTTGGAACTCTCCTGGGGTACCCTCACACATATTATTCCCTCATTTAGTGGATATTTTCACAAAAAAGTGAAATTTTCAAAAATCCAGAAAATTGGCTGAAAACGACTAAATATCAAGGACTCATTGGACGAATCGCTCTGGAATTGAAATCGGAACGCTCACTAACATTTCCCTTATCTGAAAGTCTGATAAACGCCGGAAAAATGACTAAGTCCAAAAAAAAAATGTTTTAAAATTTTTTCAATTTTACCCCTGTGGGATATATATTCTACCCACACACATATGGAACTCTCCTGGGGTACCCTCACACATATTGTTCCCTCATTTAGTGGATATTTTCACAAAAAAGTGAAATTTTCAAAAATCCAGAAAATTGGCTGAAAACGACTAAATATCAAGGACTCATTGGACGAATCGCTCTGGAACTAAAATCGTAACGCTCACTGACATTTCCCTTATCTGAAAGTCTGATAAACGCCGGAAAAATGACTAAGTCCAAAATAAATAATTTTTCAACTTTTTTCAATTTTACCCCTGTGGGATATATATTCTACCCACACACATTTGGAACTCTCCTGGGGTACCCTCACACATATTATTCCCTCATTTAGTGAATATTTTCACAAAAAAATGAAATTTTCAAAAATCCAGAAAATTGGCTGAAAACGACTAAATATCAAGGACTCATTGGACGAATCGCTCTGGAACTAAAATCGTAACGCTCACTGATATTTCCCTTATCTGAAAGTCTGATAAACGCCGGAAAAATGACTAAGTCCAAAATAAATAATTTTTCAACTTTTTTCAATTTTACCCCTGTGGGATTTATATTCTACCCACACACATTTGGAACTCTCCTGGGGTACCCTCACACATATTATTCCCTCATTTAGTGGATATTTTCACAAAAAAGTGAAATTTTCAAAAATCCAGAAAATTGGCTGAAAACGACTAAATATCAAGGACTCATTGGACGAATCGCTCTGGAATTGAAATCGTAACCCTCTCTGACATTTCCCTTATCTGAAAGTCTGATAAACGCCGGAAAAATGACTAAGTCCAAAATAAATAATTTTTCAACTTTTTTCAACTTTACCCCCGTGGGATATATATTCTACCCACACACATTTGGAACTCTCCTGGGGTACCCTCACACATATTATTCCCTCATTTAGTGGATATTTTCACAAAAAAGTGAAATTTTCAAAAATCCAGAAAATTGGCTGAAAACGACTAAATATCAAGGACTCATTGGACGAATCGCTCTGGAATTGAAATTGGAACGCTCACTAACATTTCCCTTATCTGAAAGTCTGATAAACGCCGGAAAAATGACTAAGTCCAAAAAAAAAATGTTTTAAATTTTTTTCAAATTTAGCCCTGTGAGATATATATTCTACCCACACACATTTGGAACTCTCATGGGGTACCCTCACACATATTGTTCCCTCATTTAGTGGATATTTTCACAAAAAAGTGAAATTTTCAAAAATCCAGAAAATTGGCTGAAAACGACTAAATATCAAGGACTCATTGGACGAATCGCTCTGGAACTAAAATCGTAACGCTCACTGACATTTCCCTTATCTGAAAGTCTGATAAACGCCGGAAAAATGACTAAGTCCAAAATAAATAATTTTTCAACTTTTTTCAATTTTACCCCTGTGGGATATATATTCTACCCACACACATTTGGAACTCTCCTGGGGTACCCTCACACATATTATTCCCTCATTTAGTGGATATTTTCACAAAAAAGTGAAATTTTCAAAAATCCAGAAAATTGGCTGAAAACGACAAAATATTCAGGACTCATTGGGCGAATCGCTCTGGAACTGAAATCGGAACGATCACTCACATTTCCCCTATCTGAAAGTCTGATAAAAGCCAGAAAAATGACTAAGTCCAAAAAAAAAATGTTTTAAACTTTTTTCAATTTTACCCCTGTGGGATATATATTCTACCCACACACATTTGGAACTCTCCTGGGGTACCCTCACACATGTTGTTCCCTCATTTAGTGGATATTTTCACAAAAAAGTGAAATTTTCAAAAATCCAGAAAATTGGCTGAAAACGACTAAATATCAAGGACTCATTGGACGAATCGCTCTGGAACTAAAATCGTAACGCTCACTGATATTTCCCTTATCTGAAAGTCTGATAAACGCCGGAAAAATGACTAAGTCCAAAATAAATAATTTTTCAACTTTTTTCAATTTTACCCCTGTGGGATTTATATTCTACCCACACACATTTGGAACTCTCCTGGGGTACCCTCACACATATTATTCCCTCATTTAGTGGATATTTTCACAAAAAAGTGAAATTTTCAAAAATCCAGAAAATTGGCTGAAAACGACTAAATATCAAGGACTCATTGGACGAATCGCTCTGGAACTAAAATCGTAACGCTCACTGATATTTCCCTTATCTGAAAGTCTGATAAACGCCGGAAAAATGACTAAGTCCAAAATAAATAATTTTTCAACTTTTTTCAATTTTACCCCTGTGGGATTTATATTCTACCCACACACATTTGGAACTCTCCTGGGGTACCCTCACACATATTATTCCCTCATTTAGTGGATATTTTCACAAAAAAGTGAAATTTTCAAAAATCCAGAAAATTGGCTGAAAACGACTAAATATCAAGGACTCATTGGACGAATCGCTCTGGAATTGAAATCGTAACCCTCTCTGACATTTCCCTTATCTGAAAGTCTGATAAACGCCGGAAAAATGACTAAGTACAAAATAAATAATTTTTCAACTTTTTTCAATTTTACCCCCGTGGGATATATATTCTACCCACACACATTTGGAACTCTCCTGGGGTACCCTCACACATATTATTCCCTCATTTAGTGGATATTTTCACAAAAAAGTGAAATTTTAAAAAATCCAGAAAATTGGCTGAAAACGACTAAATATCAAGGACTCATTGGACGAATCGCTCTGGAATTGAAATCGGAACGCTCACTAACATTTCCCTTATCTGAAAGTCTGATAAACGCCGGAAAAATGACTAAGTCCAAAATAAATAATTTTTCAACTTTTTTCAATTTTACCCCCGTGGGATATATGTTCTACCCACACACATTTGGAACTCTCCTGGGGTACCCTCACACATATTATTCCCTCATTTAGTGGATATTTTCACAAAAAAGTGAAATTTTCAAAAATCCAGAAAATTGGCTGAAAACGACTAAATATCAAGGACTCATTGGACGAATCGCTCTGGAATTGAAATCGGAACGCTCACTAACATTTCCCTTATCTGAAAGTCTGATAAACGCCGGAAAAATGACTAAGTCCAAAAAAAAAATGTTTTAAAATTTTTTCAATTTTACCCCTGTGGGATATATATTCTACCCACACACATATGGAACTCTCCTGGGGTACCCTCACACATATTGTTCCCTCATTTAGTGGATATTTTCACAAAAAAGTGAAATTTTCAAAAATCCAGAAAATTGGCTGAAAACGACTAAATATCAAGGACTCATTGGACGAATCGCTCTGGAACTAAAATCGTAACGCTCACTGACATTTCCCTTATCTGAAAGTCTGATAAACGCCGGAAAAATGACTAAGTCCAAAATAAATAATTTTTCAACTTTTTTCAATTTTACCCCTGTGGGATATATATTCTACCCACACACATTTGGAACTCTCCTGGGGTACCCTCACACATATTATTCCCTCATTTAGTGAATATTTTCACAAAAAAATGAAATTTTCAAAAATCCAGAAAATTGGCTGAAAACGACTAAATATCAAGGACTCATTGGACGAATCGCTCTGGAACTAAAATCGTAACGCTCACTGATATTTCCCTTATCTGAAAGTCTGATAAACGCCGGAAAAATGACTAAGTCCAAAATAAATAATTTTTCAACTTTTTTCAATTTTACCCCTGTGGGATTTATATTCTACCCACACACATTTGGAACTCTCCTGGGGTACCCTCACACATATTATTCCCTCATTTAGTGGATATTTTCACAAAAAAGTGAAATTTTCAAAAATCCAGAAAATTGGCTGAAAACGACTAAATATCAAGGACTCATTGGACGAATCGCTCTGGAATTGAAATCGTAACCCTCTCTGACATTTACCTTATCTGAAAGTCTGATAAACGCCGGAAAAATGACTAAGTCCAAAATAAATAATTTTTCAACTTTTTTCAACTTTACCCCCGTGGGATATATATTCTACCCACACACATTTGGAACTCTCCTGGGGTACCCTCACACATATTATTCCCTCATTTAGTGGATATTTTCACAAAAAAGTGAAATTTTCAAAAATCCAGAAAATTGGCTGAAAACGACTAAATATCAAGGACTCATTGGACGAATCGCTCTGGAATTGAAATTGGAACGCTCACTAACATTTCCCTTATCTGAAAGTCTGATAAACGCCGGAAAAATGACTAAGTCCAAAAAAAAAATGTTTTAAATTTTTTTCAAATTTAGCCCTGTGAGATATATATTCTACCCACACACATTTGGAACTCTCCTGGGGTACCCTCACACATGTTGTTCCCTCATTTAGTGGATATTTTCACAAAAAAGTGAAATTTTCAAAAATCCAGAAAATTGGCTGAAAACGACTAAATATCAAGGACTCATTGGACGAATCGCTCTGGAACTAAAATCGTAACGCTCACTGATATTTCCCTTATCTGAAAGTCTGATAAACGCCGGAAAAATGACTAAGTCCAAAATAAATAATTTTTCAACTTTTTTCAATTTTACCCCTGTGGGATTTATATTCTACCCACACACATTTGGAACTCTCCTGGGGTACCCTCACACATATTATTCCCTCATTTAGTGGATATTTTCACAAAAAAGTGAAATTTTCAAAAATCCAGAAAATTGGCTGAAAACGACTAAATATCAAGGACTCATTGGACGAATCGCTCTGGAATTGAAATCGTAACCCTCTCTGACATTTCCCTTATCTGAAAGTCTGATAAACGCCGGAAAAATGACTAAGTACAAAATAAATAATTTTTCAACTTTTTTCAATTTTACCCCCGTGGGATATATATTCTACCCACACACATTTGGAACTCTCCTGGGGTACCCTCACACATATTATTCCCTCATTTAGTGGATATTTTCACAAAAAAGTGAAATTTTAAAAAATCCAGAAAATTGGCTGAAAACGACTAAATATCAAGGACTCATTGGACGAATCGCTCTGGAATTGAAATCGGAACGCTCACTAACATTTCCCTTATCTGAAAGTCTGATAAACGCCGGAAAAATGACTAAGTCCAAAATAAATAATTTTTCAACTTTTTTCAATTTTACCCCCGTGGGATATATGTTCTACCCACACACATTTGGAACTCTCCTGGGGTACCCTCACACATATTATTCCCTCATTTAGTGGATATTTTCACAAAAAAGTGAAATTTTCAAAAATCCAGAAAATTGGCTGAAAACGACTAAATATCAAGGACTCATTGGACGAATCGCTCTGGAATTGAAATCGGAACGCTCACTAACATTTCCCTTATCTGAAAGTCTGATAAACGCCGGAAAAATGACTAAGTCCAAAAAAAAAATGTTTTAAACTTTTTTCAATTTTACCCCTGTGGGATATATATTCTACCCACACACATTTGGAACTCTCCTGGGGTACCCTCACACATATTATTCCCTCATTTAGTGGATATTTTCACAAAAAAGTGAAATTTTCAAAAATCCAGAAAATTGGCTGAAAACGACTAAATATCAAGGACTCATTGGACGAATCGCTCTGGAATTGAAATCGTAACCCTCTCTGACATTTCCCTTATCTGAAAGTCTGATAAACGCCGGAAAAATGACTAAGTACAAAATAAATAATTTTTCAACTTTTTTCAATTTTACCCCCGTGGGATATATATTCTACCCACACACATTTGGAACTCTCCTGGGGTACCCTCACACATATTATTCCCTCATTTAGTGGATATTTTCACAAAAAAGTGAAATTTTAAAAAATCCAGAAAATTGGCTGAAAACGACTAAATATCAAGGACTCATTGGACGAATCGCTCTGGAATTGAAATCGGAACGCTCACTAACATTTCCCTTATCTGAAAGTCTGATAAACGCCGGAAAAATGACTAAGTCCAAAATAAATAATTTTTCAACTTTTTTCAATTTTACCCCCGTGGGATATATGTTCTACCCACACACATTTGGAACTCTCCTGGGGTACCCTCACACATATTATTCCCTCATTTAGTGGATATTTTCACAAAAAAGTGAAATTTTCAAAAATCCAGAAAATTGGCTGAAAACGACTAAATATCAAGGACTCATTGGACGAATCGCTCTGGAATTGAAATCGGAACGCTCACTAACATTTCCCTTATCTGAAAGTCTGATAAACGCCGGAAAAATGACTAAGTCCAAAAAAAAAATGTTTTAAAATTTTTTCAATTTTACCCCTGTGGGATATATATTCTACCCACACACATATGGAACTCTCCTGGGGTACCCTCACACATATTGTTCCCTCATTTAGTGGATATTTTCACAAAAAAGTGAAATTTTCAAAAATCCAGAAAATTGGCTGAAAACGACTAAATATCAAGGACTCATTGGACGAATCGCTCTGGAACTAAAATCGTAACGCTCACTGACATTTCCCTTATCTGAAAGTCTGATAAACGCCGGAAAAATGACTAAGTCCAAAATAAATAATTTTTCAACTTTTTTCAATTTTACCCCTGTGGGATATATATTCTACCCACACACATTTGGAACTCTCCTGGGGTACCCTCACACATATTATTCCCTCATTTAGTGAATATTTTCACAAAAAAATGAAATTTTCAAAAATCCAGAAAATTGGCTGAAAACGACTAAATATCAAGGACTCATTGGACGAATCGCTCTGGAACTAAAATCGTAACGCTCACTGATATTTCCCTTATCTGAAAGTCTGATAAACGCCGGAAAAATGACTAAGTCCAAAATAAATAATTTTTCAACTTTTTTCAATTTTACCCCTGTGGGATTTATATTCTACCCACACACATTTGGAACTCTCCTGGGGTACCCTCACACATATTATTCCCTCATTTAGTGGATATTTTCACAAAAAAGTGAAATTTTCAAAAATCCAGAAAATTGGCTGAAAACGACTAAATATCAAGGACTCATTGGACGAATCGCTCTGGAATTGAAATCGTAACCCTCTCTGACATTTCCCTTATCTGAAAGTCTGATAAACGCCGGAAAAATGACTAAGTCCAAAATAAATAATTTTTCAACTTTTTTCAACTTTACCCCCGTGGGATATATATTCTACCCACACACATTTGGAACTCTCCTGGGGTACCCTCACACATATTATTCCCTCATTTAGTGGATATTTTCACAAAAAAGTGAAATTTTCAAAAATCCAGAAAATTGGCTGAAAACGACTAAATATCAAGGACTCATTGGACGAATCGCTCTGGAATTGAAATTGGAACGCTCACTAACATTTCCCTTATCTGAAAGTCTGATAAACGCCGGAAAAATGACTAAGTCCAAAAAAAAAATGTTTTAAATTTTTTTCAAATTTAGCCCTGTGAGATATATATTCTACCCACACACATTTGGAACTCTCATGGGGTACCCTCACACATATTGTTCCCTCATTTAGTGGATATTTTCACAAAAAAGTGAAATTTTCAAAAATCCAGAAAATTGGCTGAAAACGACTAAATATCAAGGACTCATTGGACGAATCGCTCTGGAACTAAAATCGTAACGCTCACTGACATTTCCCTTATCTGAAAGTCTGATAAACGCCGGAAAAATGACTAAGTCCAAAATAAATAATTTTTCAACTTTTTTCAATTTTACCCCTGTGGGATATATATTCTACCCACACACATTTGGAACTCTCCTGGGGTACCCTCACACATATTATTCCCTCATTTAGTGGATATTTTCACAAAAAAGTGAAATTTTCAAAAATCCAGAAAATTGGCTGAAAACGACAAAATATTCAGGACTCATTGGGCGAATCGCTCTGGAACTGAAATCGGAACGATCACTCACATTTCCCCTATCTGAAAGTCTGATAAAAGCCAGAAAAATGACTAAGTCCAAAAAAAAAATGTTTTAAACTTTTTTCAATTTTACCCCTGTGGGATATATATTCTACCCACACACATTTGGAACTCTCCTGGGGTACCCTCACACATGTTGTTCCCTCATTTAGTGGATATTTTCACAAAAAAGTGAAATTTTCAAAAATCCAGAAAATTGGCTGAAAACGACTAAATATCAAGGACTCATTGGACGAATCGCTCTGGAACTAAAATCGTAACGCTCACTGATATTTCCCTTATCTGAAAGTCTGATAAACGCCGGAAAAATGACTAAGTCCAAAATAAATAATTTTTCAACTTTTTTCAATTTTACCCCTGTGGGATTTATATTCTACCCACACACATTTGGAACTCTCCTGGGGTACCCTCACACATATTATTCCCTCATTTAGTGGATATTTTCACAAAAAAGTGAAATTTTCAAAAATCCAGAAAATTGGCTGAAAACGACTAAATATCAAGGACTCATTGGACGAATCGCTCTGGAATTGAAATCGTAACCCTCTCTGACATTTCCCTTATCTGAAAGTCTGATAAACGCCGGAAAAATGACTAAGTACAAAATAAATAATTTTTCAACTTTTTTCAATTTTACCCCCGTGGGATATATATTCTACCCACACACATTTGGAACTCTCCTGGGGTACCCTCACACATATTATTCCCTCATTTAGTGGATATTTTCACAAAAAAGTGAAATTTTAAAAAATCCAGAAAATTGGCTGAAAACGACTAAATATCAAGGACTCATTGGACGAATCGCTCTGGAATTGAAATCGGAACGCTCACTAACATTTCCCTTATCTGAAAGTCTGATAAACGCCGGAAAAATGACTAAGTCCAAAATAAATAATTTTTCAACTTTTTTCAATTTTACCCCCGTGGGATATATGTTCTACCCACACACATTTGGAACTCTCCTGGGGTACCCTCACACATATTATTCCCTCATTTAGTGGATATTTTCACAAAAAAGTGAAATTTTCAAAAATCCAGAAAATTGGCTGAAAACGACTAAATATCAAGGACTCATTGGACGAATCGCTCTGGAATTGAAATCGGAACGCTCACTAACATTTCCCTTATCTGAAAGTCTGATAAACGCCGGAAAAATGACTAAGTCCAAAAAAAAAATGTTTTAAACTTTTTTCAATTTTACCCCTGTGGGATATATATTCTACCCACACACATTTGGAACTCTCCTGGGGTACCCTCACACATATTATTCCCTCATTTAGTGGATATTTTCACAAAAAAGTGAAATTTTCAAAAATCCAGAAAATTGGCTGAAAACGACTAAATATCAAGGACTCATTGGACGAATCGCTCTGGAATTGAAATCGTAACCCTCTCTGACATTTCCCTTATCTGAAAGTCTGATAAACGCCGGAAAAATGACTAAGTACAAAATAAATAATTTTTCAACTTTTTTCAATTTTACCCCCGTGGGATATATATTCTACCCACACACATTTGGAACTCTCCTGGGGTACCCTCACACATATTATTCCCTCATTTAGTGGATATTTTCACAAAAAAGTGAAATTTTAAAAAATCCAGAAAATTGGCTGAAAACGACTAAATATCAAGGACTCATTGGACGAATCGCTCTGGAATTGAAATCGGAACGCTCACTAACATTTCCCTTATCTGAAAGTCTGATAAACGCCGGAAAAATGACTAAGTCCAAAATAAATAATTTTTCAACTTTTTTCAATTTTACCCCCGTGGGATATATGTTCTACCCACACACATTTGGAACTCTCCTGGGGTACCCTCACACATATTATTCCCTCATTTAGTGGATATTTTCACAAAAAAGTGAAATTTTCAAAAATCCAGAAAATTGGCTGAAAACGACTAAATATCAAGGACTCATTGGACGAATCGCTCTGGAATTGAAATCGGAACGCTCACTAACATTTCCCTTATCTGAAAGTCTGATAAACGCCGGAAAAATGACTAAGTCCAAAAAAAAAATGTTTTAAACTTTTTTCAATTTTACCCCTGTGGGATATATATTCTACCCACACACATATGGAACTCTCCTGGGGTACCCTCACACATATTGTTCCCTCATTTAGTGGATATTTTCACAAAAAAGTGAAATTTTCAAAAATCCAGAAAATTGGCTGAAAACGACTAAATATCAAGGACTCATTGGACGAATCGCTCTGGAACTAAAATCGTAACGCTCACTGACATTTCCCTTATCTGAAAGTCTGATAAACGCCGGAAAAATGACTAAGTCCAAAATAAATAATTTTTCAACTTTTTTCAATTTTACCCCTGTGGGATATATATTCTACCCACACACATTTGGAACTCTCCTGGGGTACCCTCACACATATTATTCCCTCATTTAGTGAATATTTTCACAAAAAAATGAAATTTTCAAAAATCCAGAAAATTGGCTGAAAACGACTAAATATCAAGGACTCATTGGACGAATCGCTCTGGAACTAAAATCGTAACGCTCACTGATATTTCCCTTATCTGAAAGTCTGATAAACGCCGGAAAAATGACTAAGTCCAAAATAAATAATTTTTCAACTTTTTTCAATTTTACCCCTGTGGGATTTATATTCTACCCACACACATTTGGAACTCTCCTGGGGTACCCTCACACATATTATTCCCTCATTTAGTGGATATTTTCACAAAAAAGTGAAATTTTCAAAAATCCAGAAAATTGGCTGAAAACGACTAAATATCAAGGACTCATTGGACGAATCGCTCTGGAATTGAAATCGTAACCCTCTCTGACATTTCCCTTATCTGAAAGTCTGATAAACGCCGGAAAAATGACTAAGTCCAAAATAAATAATTTTTCAACTTTTTTCAATTTTACCCCCGTGGGATATATATTCTACCCACACACATTTGGAACTCTCCTGGGGTACCCTCACACATATTATTCCCTCATTTAGTGGATATTTTCACAAAAAAGTGAAATTTTAAAAAATCCAGAAAATTGGCTGAAAACGACTAAATATCAAGGACTCATTGGACGAATCGCTCTGGAATTGAAATCGGAACGCTCACTAACATTTCCCTTATCTGAAAGTCTGATAAACGCCGGAAAAATGACTAAGTCCAAAATAAATAATTTTTCAACTTTTTTCAATTTTACCCCCGTGGGATATATGTTCTACCCACACACATTTGGAACTCTCCTGGGGTACCCTCACACATATTATTCCCTCATTTAGTGGATATTTTCACAAAAAAGTGAAATTTTCAAAAATCCAGAAAATTGGCTGAAAACGACTAAATATCAAGGACTCATTGGACGAATCGCTCTGGAATTGAAATCGGAACGCTCACTAACATTTCCCTTATCTGAAAGTCTGATAAACGCCGGAAAAATGACTAAGTCCAAAAAAAAAATGTTTTAAATTTTTTTCAATTATAGCCCTGTGAGATATATATTCTACCCACACACATTTGGAACTCTCCTGGGGTACCCTCAAACATATTGTTCCCTCATTTAGTGGATATTTTCACAAAAAAGTGAAATTTTCAAAAATCCAGAAAATTGGCTGAAAACGACAAAATATCCAGGACTCATTGGGCGAATCGCTCTGGAACTAAAATCGTAATGCTCACTGATATTTCCCTTATCTGAAAGTCTGATAAACGCCGGAAAAATGACTAAGTCCAAAAAAAAATTTTTTCAACTTTTTTCAATTTTACCCCTGTGGGATATATATTCTACCCACATACATTTGGAACTCTCCTGGGGTACCCTCACACATATTATTCCCTCATTTAGTGGATATTTTCACAAAAAAGTGAAATTTTCAAAAATCCAGAAAATTGGCTGAAAACGACTAAATATCCAGGACTCATTGGGCGAATCGCTCTGGAACTAAAATCGTAACGCTGACTGACATTTCCCTTATCTGAAAGTCTGATAAACGCCGGAAAAATGACTAAGTCCAAAAAAAATTTTTTTCAACTTTTTTCAATTTTACCCCTGTGGGATATATATTCTACCCACACACATTTGGAACTCTCCTGGGGTACCCTCACATATATTATTCCCTCATTTAGTGGATATTTTCACAAAAAAGTGAAATTTTCAAAAATCCAGAAAATTGGCTGAAAACGACTAAATATCAAGGACTCATTGGGCGAATCGCTCTGGAACTAAAATCGTAACCCTCACTGACATTTCCCTTATCTGAAAGTCTGATAAACGCCGGATAAATGACTAAGTCCAAAAAAAAAATGTTTTAAACTTTTTTCAATTTTACCCCTGTGGGATATATATTCTACCCACACACATTTGGAACTCTCCTGGGGTACCCTCACACATATTGTTCCCTCATTTAGTGGATATTTTCACAAAAAAGTGAAATTTTCAAAAATCCAGAAAATTGGCTGAAAACGACTAAATATCAAGGACTCATTGGACGAATCGCTCTGGAATTGAAATCGGAACGCTCACTAACATTTCCCTTATCTGAAAGTCTGATAAACGCCGGAAAAATGACTAAGTCCAAAAAAAAAATGTTTTAAATTTTTTTCAATTATAGCCCTGTGAGATATATATTCTACCCACACACATTTGGAACTCTCCTGGGGTACCCTCAAACATATTGTTCCCTCATTTAGTGGATATTTTCACAAAAAAGTGAAATTTTCAAAAATCCAGAAAATTGGCTGAAAACGACTAAATATCAAGGACTCATTGGACGAATCGCTCTGGAACTAAAATCGTACCGCTCACTGACATTTCCCTTATCTGAAAGTCTGGTAAACGCCGGAAAAATGACTAAGTCCAAAATAAATAATTTTTCAACTTTTTTTAATTTTACCTCCGTGGGATATATATTCTACCCAAACACATTTGAAACTCTCCTGGGGTACCCTCACACATATTATTCCCTCATTTAGTGGATATTTTCACAAAAAAGTGAAATTTTCAAAAATCCAGAAAATTGGCTGAAAACGACTAAATATCAAGGACTCATTGGACGAATCGCTCTGGAACTAAAATTGTAACGCTCACTGACATTTCCCTTATCTGAAAGTCTGGTAAACGCCGAAAAAATGACTAAGTCCAAAATAAATAATTTTTCAACTTTTTTTAATTTTACCCCCGTGGGATATATATTCTACCCAAACACATTTGGAACTCTCCTGGGGTACCCTCACACATATTATTCCCTCATTTAGTGGATATTTTCACAAAAAAGTGAAATTTTCAAAAATCTAGAAAATTGGCTGAAAACGACTAAATATCAAGGACTCATTGGGCGAATCGCTCTTTAATTTAAATCGGAACGCTCACTGACATTTCCCTTATCTGAAAGTCTGATAAACGCCGGAAAAATGACTAAGTCCCAAAAAAAAAATTTTTCAACTTTTTTCAATTTTACCCCTGTGGGATATATATTCTACCCACACACATTTGGAACTCTCCTGGGGTACCCTCACACATATTATTCCCTCATTTAGTGGATATTTTCACAAAAAAGTGAAATTTTCAAAAATCCAGAAAATTGGCTGAAAACGACTAAATATCAAGGACTCATTGGACGAATCGCTCTGGAATTGAAATCGGAACGCTCACTAACATTTCCCTTATCTGAAAGTCTGATAAACGCCGGAAAAATGACTAAGTCCAAAAAAAAAATGTTTTAAACTTTTTTCAATTTTACCCCTGTGGGATATATATTCTACCCACACACATTTGGAACTCTCCTGGGGTACCCTCACACATATTGTTCCCTCATTTAGTGGATATTTTCACAAAAAAGTGAAATTTTCAAAAATCCAGAAAATTGGCTGAAAACGACTAAATATCAAGGACTCATTGGACGAATCGCTCTGGAACTAAAATCGTAACGCTCACTGACATTTCCCTTATCTGAAAGTCTGATAAACGCCGGAAAAATGACTAAGTCCAAAATAAATAATTTTTCAACTTTTTTCAATTTTACCCCTGTGGGATATATATTCTACCCACACACATTTGGAACTCTCCTGGGGTACCCTCACACATATTATTCCCTCATTTAGTGAATATTTTCACAAAAAAGTGAAATTTTCAAAAATCCAGAAAATTGGCTGAAAACGACTAAATATCAAGGACTCATTGGACGAATCGCTCTGGAATTGAAATCGGAACGCTCACTAACATTTCCCTTATCTGAAAGTCTGATAAACGCCGGAAAAATGACTAAGTCCAAAAAAAAAATGTTTTAAATTTTTTTCAATTATAGCCCTGTGAGATATATATTCTACCCACACACATTTGGAACTCTCCTGGGGTACCCTCAAACATATTGTTCCCTCATTTAGTGGATATTTTCACAAAAAAGTGAAATTTTCAAAAATCCAGAAAATTGGCTGAAAACGACAAAATATCCAGGACTCATTGGGCGAATCGCTCTGGAACTAAAATCGTAATGCTCACTGATATTTCCCTTATCTGAAAGTCTGATAAACGCCGGAAAAATGACTAAGTCCAAAAAAAAATTTTTTCAACTTTTTTCAATTTTACCCCTGTGGGATATATATTCTACCCACATACATTTGGAACTCTCCTGGGGTACCCTCACACATATTATTCCCTCATTTAGTGGATATTTTCACAAAAAAGTGAAATTTTCAAAAATCCAGAAAATTGGCTGAAAACGACTAAATATCCAGGACTCATTGGGCGAATCGCTCTGGAACTAAAATCGTAACGCTGACTGACATTTCCCTTATCTGAAAGTCTGATAAACGCCGGAAAAATGACTAAGTCCAAAAAAAATTTTTTTCAACTTTTTTCAATTTTACCCCTGTGGGATATATATTCTACCCACACACATTTGGAACTCTCCTGGGGTACCCTCACATATATTATTCCCTCATTTAGTGGATATTTTCACAAAAAAGTGAAATTTTCAAAAATCCAGAAAATTGGCTGAAAACGACTAAATATCAAGGACTCATTGGGCGAATCGCTCTGGAACTAAAATCGTAACCCTCACTGACATTTCCCTTATCTGAAAGTCTGATAAACGCCGGATAAATGACTAAGTCCAAAAAAAAAATGTTTTAAACTTTTTTCAATTTTACCCCTGTGGGATATATATTCTACCCACACACATTTGGAACTCTCCTGGGGTACCCTCACACATATTGTTCCCTCATTTAGTGGATATTTTCACAAAAAAGTGAAATTTTCAAAAATCCAGAAAATTGGCTGAAAACGACTAAATATCAAGGACTCATTGGACGAATCGCTCTGGAATTGAAATCGGAACGCTCACTAACATTTCCCTTATCTGAAAGTCTGATAAACGCCGGAAAAATGACTAAGTCCAAAAAAAAAATGTTTTAAATTTTTTTCAATTATAGCCCTGTGAGATATATATTCTACCCACACACATTTGGAACTCTCCTGGGGTACCCTCAAACATATTGTTCCCTCATTTAGTGGATATTTTCACAAAAAAGTGAAATTTTCAAAAATCCAGAAAATTGGCTGAAAACGACTAAATATCAAGGACTCATTGGACGAATCGCTCTGGAACTAAAATCGTACCGCTCACTGACATTTCCCTTATCTGAAAGTCTGGTAAACGCCGGAAAAATGACTAAGTCCAAAATAAATAATTTTTCAACTTTTTTTAATTTTACCTCCGTGGGATATATATTCTACCCAAACACATTTGGAACTCTCCTGGGGTACCCTCACACATATTATTCCCTCATTTAGTGGATATTTTCACAAAAAAGTGAAATTTTCAAAAATCCAGAAAATTGGCTGAAAACGACTAAATATCAAGGACTCATTGGACGAATCGCTCTGGAACTAAAATCGTAACGCTCACTGACATTTCCCTTATCTGAAAGTCTGGTAAACGCCGAAAAAATGACTAAGTCCAAAATAAATAATTTTTCAACTTTTTTTAATTTTACCCCCGTGGGATATATATTCTACCCAAACACATTTGGAACTCTCCTGGGGTACCCTCACACATATTATTCCCTCATTTAGTGGATATTTTCACAAAAAAGTGAAATTTTCAAAAATCTAGAAAATTGGCTGAAAACGACTAAATATCAAGGACTCATTGGGCGAATCGCTCTTTAATTTAAATCGGAACGCTCACTGACATTTCCCTTATCTGAAAGTCTGATAAACGCCGGAAAAATGACTAAGTCCCAAAAAAAAAATTTTTCAACTTTTTTCAATTTTACCCCTGTGGGATATATATTCTACCCACACACATTTGGAACTCTCCTGGGGTACCCTCACACATATTATTCCCTCATTTAGTGGATATTTTCACAAAAAAGTGAAATTTTCAAAAATCCAGAAAATTGGCTGAAAACGACTAAATATCAAGGACTCATTGGACGAATCGCTCTGGAATTGAAATCGTAACCCTCTCTGACATTTCCCTTATCTGAAAGTCTGATAAACGCCGGAAAAATGACTAAGTCCAAAATAAATAATTTTTCAACTTTTTTCAATTTTACCCCCGTGGGATATATATTCTACCCACACACATTTGGAACTCTCCTGGGGTACCCTCACACATATTATTCCCTCATTTAGTGGATATTTTCACAAAAAAGTGAAATTTTAAAAAATCCAGAAAATTGGCTGAAAACGACTAAATATCAAGGACTCATTGGACGAATCGCTCTGGAATTGAAATCGGAACGCTCACTAACATTTCCCTTATCTGAAAGTCTGATAAACGCCGGAAAAATGACTAAGTCCAAAAAAAAAATGTTTTAAACTTTTTTCAATTTTACCCCTGTGGGATATATATTCTACCCACACACATTTGGAACTCTCCTGGGGTACCCTCACACATATTGTTCCCTCATTTAGTGGATATTTTCACAAAAAAGTGAAATTTTCAAAAATCCAGAAAATTGTCTGAAAACGACTAAATATCAAGGACTCATTGGACGAATCGCTCTGGAACTAAAATCGTAACGCTCACTGACATTTCCCTTATCTGAAAGTCTGATAAACGCCGGAAAAATGACTAAGTCCAAAATAAATAATTTTTCAACTTTTTTCAATTTTACCCCTGTGGGATATATATTCTACCCATACACATTTGGAACTCTCCTGGGGTACCCTCACACATATTATTCCCTCATTTAGTGAATATTTTCACAAAAAAGTGAAATTTTCAAAAATCCAGAAAATTGGCTGAAAACGACTAAATATCAAGGACTCATTGGACGAATCGCTCTGGAATTGAAATCGGAACGCTCACTAACATTTCCCTTATCTGAAAGTCTGATAAACGCCGGAAAAATGACTAAGTCCAAAAAAAAAATGTTTTAAATTTTTTTCAATTATAGCCCTGTGAGATATATATTCTACCCACACACATTTGGAACTCTCCTGGGGTACCCTCAAACATATTGTTCCCTCATTTAGTGGATATTTTCACAAAAAAGTGAAATTTTCAAAAATCCAGAAAATTGGCTGAAAACGACAAAATATCCAGGACTCATTGGGCGAATCGCTCTGGAACTAAAATCGTAACGCTCACTGATATTTCCCTTATCTGAAAGTCTGATAAACGCCGGAAAAATGACTAAGTCCAAAAAAAAATTTTTTCAACTTTTTTCAATTTTACCCCTGTGGGATATATATTCTACCCACATACATTTGGAACTCTCCTGGGGTACCCTCACACATATTATTCCCTCATTTAGTGGATATTTTCACAAAAAAGTGAAATTTTCAAAAATCTAGAAAATTGGCTGAAAACGACTAAATATCAAGGACTCATTTGGCGAATCGCTCTTTAATTTAAATCGGAACGCTCACTGACATTTCCCTTATCTGAAAGTCTGATAAACGCCGGAAAAATGACTAAGTCCCAAAAAAAAAATTTTTCAACTTTTTTCAATTTTACCCCTGTGGGATATATATTCTACCCACACACATTTGGAACTCTCCTGGGGTACCCTCACACATATTATTCCCTCATTTAGTGGATAATTTCACAAAAAAGTGAAATTTTCAAAAATCCAGAAAATTGGCTGAAAACGACTAAATATCCAGGACTCATTGGGCGAATCGCTCTGGAACTAAAATCGTAACCCTCACTGACATTTCCCTTATCTGAAAGTCTGATAAACGCCGGAAAAATGACTAAGTCCAAAATAAATAATTTTTCAACTTTTTTTAATTTTACCCCCGTGGGATATATATTCTACCTAAACACATTTGGAACTCTCCTGGGGTACCCTCACACATATTATTCCCTCATTTAGTGTATATTTTCACAAAAAAGTGAAATTTTCAAAAATCCAGAAAATTGGCTGAAAACGACTAAATATCAAGGACTCATTGGTCGAATCGCTCTGGAACTAAAATCGTAAAGCTCACTGACATTTCCCTTATCTGAAAGTCTGATAAACGCCGGAAAAATGACTAAGTCCAAAATAAATAATTTTTCAACTTTTTTTAATTTTACCCCCGTGGGATATATATTCTACCCAAACACATTTGGAACTCCCCTGGGGTACCCTCACACATATTATTCCCTCATTTAGTGGATATTTTCACAAAAAAGTGAAATTTTCAAAAATCCAGAAAATTGGCTGAAAACGACTAAATATCAAGGACTCATTGGGCGAATCGCTCTGGAATTTAAATCGGAACGCTCACTGACATTTCCCTTATCTGAAAGTCTGATAAACGCCGGAAAAATGACTAAGTCCCAAAAAAAAAATTTTTCAACTTTTTTCAATTTTACCCCTGTGGGATATATATTCTACCCACACACATTTGGAACTCTCCTGGGGTACCCTCACACATATTATTCCCTCATTTAGTGAATAATTTCACAAAAAAGTGAAATTTTCAAAAATCCAGAAAATTGGCTGAAAACGACTAAATATCAAGGACTCATAGGACGAATCGCTCTGGAATTGAAATCGCAACGCTCACTAACATTTCCCTTATCTGAAAGTCTGATAAACGCCGGAAAAATGACTAAGTCCAAAAATAAAATGTTTTAAACTTTTTTCAATTTTACCCCTGTGGGATATATATTCTACCCACACACATTTGGAACTCTCCTGGGGTACCCTCACACATATTATTCCCTCATTTAGTGGATATTTTCACAAAAAAGTGAAATTTTCAAAAATCCAGAAAATTGGCTGAAAACGACTAAATATCAAGAACTCATTGGACGAATTGCTCTGGAACTAAAATTGTAATGCTCACTGACATTTCCCTTATCTGAAAGTCTGATAAACGCCGGAAAAATGACTAAGTCCAAAATAAATAATTTTTCAACTTTTTTTAATTTTACCCCCGTGGGATATATATTCTACCCAAACACATTTGGAACTCTCCTGGGGTACCCTCACACATATTATTCCCTCATTTAGTGGATATTTTCACAAAAAAGTGAAATTTTCAAAAATCTAGAAAATTGGCTGAAAACGACTAAATATCAAGGACTCATTGGGCGAATCGCTCTTTAATTTAAATCGGAACGCTCACTGACATTTCCCTTATCTGAAAGTCTGATAAACGCCGGAAAAATGACTAAGTCCCAAAAAAAATTTTTTTCAACTTTTTTCAATTTTACCCCTGTGGGATATATATTCTACCCACACACATTTGGAACTCTCCTGGGGTACCCTCACATATATTATTCCCTCATTTAGTGGATATTTTCACAAAAAAGTGAAATTTTCAAAAATCCAGAAAATTGGCTGAAAACGACTAAATATCCAGGACTCATTGGGCGAATCGCTCTGGAACTAAAATCGTAACGCTCACTGACATTTCCCTTATCTGAAAGTCTGATAAACGCCGGAAAAATGACTAAGTCCCAAAAAAAATTTTTTTCAACTTTTTTCAATTTTACCCCTGTGGGATATATATTCTACCCACACACATTTGGAACTCTCCTGGGGTACCCTCACATATATTATTCCCTCATTTAGTGGATATTTTCACAAAAAAGTGAAATTTTCAAAAATCCAGAAAATTGGCTGAAAACGACTAAATATCAAGGACTCATTGGTCGAATCGCTCTGGAACTAAAATCGTAAAGCTCACTGACATTTCCCTTATCTGAAAGTCTGATAAACGCCGGAAAAATGACTAAGTCCAAAATAAATAATTTTTCAACTTTTTTTAATTTTACCCCCGTGGGATATATATTCTACCCAAACACATTTGGAACTCCCCTGGGGTACCCTCACACATATTATTCCCTCATTTAGTGGATATTTTCACAAAAAAGTGAAATTTTCAAAAATCCAGAAAATTGGCTGAAAACGACTAAATATCAAGGACTCATTGGGCGAATCGCTCTGGAATTTAAATCGGAACGCTCACTGACATTTCCCTTATCTGAAAGTCTGATAAACGCCGGAAAAATGACTAAGTCCCAAAAAAAAAATTTTTCAACTTTTTTCAATTTTACCCCTGTGGGATATATATTCTACCCACACACATTTGGAACTCTCCTGGGGTACCCTCACACATATTATTCCCTCATTTAGTGAATAATTTCACAAAAAAGTGAAATTTTCAAAAATCCAGAAAATTGGCTGAAAACGACTAAATATCAAGGACTCATTGGACGAATCGCTCTGGAATTGAAATCGCAACGCTCACTAACATTTCCCTTATCTGAAAGTCTGATAAACGCCGGAAAAATGACTAAGTCCAAAAATAAAATGTTTTAAACTTTTTTCAATTTTACCCCTGTGGGATATATATTCTACCCACACACATTTGGAACTCTCCTGGGGTACCCTCACACATATTATTCCCTCATTTAGTGGATATTTTCACAAAAAAGTGAAATTTTCAAAAATCCAGAAAATTGGCTGAAAACGACTAAATATCAAGAACTCATTGGACGAATTGCTCTGGAACTAAAATTGTAATGCTCACTGCCATTTCCCTTATCTGAAAGTCTGATAAACGCCGGAAAAATGACTAAGTCCAAAATATATAATTTTTCAACTTTTTTTAATTTTACCCCCGTGGGATATATATTCTACCCACAAACATTTGGAACTCTCCTGGGGTACCCTCACACATATTATTCCCTCATTTAGTGGATATTTTCACAAAAAAGTGAAATTTTCAAAAATCCAGAAAATTGGCTGAAAACGACTAAATATCAAGGACTCATTGGACGAATCGCTCTGGAATTGAAATCGGAACGCTCACTAACATTTCCCTTATCTGAAAGTCTGATAAACGCCGGAAAAATGACTAAGTCCAAAAAAAAAATGTTTTAAATTTTTTTCAATTATAGCCCTGTGAGATATATATTCTACCCACACACATTTGGAACTCTCCTGGGGTACCCTCAAACATATTGTTCCCTCATTTAGTGGATATTTTCACAAAAAAGTGAAATTTTCAAAAATCCAGAAAATTGGCTGAAAACGACAAAATATCCAGGACTCATTGGGCGAATCGCTCTGGAACTAAAATCGTAACGCTCACTGATATTTCCCTTATCTGAAAGTCTGATAAACGCCGGAAAAATGACTAAGTCCAAAAAAAAATTTTTTCAACTTTTTTCAATTTTACCCCTGTGGGATATATATTCTACCCACATACATTTGGAACTCTCCTGGGGTACCCTCACACATATTATTCCCTCATTTAGTGGATATTTTCACAAAAAAGTGAAATTTTCAAAAATCTAGAAAATTGGCTGAAAACGACTAAATATCAAGGACTCATTGGGCGAATCGCTCTTTAATTTAAATCGGAACGCTCACTGACATTTCCCTTATCTGAAAGTCTGATAAACGCCGGAAAAATGACTAAGTCCCAAAAAAAAAATTTTTCAACTTTTTTCAATTTTACCCCTGTGGGATATATATTCTACCCACACACATTTGGAACTCTCCTGGGGTACCCTCACACATATTATTCCCTCATTTAGTGGATAATTTCACAAAAAAGTGAAATTTTCAAAAATCCAGAAAATTGGCTGAAAACGACTAAATATCCAGGACTCATTGGGCGAATCGCTCTGGAACTAAAATCGTAACCCTCACTGACATTTCCCTTATCTGAAAGTCTGATAAACGCCGGAAAAATGACTAAGTCCAAAATAAATAATTTTTCAACTTTTTTTAATTTTACCCCCGTGGGATATATATTCTACCTAAACACATTTGGAACTCTCCTGGGGTACCCTCACACATATTATTCCCTCATTTAGTGTATATTTTCACAAAAAAGTGAAATTTTCAAAAATCCAGAAAATTGGCTGAAAACGACTAAATATCAAGGACTCATTGGTCGAATCGCTCTGGAACTAAAATCGTAAAGCTCACTGACATTTCCCTTATCTGAAAGTCTGATAAACGCCGGAAAAATGACTAAGTCCAAAATAAATAATTTTTCAACTTTTTTTAATTTTACCCCCGTGGGATATATATTCTACCCAAACACATTTGGAACTCCCCTGGGGTACCCTCACACATATTATTCCCTCATTTAGTGGATATTTTCACAAAAAAGTGAAATTTTCAAAAATCCAGAAAATTGGCTGAAAACGACTAAATATCAAGGACTCATTGGGCGAATCGCTCTGGAATTTAAATCGGAACGCTCACTGACATTTCCCTTATCTGAAAGTCTGATAAACGCCGGAAAAATGACTAAGTCCCAAAAAAAAAATTTTTCAACTTTTTTCAATTTTACCCCTGTGGGATATATATTCTACCCACACACATTTGGAACTCTCCTGGGGTACCCTCACACATATTATTCCCTCATTTAGTGAATAATTTCACAAAAAAGTGAAATTTTCAAAAATCCAGAAAATTGGCTGAAAACGACTAAATATCAAGGACTCATTGGACGAATCGCTCTGGAATTGAAATCGCAACGCTCACTAACATTTCCCTTATCTGAAAGTCTGATAAACGCCGGAAAAATGACTAAGTCCAAAAATAAAATGTTTTAAACTTTTTTCAATTTTACCCCTGTGGGATATATATTCTACCCACACACATTTGGAACTCTCCTGGGGTACCCTCACACATATTATTCCCTCATTTAGTGGATATTTTCACAAAAAAGTGAAATTTTCAAAAATCCAGAAAATTGGCTGAAAACGACTAAATATCAAGAACTCATTGGACGAATTGCTCTGGAACTAAAATTGTAATGCTCACTGCCATTTCCCTTATCTGAAAGTCTGATAAACGCCGGAAAAATGACTAAGTCCAAAATATATAATTTTTCAACTTTTTTTAATTTTACCCCCGTGGGATATATATTCTACCCACAAACATTTGGAACTCTCCTGGGGTACCCTCACATATATTATTCCCTCATTTAGTGGATATTTTCACAAAAAAGTGAAATTTTCAAAAATCCAGAAAATTGGCTGAAAACGACTAAATATCAAGGACTCATTGGGCGAATCGCTCTGGAACTAAAATCGTAACCCTCACTGACATTTCCCTTATCTGAAAGTCTGATAAACGCCGGATAAATGACTAAGTCCAAAAAAAAAATGTTTTAAACTTTTTTCAATTTTACCCCTGTGGGATATATATTCTACCCACACACATTTGGAACTCTCCTGGGGTACCCTCACACATATTGTTCCCTCATTTAGTGGATATTTTCACAAAAAAGTGAAATTTTCAAAAATCCAGAAAATTGGCTGAAAACGACTAAATATCCAGGACTCATTGGGCGAATCGCTATGGAACTAAAATCGTAACCCTCACTGACATTTCCCTTATCTGAAAGTCTGATAAACGCCGGAAAAATGACTAAGTCCAAAATAAATAATTTTTCAACTTTTTTTAATTTTACCCCCGTGGGATATATATTCTACCTAAACACATTTGGAACTCTCCTGGGGTACCCTCACACATATTATTCCCTCATTTAGTGTATATTTTCACAAAAAAGTGAAATTTTCAAAAATCCAGAAAATTGGCTGAAAACGACTAAATATCAAGGACTCATTGGTCGAATCGCTCTGGAACTAAAATCGTAAAGCTCACTGACATTTCCCTTATCTGAAAGTCTGATAAACGCCGGAAAAATGACTAAGTCCAAAATAAATAATTTTTCAACTTTTTTTAATTTTACCCCCGTGGGATATATATTCTACCCAAACACATTTGGAACTCCCCTGGGGTACCCTCACACATATTATTCCCTCATTTAGTGGATATTTTCACAAAAAAGTGAAATTTTCAAAAATCCAGAAAATTGGCTGAAAACGACTAAATATCAAGGACTCATTGGGCGAATCGCTCTGGAATTTAAATCGGAACGCTCACTGACATTTCCCTTATCTGAAAGTCTGATAAACGCCGGAAAAATGACTAAGTCCCAAAAAAAAAATTTTTCAACTTTTTTCAATTTTACCCCTGTGGGATATATATTCTACCCACACACATTTGGAACTCTCCTGGGGTACCCTCACACATATTATTCCCTCATTTAGTGAATAATTTCACAAAAAAGTGAAATTTTCAAAAATCCAGAAAATTGGCTGAAAACGACTAAATATCAAGGACTCATTGGACGAATCGCTCTGGAATTGAAATCGCAACGCTCACTAACATTTCCCTTATCTGAAAGTCTGATAAACGCCGGAAAAATGACTAAGTCCAAAAATAAAATGTTTTAAACTTTTTTCAATTTTACCCCTGTGGGATATATATTCTACCCACACACATTTGGAACTCTCCTGGGGTACCCTCACACATATTATTCCCTCATTTAGTGGATATTTTCACAAAAAAGTGAAATTTTCAAAAATCCAGAAAATTGGCTGAAAACGACTAAATATCAAGAACTCATTGGACGAATTGCTCTGGAACTAAAATTGTAATGCTCACTGCCATTTCCCTTATCTGAAAGTCTGATAAACGCCGGAAAAATGACTAAGTCCAAAATATATAATTTTTCAACTTTTTTTAATTTTACCCCCGTGGGATATATATTCTACCCACAAACATTTGGAACTCTCCTGGGGTACCCTCACACATATTATTCCCTCATTTAGTGGATATTTTCACAAAAAAGTGAAATTTTCAAAAATCCAGAAAATTGGCTGAAAACGACAAAATATCCAGGACTCATTGGGCGAATCGCTCTGGAACTAAAATCGTAACGCTCACTGATATTTCCCTTATCTGAAAGTCTGATAAACGCCGGAAAAATGACTAAGTCCAAAAAAAAATTTTTTCAACTTTTTTCAATTTTACACCTTTGGGATATATATTCTACCCACACACATTTGGAACTCTCCTGGGGTACCCTCACACATATTATTCCCTCATTTAGTGGATATTTTCACAAAAAAGTGAAATTTTCAAAAATCCAGAAAATTGGCTGAAAACGACTAAATATCCAGGACTCATTGGGCGAATCGCTCTGGAACTAAAATCATAACGCTCACTGACATTTCCCTTATCTGAAAGTCTGATAAACGCCGGAAAAATGACTAAGTCCAAAAAAAATTTTTTTCAACTTTTTTCAATTTTACCCCTGTGGGATATATATTCTACCCACACACATTTGGAACTCTCCTGGGGTACCCTCACATATATTATTCCCTCATTTAGTGGATATTTTCACAAAAAAGTGAAATTTTCAAAAATCCAGAAAATTGGCTGAAAACGACTAAATATCAAGGACTCATTGGGCGAATCGCTCTGGAACTAAAATCGTAACCCTCACTGACATTTCCCTTATCTGAAAGTCTGATAAACGCCGGATAAATGACTAAGTCCAAAAAAAAAATGTTTTAAACTTTTTTCAATTTTACCCCTGTGGGATATATATTCTACCCACACACATTTGGAACTCTCCTGGGGTACCCTCACACATATTGTTCCCTCATTTAGTGGATATTTTCACAAAAAAGTGAAATTTTCAAAAATCCAGAAAATTGGCTGAAAACGACTAAATATCCAGGACTCATTGGGCGAATCGCTCTGGAACTAAAATCGTAACCCTCACTGACATTTCCCTTATCTGAAAGTCTGATAAACGCCGGAAAAATGACTAAGTCCAAAATAAATAATTTTTCAACTTTTTTTAATTTTACCCCCGTGGGATATATATTCTACCTAAACACATTTGGAACTCTCCTGGGGTACCCTCACACATATTATTCCCTCATTTAGTGTATATTTTCACAAAAAAGTGAAATTTTCAAAAATCCAGAAAATTGGCTGAAAACGACTAAATATCAAGGACTCATTGGTCGAATCGCTCTGGAACTAAAATCGTAAAGCTCACTGACATTTCCCTTATCTGAAAGTCTGATAAACGCCGGAAAAATGACTAAGTCCAAAATAAATAATTTTTCAACTTTTTTTAATTTTACCCCCGTGGGATATATATTCTACCCAAACACATTTGGAACTCCCCTGGGGTACCCTCACACATATTATTCCCTCATTTAGTGGATATTTTCACAAAAAAGTGAAATTTTCAAAAATCCAGAAAATTGGCTGAAAACGACTAAATATCAAGGACTCATTGGGCGAATCGCTCTGGAATTTAAATCGGAACGCTCACTGACATTTCCCTTATCTGAAAGTCTGATAAACGCCGGAAAAATGACTAAGTCCCAAAAAAAAAATTTTTCAACTTTTTTCAATTTTACCCCTGTGGGATATATATTCTACCCACACACATTTGGAACTCTCCTGGGGTACCCTCACACATATTATTCCCTCATTTAGTGAATAATTTCACAAAAAAGTGAAATTTTCAAAAATCCAGAAAATTGGCTGAAAACGACTAAATATCAAGGACTCATTGGACGAATCGCTCTGGAATTGAAATCGCAACGCTCACTAACATTTCCCTTATCTGAAAGTCTGATAAACGCCGGAAAAATGACTAAGTCCAAAAATAAAATGTTTTAAACTTTTTTCAATTTTACCCCTGTGGGATATATATTCTACCCACACACATTTGGAACTCTCCTGGGGTACCCTCACACATATTATTCCCTCATTTAGTGGATATTTTCACAAAAAAGTGAAATTTTCAAAAATCCAGAAAATTGGCTGAAAACGACTAAATATCAAGAACTCATTGGACGAATTGCTCTGGAACTAAAATTGTAATGCTCACTGCCATTTCCCTTATCTGAAAGTCTGATAAACGCCGGAAAAATGACTAAGTCCAAAATATATAATTTTTCAACTTTTTTTAATTTTACCCCCGTGGGATATATATTCTACCCACAAACATTTGGAACTCTCCTGGGGTACCCTCACACATATTATTCCCTCATTTAGTGGATATTTTCACAAAAAAGTGAAATTTTCAAAAATCCAGAAAATTGGCTGAAAACGACAAAATATCCAGGACTCATTGGGCGAATCGCTCTGGAACTAAAATCGTAACGCTCACTGATATTTCCCTTATCTGAAAGTCTGATAAACGCCGGAAAAATGACTAAGTCCAAAAAAAAATTTTTTCAACTTTTTTCAATTTTACACCTTTGGGATATATATTCTACCCACACACATTTGGAACTCTCCTGGGGTACCCTCACACATATTATTCCCTCATTTAGTGGATATTTTCACAAAAAAGTGAAATTTTCAAAAATCCAGAAAATTGGCTGAAAACGACTAAATATCCAGGACTCATTGGGCGAATCGCTCTGGAACTAAAATCGTAACGCTCACTGATATTTCCCTTATCTGAAAGTCTGATAAACGCCGGAAAAATGACTAAGTCCAAAAAAAATTTTTTTCAACTTTTTTCAATTTTACCCCTGTGGGATATATATTCTACCCACACACATTTGGAACTCTCCTGGGGTACCCTCACATATATTATTCCCTCATTTAGTGGATATTTTCACAAAAAAGTGAAATTTTCAAAAATCCAGAAAATTGGCTGAAAACGACTAAATATCCAGGACTCATTGGGCGAATCGCTCTGGAACTAAAATCGTAACGCTCACTGACATTTCCCTTATCTGAAAGTCTGATAAACGCCGGAAAAATGACTAAGTCCCAAAAAAAATTTTTTTCAACTTTTTTCAATTTTACCCCTGTGGGATATATATTCTACCCACACACATTTGGAACTCTCCTGGGGTACCCTCACATATATTATTCCCTCATTTAGTGGATATTTTCACAAAAAAGTGAAATTTTCAAAAATCCAGAAAATTGGCTGAAAACGACTAAATATCAAGGACTCATTGGGCGAATCGCTCTGGAACTAAAATCGTAACCCTCACTGACATTTCCCTTATCTGAAAGTCTGATAAACGCCGGAAAAATGACTAAGTCCAAAATAAATAATTTTTCAACTTTTTTTAATTTTACCCCCGTGGGATATATATTCTACCTAAACACATTTGGAACTCTCCTGGGGTACCCTCACACATATTATTCCCTCATTTAGTGTATATTTTCACAAAAAAGTGAAATTTTCAAAAATCCAGAAAATTGGCTGAAAACGACTAAATATCAAGGACTCATTGGTCGAATCGCTCTGGAACTAAAATCGTAAAGCTCACTGACATTTCCCTTATCTGAAAGTCTGATAAACGCCGGAAAAATGACTAAGTCCAAAATAAATAATTTTTCAACTTTTTTTAATTTTACCCCCGTGGGATATATATTCTACCCAAACACATTTGGAACTCCCCTGGGGTACCCTCACACATATTATTCCCTCATTTAGTGGATATTTTCACAAAAAAGTGAAATTTTCAAAAATCCAGAAAATTGGCTGAAAACGACTAAATATCAAGGACTCATTGGGCGAATCGCTCTGGAATTTAAATCGGAACGCTCACTGACATTTCCCTTATCTGAAAGTCTGATAAACGCCGGAAAAATGACTAAGTCCCAAAAAAAAAATTTTTCAACTTTTTTCAATTTTACCCCTGTGGGATATATATTCTACCCACACACATTTGGAACTCTCCTGGGGTACCCTCACACATATTATTCCCTCATTTAGTGAATAATTTCACAAAAAAGTGAAATTTTCAAAAATCCAGAAAATTGGCTGAAAACGACTAAATATCAAGGACTCATTGGACGAATCGCTCTGGAATTGAAATCGCAACGCTCACTAACATTTCCCTTATCTGAAAGTCTGATAAACGCCGGAAAAATGACTAAGTCCAAAAATAAAATGTTTTAAACTTTTTTCAATTTTACCCCTGTGGGATATATATTCTACCCACACACATTTGGAACTCTCCTGGGGTACCCTCACACATATTATTCCCTCATTTAGTGGATATTTTCACAAAAAAGTGAAATTTTCAAAAATCCAGAAAATTGGCTGAAAACGACAAAATATCCAGGACTCATTGGGCGAATCGCTCTGGAACTAAAATCGTAACGCTCACTGATATTTCCCTTATCTGAAAGTCTGATAAACGCCGGAAAAATGACTAAGTCCAAAAAAAAATTTTTTCAACTTTTTTCAATTTTACACCTTTGGGATATATATTCTACCCACACACATTTGGAACTCTCCTGGGGTACCCTCACACATATTATTCCCTCATTTAGTGGATATTTTCACAAAAAAGTGAAATTTTCAAAAATCCAGAAAATTGGCTGAAAACGACTAAATATCCAGGACTCATTGGGCGAATCGCTCTGGAACTAAAATCATAACGCTCACTGACATTTCCCTTATCTGAAAGTCTCATAAACGCCGGAAAAATGACTAAGTCAAAAAAAAATTTTTTTCAACTTTTTTCAATTTTACCCCTGTGGGATATATATTCTACCCACACACAGTTGGAACTCTCCTGGGGTACCCTCACACATATTATTCCCTCATTTAGTGGATAATTTCACAAAAAAGTGAAATTTTCAAAAATCCAGAAAATTGGCTGAAAACGACTAAATATCCAGGACTCATTGGGCGAATCGCTCTGGAACTAAAATCGTAACCCTCACTGACATTTCCCTTATCTGAAAGTCTGATAACGCCGGAAAAATGACTAAGTCCAAAATAAATAATTTTTCAACTTTTTTTAATTTTACCCCCGTGGGATATATATTCTACCTAAACACATTTGGAACTCTCCTGGGGTACCCTCACACATATTATTCCCTCATTTAGTGTATATTTTCACAAAAAAGTGAAATTTTCAAAAATCCAGAAAATTGGCTGAAAACGACTAAATATCAAGGACTCATTGGTCGAATCGCTCTGGAACTAAAATCGTAAAGCTCACTGACATTTCCCTTATCTGAAAGTCTGATAAACGCCGGAAAAATGACTAAGTCCAAAATAAATAATTTTTCAACTTTTTTTAATTTTACCCCCGTGGGATATATATTCTACCCAAACACATTTGGAACTCCCCTGGGGTACCCTCACACATATTATTCCCTCATTTAGTGGATATTTTCACAAAAAAGTGAAATTTTAAAAAATCCAGAAAATTGGCTGAAAACGACTAAATATCAAGGACTCATTGGGCGAATCGCTCTGGAATTTAAATCGGAACGCTCACTGACATTTCCCTTATCTGAAAGTCTGATAAACGCCAGAAAAATGACTAAGTCCCAAAAAAAAAATTTTTCAACTTTTTTCAATTTTACCCCTGTGGGATATATATTCTACCCACACACATTTGGAACTCTCCTGGGGTACCCTCACACATATTATTCCCTCATTTAGTGAATAATTTCACAAAAAAGTGAAATTTTCAAAAATCCAGAAAATTGGCTGAAAACGACTAAATATCAAGGACTCATTGGACGAATCGCTCTGGAATTGAAATCGCAACGCTCACTAACATTTCCCTTATCTGAAAGTCTGATAAACGCCGGAAAAATGACTAAGTCCAAAAATAAAATGTTTTAAACATTTTTCAATTTTACCCCTGTGGGATATATATTCTACCCAAACACATTTGGAACTCTCCTGGGGTACCCTCACACATATTATTCCCTCATTTAGTGGATATTTTCACAAAAAAGTGAAATTTTCAAAAATCCAGAAAATTGGCTGAAAACGACAAAATATCCAGGACTCATTGGGCGAATCGCTCTGGAACTAAAATCGTAACGCTCACTGATATTTCCCTTATCTGAAAGTCTGATAAACGCCGGAAAAATGACTAAGTCCAAAAAAAAATTTTTTCAACTTTTTTCAATTTTACCCCTGTGGGATATATATTCTACCCACACACATTTGGAACTCTCCTGGGGTACCCTCACACATATTATTCCCTCATTTAGTGGATATTTTCACAAAAAAGTGAAATTTTCAAAAATCCAGAAAATTGGCTGAAAACGACAAAATATCCAGAACTCATTGGGCGAATCGCTCTGGAACTAAAATTGTAACGCTCACTGATACTTCCCTTATCTGAAAGTCTGATAAACGCTGGAAAAATGACTAAGTCCAAAAAAAAATTTTTTCAACTTTTTTCAATTTTACCCCTGTGGGATATATATTCTACCCACACACATTTGGAACTCTCCTGGGGTACCCTCACACATATTATTCCCTCATTTAGTGGATATTTTCACAAAAAAGTGAAATTTTCAAAAATCCAGAAAATTGGCTGAAAACGACTAAATATCCAGGACTCATTGGGCGAATCGCTCTGGAACTAAAATCGTAACGCTCATTGATATTTCCCTTATCTGAAAGTCTGATAAACGCCGGAAAAATGACTAAGTCCAAAAAAAAATTTTTTCAACTTTTTTCAATTTTACACCTTTGGGATATATATTCTACCCACACACATTTGGAACTCTCCTGGGGTACCCTCACACATATTATTCCCTCATTTAGTGGATATTTTCACAAAAAAGTGAAATTTTCAAAAATCCAGAAAATTGGCTGAAAACGACTAAATATCCAGGACTCATTGGGCGAATCGCTCTGGAACTAAAATCATAACGCTCACTGACATTTCCCTTATCTGAAAGTCTGATAAACGCCGGAAAAATGACTAAGTCAAAAAAAAAATTTTTTCAACTTTTTTCAATTTTACCCCTGTGGGATATATATTCTACCCACACACAGTTGGAACTCTCCTGGGGTACCCTCACACATATTATTCCCTCATTTAGTGGATAATTTCACAAAAAAGTGAAATTTTCAAAAATCCAGAAAATTGGCTGAAAACGACTAAATATCCAGGACTCATTGGGCGAATCGCTCTGGAACTAAAATCGTAACCCTCACTGACATTTCCCTTATCTGAAAGTCTGATAACGCCGGAAAAATGACTAAGTCCAAAATAAATAATTTTTCAACTTTTTTTAATTTTACCCCCGTGGGATATATATTCTACCTAAACACATTTGGAACTCTCCTGGGGTACCCTCACACATATTATTCCCTCATTTAGTGTATATTTTCACAAAAAAGTGAAATTTTCAAAAATCCAGAAAATTGGCTGAAAACGACTAAATATCAAGGACTCATTGGTCGAATCGCTCTGGAACTAAAATCGTAAAGCTCACTGACATTTCCCTTATCTGAAAGTCTGATAAACGCCGGAAAAATGACTAAGTCCAAAATAAATAATTTTTCAACTTTTTTTAATTTTACCCCCGTGGGATATATATTCTACCCAAACACATTTGGAACTCCCCTGGGGTACCCTCACACATATTATTCCCTCATTTAGTGGATATTTTCACAAAAAAGTGAAATTTTCAAAAATCCAGAAAATTGGCTGAAAACGACTAAATATCAAGGACTCATTGGGCGAATCGCTCTGGAATTTAAATCGGAACGCTCACTGACATTTCCCTTATCTGAAAGTCTGATAAACGCCAGAAAAATGACTAAGTCCCAAAAAAAAAATTTTTCAACTTTTTTCAATTTTACCCCTGTGGGATATATATTCTACCCACACACATTTTTAACTCTCCTGGGGTACCCTCACACATATTATTCCCTCATTTAGTGGATATTTTCACAAAAAAGTGAAATTTTCAAAAATCCAGAAAATTGGCTGAAAACAACTAAATATCCAGGACTCATTGGGCGAATCGCTCTGGAACTAAAATCGTAACGCTCACTGACATTTCCCTTATCTGAAAGTCTGATAAATGCCGGAAAAATGACTAAGTCCAAAAAAAAATTTTTTCAACTTTTTTCAATTTTACCCCTGTGGGATATATATTCTACCCACAAACATTTGGAACTCTCCTGGGGTACCCTCACACATATTATTCCCTCATTTAGTGGATATTTTCACAATAAAGTGAAATTTTCAAAAATCCAGAAAATTGGCTGAAAACGACTAAATATCAAGGACTCATTGGGCGAATCGCTCTGGAACTAAAATCGTAACGCTCACTGACATTTCCCTTATCTGAAAGTCTGATAAACGCCGGAAAAATGACTAAGTCCAAAAAAAAATTTTTTCAACTTTTTTCAATTTTACCCCTGTGGGATATATATTCTACCCACACACATTTGGAACTCTCCTGGGGTACCCTCACACATATTATTCCCTCATTTAGTGGATATTTTCACAAAAAAGTGAAATTTTCAAAAATCCAGAAAATTGGCTGAAAACGACTAAATATCCAGGACTCATTGGGCGAATCGCTCTGGAACTAAAATCGTAACGCTCACTGACATTTCCCTTATCTGAAAGTCTGATAAACGCCGGAAAAATGACTAAGTCCAAAATATATAATTTTTCAACTTTTTTTAATTTTACCCCCGTGGGATATATATTCTACCCAAACACATTTGGAACTCTCCTGGGGTACCCTCACACATATTATTCCCTCATTTAGTGGATATTTTCACAAAAAAGTGAAATTTTCAAAAATCCAGAAAATTGGCTGAAAACGACAAAATATCCAGGACTCATTGGGCGAATCGCTCTGGAACTAAAATCGTAACGCTCACTGATATTTCCCTTATCTGAAAGTCTGATAAACGCCGGAAAAATGACTAAGTCCAAAAAAAAATTTTTTCAACTTTTTTCAATTTTACCCCTGTGGGATATATATTCTACCCACAAACATTTGGAACTCTCCTGGGGTACCCTCACACATATTATTCCCTCATTTAGTGGATATTTTCACAATAAAGTGAAATTTTCAAAAATCCAGAAAATTGGCTAAAAACGACTAAATATCAAGGACTCATTGGGCGAATCGCTCTGGAACTAAAATCGTAACGCTCACTGACATTTCCCTTATCTGAAAATCTGATAAACGCCGGAAAAATGACTAAGTCCAAAAAAAAATTTTTTCAACTTTTTTCAATTTTACCCCTGTGGGATATATATTCTACCCACACACATTTGGAACTCTCCTGGGGTACCCTCACACATATTATTCCCTCATTTAGTGGATATTTTCACAAAAAAGTGAAATTTTCAAAAATCCAGAAAATTGGCTGAAAACGACTAAATATCCAGGAATCATTGGGCGAATCGCTCTGGAACTAAAATCGTAACGCTCACTGACATTTCCCTTATCTGAAAGTCTGATAAACGCCGGAAAAATGACTAAGTCCAAAAAAAAATTTTTTCAACTTTTTTCAATTTTACCCCTGTGGGATATATATTCTACCCACACACATTTGGAACTCTCCTGGGGTACCCTCACACATATTATTCCCTCATTTAGTGTACATTTTCACAAAAAAGTGAAATTTTCAAAAATCCAGAAAATTGGCTGAAAACGACTAAATATCCAGGACTCATTGGGCGAATCGCTCTGGAACTAAAATCGTAACGCTCACTGACATTTCCCTTATCTGAAAGTCTGATAAACGCCGGAAAAATGACTAAGTCCAAAATATATAATTTTTCAACTTTTTTTAATTTTACCCCCGTGGGATATATATTCTACCCAAACACATTTGGAACTCTCCTGGGGTACCCTCACACATATTATTCCCTCATTTAGTGGATATTTTCACAAAAAAGTGAAATTTTCAAAAATCCAGAAAATTGGCTGAAAACGACAAAATATCCAGGACTCATTGGGCGAATCGCTCTGGAACTAAAATCGTAACGCTCACTGATATTTCCCTTATCTGAAAGTCTGATAAACGCCGGAAAAATGATAAGTCCAAAAAAAAATTTTTTCAACTTTTTTCAATTTTACCCCTGTGGGATATATATTCTACCCACAAACATTTGGAACTCTCCTGGGGTACCCTCACACATATTATTCCCTCATTTAGTGGATATTTTCACAATAAAGTGAAATTTTCAAAAATCCAGAAAATTGGCTAAAAACGACTAAATATCAAGGACTCATTGGGCGAATCGCTCTGGAACTAAAATCGTAACGCTCACTGACATTTCCCTTATCTGAAAGTCTGATAAACGCCGGAAAAATGACTAAGTCCAAAAAAAAATTTTTTCAACTTTTTTCAATTTTACCCCTGTGGGATATATATTCTACCCACACACATTTGGAACTCTCCTGGGGTACCCTCACACATATTATTCCCTCATTTAGTGGATATTTTCACAAAAAAGTGAAATTTTCAAAAATCCAGAAAATTGGCTGAAAACGATTAAATATCCAGGAATCATTGGGCGAATCGCTCTGGAACTAAAATCGTAATGCTCACTGACATTTCCCTTATCTGAAAGTCTGATAAACGCCGGAAAAATGACTAAGTCCAAAATAAATAATTTTTCAACTTTTTTTAATTTTAACCCCGTGGGATATATATTCTACCCAAACACATTTGGAACTCCCCTGGGGTACCCTCACACATATTATTCCCTCATTTAGTGGATATTTTCACAAAAAAGTGAAATTTTCAAAAATCCAGAAAATTGGCTGAAAACGACTAAATATCAAGGACTCATTGGTCGAATCGCTCTGGAATTTAAATCGGAACACTCACTGACATTTCCCTTATCTGAAAGTCTGATAAACGCCGGAAAAATGACTAAGTCCCAAAAAAAAAAATTTTTCAACTTTTTTCAATTTTACCCCTGTGGGATATATATTCTACCCACACACATTTGGAACTCTCCTGGGGTACCCTCACACATATTATTCCCTCATTTAGTGGATATTTTCACAAAAAAGTGAAATTTTCAAAAATCCAGAAAATTGGCTGAAAACGACTAAATATCCAGGACTCATTGGGCGAATCGCTCTGGAACTAAAATCGTAACGCTCACTGATATTTCCCTTATCTGAAAGTCTGATAAACGCCGGAAAAATGACTAAGTCCAAAAAAAAATTTTTTCAACTTTTTTCAATTTTACACCTTTGGGATATATATTCTACCCACACACATTTGGAACTCTCCTGGGGTACCCTCACACATATTATTCCCTCATTTAGTGGATAATTTCACAAAAAAGTGAAATTTTTAAAAATCCAGAAAATTGGCTGAAAACGACTAAATATCAAGGACTCATTGGACGAATCGCTCTGGAATTGAAATCGGAACGCTCACTAACATTTCCCTTATCTGAAAGTCTGATAAACGCCGGAAAAATGACTAAGTCCAAAAATAAAATGTTTTAAACTTTTTTCAATTTTACCCCTGTGGGATATATATTCTACCCACACACATTTGGAACTCTCCTGGGGTACCCTCACACATATTATTCCCTCATTTAGTGGATATTTTCACAAAAAAGTGAAATTTTCAAAAATCCAGAAAATTGGCTGAAAACAACTAAATATCCAGGACTCATTGGGCGAATCGCTCTGGAACTAAAATCGTAACGCTCACTGACATTTCCCTTATCTGAAAGTCTGATAAATGCCGGAAAAATGACTAAGTCCAAAAAAAAATTTTTTCAACTTTTTTCAATTTTACCCCTGTGGGATATATATTCTACCCACAAACATTTGGAACTCTCCTGGGGTACCCTCACACATATTATTCCCTCATTTAGTGGATATTTTCACAATAAAGTGAAATTTTCAAAAATCCAGAAAATTGGCTAAAAATGACTAAATATCAAGGACTCATTGGGCGAATCGCTCTGGAACTAAAATCGTAACGCTCACTGACATTTCCCTTATCTGAAAGTCTGATAAACGCCGGAAAAATGACTAAGTCCAAAAAAAAATTTTTTCAACTTTTTTCAATTTTACCCCTGTGGGATATATATTCTACCCACACACATTTGGAACTCTCCTGGGGTACCCTCACACATATTATTCCCTCATTTAGTGGATAATTTCACAAAAAAGTGAAATTTTTAAAAATCCAGAAAATTGGCTGAAAACGACTAAATATCAAGGACTCATTGGACGAATCGCTCTGGAATTGAAATCGGAACGCTCACTAACATTTCCCTTATCTGAAAGTCTGATAAACGCCGGAAAAATGACTAAGTCCAAAAATAAAATGTTTTAAACTTTTTTCAATTTTACCCCTGTGGGATATATATTCTACCCACACACATTTGGAACGCTCCTGGGGTACCCTCACACATATTATTCCCTCATTTAGTGGATATTTTCACAAAAAAGTGAAATTTTCAAAAATCCAGAAAATTGGCTGAAAACGACTAAATATCAAGGACTCATTGGGCGAATCGCTCTGGAATTTAAATCGGAACACTCACTGACATTTCCCTTATCTGAAAGTCTGATAAACGCCGGAAAAATGACTAAGTCCAAAAAAAAATTTTTTCAACTTTTTTCAATTTTACCCCTGTGGGATATATATTCTACCCACACACATTTGGAACTCTCCTGGGGTACCCTCACACATATTATTCCCTCATTTAGTGTATATTTTTACAAAAAAGTGAAATTTTCAAAAATCCAGAAAATTGGCTGAAAACGACTAAATATCAAGGACTCATTGGACGAATCGCTCTGGAACTAAAATCGTAATGCTCACTGACATTTCCCTTATCTGAAAGTCTGATAAACGCCGGAAAAATGACTAAGTCCAAAATAAATAATTTTTCAACTTTTTTTAATTTTAACCCCGTGGGATATATATTCTACCCAAACACATTTGGAACTCCCCTGGGGTACCCTCACACATATTATTCCCTCATTTAGTGGATATTTTCACAAAAAAGTGAAATTTTCAAAAATCCAGAAAATTGGCTGAAAACGACTAAATATCAAGGACTCATTGGGCGAATCGCTCTGGAATTTAAATCGGAACACTCACTGACATTTCCCTTATCTGAAAGTCTGATAAACGCCGGAAAAATGACTAAGTCCCAAAAAAAAAAATTTTTCAACTTTTTTCAATTTTACCCCTGTGGGATATATATTCTACCCACACACATTTGGAACTCTCCTGGGGTACCCTCACACATATTATTCCCTCATTTAGTGGATAATTTCACAAAAAAGTGAAATTTTTAAAAATCCAGAAAATTGGCTGAAAACGACTAAATATCAAGGACTCATTGGACGAATCGCTCTGGAATTGAAATCGGAACGCTCACTAACATTTCCCTTATCTGAAAGTCTGATAAACGCCGGAAAAATGACTAAGTCCAAAAATAAAATGTTTTAAACTTTTTTCAATTTTACCCCTGTGGGATATATATTCTACCCACACACATTTGGAACTCTCCTGGGGTACCCTCACACATATTATTCCCTCATTTAGTGGATATTTTCACAAAAAAGTGAAATTTTCAAAAATCCAGAAAATTGGCTGAAAACGACTAAATATCAAGGACTCATTGGGCGAATCGCTCTGGAATTTAAATCGGAACACTCACTGACATTTCCCTTATCTGAAAGTCTGATAAACGCCGGAAAAATGACTAAGTCCAAAAAAAAATTTTTTCAACTTTTTTCAATTTTACCCCTGTGGGATATATATTCTACCCACACACATTTGGAACTCTCCTGGGGTACCCTCACACATATTATTCCCTCATTTAGTGTATATTTTTACAAAAAAGTGAAATTTTCAAAAATCCAGAAAATTGGCTGAAAACGACTAAATATCAAGGACTCATTGGACGAATCGCTCTGGAACTAAAATCGTAATGCTCACTGACATTTCCCTTATCTGAAAGTCTGATAAACGCCGGAAAAATGACTAAGTCCAAAATAAATAATTTTTCAACTTTTTTTAATTTTAACCCCGTGGGATATATATTCTACCCAAACACATTTGGAACTCCCCTGGGGTACCCTCACACATATTATTCCCTCATTTAGTGGATATTTTCACAAAAAAGTGAAATTTTCAAAAATCCAGAAAATTGGCTGAAAACGACAAAATATCCAGGACTCATTGGGCGAATCGCTCTGAAACTAAAATCGTAACGCTCACTGACATTTCCCTTATCTGAAAGTCTGATAAACGCCGGAAAAATGACTAAGTCCAAAAAAAAATTTTTTCAACTTTTTTCAATTTTACCCCTGTGGGATATATATTCTACCCACACACATTTGGAACTCTCCTGGGGTACCCTCACACATAATATTCCCTCATTTAGTGGATATTTTCACAAAAAAGTGAAATTTTCAAAAATCCAGAAAATTGGCTGAAAACGACAAAATATCCAGGACTCATTGGGCGAATCGCTCTGGAACTAAAATCGTAACGCTCACTGACATTTCCCTTATCTGAAAGTCTGATAAACGCCGGAAAAATGACTAAGTCCAAAAAAAAATTTTTTCAACTTTTTTCAATTTTACCCCTGTGGGATATATATTCTACCCACACACATTTGGAACTCTCCTGGGGTACCCTCACACATATTATTCCCTCATTTAGTGGATATTTTCACAAAAAAGTGAAATTTTCAAAAATCCAGAAAATTGGCTGAAAACGACAAAATATCCAGGACTCATTGAGCGAATCGCTCTGGAACTAAAATCGTAACGCTCACTGACATTTCCCTAATCTGAAAGTCTGATAAACGCCGGAAAAATGACTAAGTCCCAAAAAAAAAAATTTTTCAACTTTTTTCAATTTTACCCCTGTGGGATATATATTCTACCCACACACATTTGGAACTCTCCTGGGGTACCCTCACACATATTATTCCCTCATTTAGTGGATAATTTCACAAAAAAGTGAAACTTTTAAAAATCCAGAAAATTGGCTGAAAACGACTAAATATCAAGGACTCATTGGACGAATCGCTCTGGAATTGAAATCGGAACGCTCACTAACATTTCCCTTATCTGAAAGTCTGATAAACGCCGGAAAAATGACTAAGTCCCCAAAAAAAAATTTTTCAACTTTTTTCAATTTTACCCCTGTGGGATATATATTCTACCCACACACATTTGGAACTCTCCTGGGGTACCCTCACACATATTATTCCCTCATTTAGTGGATAATTTCACAAAAAAGTGAAATTTTTAAAAATCCAGAAAATTGGCTGAAAACGACTAAATATCAAGGACTCATTGGACGAATCGCTCTGGAATTGAAATCGGAACGCTCACTAACATTTCCCTTATCTGAAAGTCTGATAAACGCCGGAAAAATGACAAAGTCCAAAAATAAAATGTTTTAAACTTTTTTCAATTTTACCCCTGTGGGATATATATTCTACCCACACACATTTGGAACTCTCCTGGGGTACCCTCACACATATTATTCCCTCATTTAGTGGATATTTTCACAAAAAAGTGAAATTTTCAAAAATCCAGAAAATTGGCTGAAAACGACTAAATATCCAGGACTCATTGGGCGAATCGCTCTGGAACTAAAATCGTAACGCTCACTGACATTTCCCTTATCTGAAAGTCTGATAAACGCCGGAAAAATGACTAAGTCCAAAATATATAATTTTTCAACTTTTTTTAATTTTACCCCCGTGGGATATATATTCTACCCAAACACATTTGGAACTCTCCTGGGGTACCCTCACACATATTATTCCCTCATTTAGTGGATATTTTCACAAAAAAGTGAAATTTTCAAAAATCCAGAAAATTGGCTGAAAACGACAAAATATCCAGGACTCATTGGGCGAATCGCTCTGGAACTAAAATCGTAACGCTCACTGATATTTCCCTTATCTGAAAGTCTGATAAACGCCGGAAAAATGACTAAGTCCAAAAAAAAATTTTTTCAACTTTTTTCAATTTTACCCCTGTGGGATATATATTCTACCCACAAACATTTGGAACTCTCCTGGGGTACCCTCACACATATTATTCCCTCATTTAGTGGATATTTTCACAATAAAGTGAAATTTTCAAAAATCCAGAAAATTGGCTAAAAACGACTAAATATCAAGGACTCATTGGGCGAATCGCTCTGGAACTAAAATCGTAACGCTCACTGACATTTCCCTTATCTGAAAGTCTGATAAACGCCGGAAAAATGACTAAGTCCAAAAAAAAATTTTTTCAACTTTTTTCAATTTTACCCCTGTGGGATATATATTCTACCCACACACATTTGGAACTCTCCTGGGGTACCCTCACACATATTATTCCCTCATTTAGTGGATATTTTCACAAAAAAGTGAAATTTTCAAAAATCCAGAAAATTGGCTGAAAACGACTAAATATCCAGGAATCATTGGGCGAATCGCTCTGGAACTAAAATCGTAACGCTCACTGACATTTCCCTTATCTGAAAGTCTGATAAACGCCGGAAAAATGACTAAGTCCAAAAAAAAATTTTTTCAACTTTTTTCAATTTTACCCCTGTGGGATATATATTCTACCCACACACATTTGGAACTCTCCTGGGGTACCCTCACACATATTATTCCCTCATTTAGTGTATATTTTCACAAAAAAGTGAAATTTTCAAAAATCCAGAAAATTGGCTGAAAACGACTAAATATCAAGGACTCATTGGACGAATCGCTCTGGAACTAAAATCGTAATGCTCACTGACATTTCCCTTATCTGAAAGTCTGATAAACGCCGGAAAAATGACTAAGTCCAAAATAAATAATTTTTCAACTTTTTTTAATTTTAACCCCGTGGGATATATATTCTACCCAAACACATTTGGAACTCCCCTGGGGTACCCTCACACATATTATTCCCTCATTTAGTGGATATTTTCACAAAAAAGTGAAATTTTCAAAAATCCAGAAAATTGGCTGAAAACGACTAAATATCAAGGACTCATTGGTCGAATCGCTCTGGAATTTAAATCGGAACACTCACTGACATTTCCCTTATCTGAAAGTCTGATAAACGCCGGAAAAATGACTAAGTCCCAAAAAAAAAAATTTTTCAACTTTTTTCAATTTTACCCCTGTGGGATATATATTCTACCCACACACATTTGGAACTCTCCTGGGGTACCCTCACACATATTATTCCCTCATTTAGTGGATAATTTCACAAAAAAGTGAAATTTTTAAAAATCCAGAAAATTGGCTGAAAACGACTAAATATCAAGGACTCATTGGACGAATCGCTCTGGACTTGAAATCGGAACGCTCACTAACATTTCCCTTATCTGAAAGTCTGATAAACGCCGGAAAAATGACTAAGTCCCAAAAAAAAAATTTTTCAACTTTTTTCAATTTTACCCCTGTGGGATATATATTCTACCCACACACATTTGGAACTCTCCTGGGGTACCCTCACACATATTATTCCCTCATTTAGTGGATATTTTCACAAAAAAGTGAAATTTTCAAAAATCCAGAAAATTGGCTGAAAACAACTAAATATCCAGGACTCATTGGGCGAATCGCTCTGGAACTAAAATCGTAACGCTCACTGACATTTCCCTTATCTGAAAGTCTGATAAATGCCGGAAAAATGACTAAGTCCAAAAAAAAATTTTTTCAACTTTTTTCAATTTTACCCCTGTGGGATATATATTCTACCCACAAACATTTGGAACTCTCCTGGGGTACCCTCACACATATTATTCCCTCATTTAGTGGATATTTTCACAATAAAGTGAAATTTTCAAAAATCCAGAAAATTGGCTAAAAATGACTAAATATCAAGGACTCATTGGGCGAATCGCTCTGGAACTAAAATCGTAACGCTCACTGACATTTCCCTTATCTGAAAGTCTGATAAACGCCGGAAAAATGACTAAGTCCAAAAAAAAATTTTTTCAACTTTTTTCAATTTTACCCCTGTGGGATATATATTCTACCCACACACATTTGGAACTCTCCTGGGGTACCCTCACACATATTATTCCCTCATTTAGTGTATATTTTCACAAAAAAGTGAAATTTTCAAAAATCCAGAAAATTGGCTGAAAACGACTAAATATCAAGGACTCATTGGACGAATCGCTCTGGAACTAAAATCGTAATGCTCACTGACATTTCCCTTATCTGAAAGTCTGATAAACGCCGGAAAAATGACTAAGTCCAAAATAAATAATTTTTCAACTTTTTTTAATTTTAACCCCGTGGGATATATATTCTACCCAAACACATTTGGAACTCCCCTGGGGTACCCTCACACATATTATTCCCTCATTTAGTGGATATTTTCACAAAAAAGTGAAATTTTCAAAAATCCAGAAAATTGGCTGAAAACGACTAAATATCAAGGACTCATTGGGCGAATCGCTCTGGAATTTAAATCGGAACACTCACTGACATTTCCCTTATCTGAAAGTCTGATAAACGCCGGAAAAATGACTAAGTCCCAAAAAAAAAAATTTTTCAACTTTTTTCAATTTTACCCCTGTGGGATATATATTCTACCCACACACATTTGGAACTCTCCTGGGGTACCCTCACACATATTATTCCCTCATTTAGTGGATAATTTCACAAAAAAGTGAAATTTTTAAAAATCCAGAAAATTGGCTGAAAACGACTAAATATCAAGGACTCATTGGACGAATCGCTCTGGAATTGAAATCGGAACGCTCACTAACATTTCCCTTATCTGAAAGTCTGATAAACGCCGGAAAAATGACTAAGTCCAAAAATAAAATGTTTTAAACTTTTTTCAATTTTACCCCTGTGGGATATATATTCTACCCACACACATTTGGAACGCTCCTGGGGTACCCTCACACATATTATTCCCTCATTTAGTGGATATTTTCACAAAAAAGTGAAATTTTCAAAAATCCAGAAAATTGGCTGAAAACGACTAAATATCAAGGACTCATTGGGCGAATCGCTCTGGAATTTAAATCGGAACACTCACTGACATTTCCCTTATCTGAAAGTCTGATAAACGCCGGAAAAATGACTAAGTCCAAAAAAAAATTTTTTCAACTTTTTTCAATTTTACCCCTGTGGGATATATATTCTACCCACACACATTTGGAACTCTCCTGGGGTACCCTCACACATATTATTCCCTCATTTAGTGTATATTTTTACAAAAAAGTGAAATTTTCAAAAATCCAGAAAATTGGCTGAAAACGACTAAATATCAAGGACTCATTGGACGAATCGCTCTGGAACTAAAATCGTAATGCTCACTGACATTTCCCTTATCTGAAAGTCTGATAAACGCCGGAAAAATGACTAAGTCCAAAATAAATAATTTTTCAACTTTTTTTAATTTTAACCCCGTGGGATATATATTCTACCCAAACACATTTGGAACTCCCCTGGGGTACCCTCACACATATTATTCCCTCATTTAGTGGATATTTTCACAAAAAAGTGAAATTTTCAAAAATCCAGAAAATTGGCTGAAAACGACTAAATATCAAGGACTCATTGGGCAAATCGCTCTGGAATTTAAATCGGAACACTCACTGACATTTCCCTTATCTGAAAGTCTGATAAACGCCGGAAAAATGACTAAGTCCCAAAAAAAAAAATTTTTCAACTTTTTTCAATTTTACCCCTGTGGGATATATATTCTACCCACACACATTTGGAACTCTCCTGGGGTACCCTCACACATATTATTCCCTCATTTAGTGGATAATTTCACAAAAAAGTGAAATTTTTAAAAATCCAGAAAATTGGCTGAAAACGACTAAATATCAAGGACTCATTGGACGAATCGCTCTGGAATTGAAATCGGAACGCTCACTAACATTTCCCTTATCTGAAAGTCTGATAAACGCCGGAAAAATGACTAAGTCCCAAAAAAAAAATTTTTCAACTTTTTTCAATTTTACCCCTGTGGGATATATATTCTACCCACACACATTTGGAACTCTCCTGGGGTACCCTCACACATATTATTCCCTCATTTAGTGGATAATTTCACAAAAAAGTGAAATTTTTAAAAATCCAGAAAATTGGCTGAAAACGACTAAATATCAAGGACTCATTGGACGAATCGCTCTGGAATTGAAATCGGAACGCTCACTAACATTTCCCTTATCTGAAAGTCTGATAAACGCCGGAAAAATGACTAAGTCCAAAAATAAAATGTTTTAAACTTTTTTCAATTTTACCCCTGTGGGATATATATTCTACCCACACACATTTGGAACTCTCCTGGGGTACCCTCACACATATTATTCCCTCATTTAGTGGATATTTTCACAAAAAAGTGAAATTTTCAAAAATCCAGAAAATTGGCTGAAAACGACTAAATATCAAGGACTCATTGGGCGAATCGCTCTGGAATTTAAATCGGAACACTCACTGACATTTCCCTTATCTGAAAGTCTGATAAACGCCGGAAAAATGACTAAGTCCAAAAAAAAATTTTTTCAACTTTTTTTAATTTTAACCCCGTGGGATATATATTCTACCCAAACACATTTGGAACTCTCCTGGGGTACCCTCACACATATTATTCCCTCATTTAGTGTATATTTTCACAAAAAAGTGAAATTTTCAAAAATCCAGAAAATTGGCTGAAAACGACTAAATATCAAGGACTCATTGGACGAATCGCTCTGGAACTAAAATCGTAATGCTCACTGACATTTCCCTTATCTGAAAGTCTGATAAACGCCGGAAAAATGACTAAGTCCAAAATAAATAATTTTTCAACTTTTTTTAATTTTAACGTCGTGGGATATATATTCTACCCAAACACATTTGGAACTCCCCTGGGGTACCCTCACACATATTATTCCCTCATTTAGTGGATATTTTCACAAAAAAGTGAAATTTTCAAAAATCCAGAAAATTGGCTGAAAACGACTAAATATCAAGGACTCATTGGGCGAATCGCTCTGGAATTTAAATCGGAACACTCACTGACATTTCCCTTATCTGAAAGTCTGATAAACGCCGGAAAAATGACTAAGTCCAAAAATAAAATGTTTTAAACTTTTTTCAATTTTACCCCTGTGGGATATATATTCTACCCACACACATTTGGAACTCTCCTGGGGTACCCTCACACATATTATTCCCTCATTTAGTGGATATTTTCACAAAAAAGTGAAATTTTCAAAAATCCAGAAAATTGGCTGAAAACGACTAAATATCAAGGACTCATTGGGCGAATCGCTCTGGAATTTAAATCGGAACACTCACTGACATTTCCCTTATCTGAAAGTCTGATAAACGCCGGAAAAATGACTAAGTCCCAAAAAAAAAAATTTTTCAACTTTTTTCAATTTTACCCCTGTGGGATATATATTCTACCCACACACATTTGGAACTCTCCTGGGGTACCCTCACACATATTATTCCCTCATTTAGTGGATAATTTCACAAAAAAGTGAAATTTTTAAAAATCCAGAAAATTGGCTGAAAACGACTAAATATCAAGGACTCATTGGACGAATCGCTCTGGAATTGAAATCGGAACGCTCACTAACATTTCCCTTATCTGAAAGTCTGATAAACGCCGGAAAAATGACTAAGTCCCAAAAAAAAAATTTTTCAACTTTTTTCAATTTTACCCCTGTGGGATATATATTCTACCCACACACATTTGGAACTCTCCTGGGGTACCCTCACACATATTATTCCCTCATTTAGTGGATAATTTCACAAAAAAGTGAAATTTTTAAAAATCCAGAAAATTGGCTGAAAACGACTAAATATCAAGGACTCATTGGACGAATCGCTCTGGAATTGAAATCGGAACGCTCACTAACATTTCCCTTATCTGAAAGTCTGATAAACGCCGGAAAAATGACTAAGTCCAAAAATAAAATGTTTTAAACTTTTTTCAATTTTACCCCTGTGGGATATATATTCTACCCACACACATTTGGAACTCTCCTGGGGTACCCTCACACATATTATTCCCTCATTTAGTGGATATTTTCACAAAAAAGTGAAATTTTCAAAAATCCAGAAAATTGGCTGAAAACGACTAAATATCAAGGACTCATTGGGCGAATCGCTCTGGAATTTAAATCGGAACACTCACTGACATTTCCCTTATCTGAAAGTCTGATAAACGCCGGAAAAATGACTAAGTCCAAAAAAAAATTTTTTCAACTTTTTTCAATTTTACCCCTGTGGGATATATATTCTACCCACAAACATTTGGAACTCTCCTGGGGTACCCTCACACATATTATTCCCTCATTTAGTGGATATTTTCACAATAAAGTGAAATTTTCAAAAATCCAGAAAATTGGCTGAAAACGACTAAATATCAACTACTCATTGGGCGAATCGCTCTGGAACTAAAATCGTAACGCTCACTGACATTTCCCTTATCTGAAAGTCTGATAAACGCCGGAAAAATGACTAAGTCCAAAAAAAAATTTTTTCAACTTTTTTCAATTTTACCCCTGTGGGATATATATTCTACCCACACACATTTGGAACTCTCCTGGGGTACCCTCACACATATTATTCCCTCATTTAGTGGATATTTTCACAAAAAAGTGAAATTTTCAAAAATCCAGAAAATTGGCTGAAAACGACAAAATATCCAGGACTCATTGGGCGAATCGCTCTGGAACTAAAATCGTAACGCTCACTGACATTTCCCTTATCTGAAAGTCTGATAAACGCCGGAAAAATGACTAAGTCCAAAATAAATAATTTTTCAACTTTTTTTAATTTTAACCCCGTGGGATATATATTCTACCCAAACACATTTGGAACTCCCCTGGGGTACCCTCACACATATTATTCCCTCATTTAGTGGATATTTTCACAAAAAAGTGAAATTTTCAAAAATCCAGAAAATTGGCTGAAAACGACTAAATATCAAGGACTCATTGGGCGAATCGCTCTGGAATTTAAATCGGAACACTCACTGACATTTCCCTTATCTGAAAGTCTGATAAACGCCGGAAAAATGACTAAGTCCCAAAAAAAAAAATTTTTCAACTTTTTTCAATTTTACCCCTGTGGGATATATATTCTACCCACACACATTTGGAACTCTCCTGGGGTACCCTCACACATATTATTCCCTCATTTAGTGGATAATTTCACAAAAAAGTGAAATTTTTAAAAATCCAGAAAATTGGCTGAAAACGACTAAATATCAAGGACTCATTGGACGAATCGCTCTGGAATTGAAATCGGAACGCTCACTAACATTTCCCTTATCTGAAAGTCTGATAAACGCCGGAAAAATGACTAAGTCCAAAAATAAAATGTTTTAAACTTTTTTCAATTTTACCCCTGTGGGATATATATTCTACCCACACACATTTGGAACGCTCCTGGGGTACCCTCACACATATTATTCCCTCATTTAGTGGATATTTTCACAAAAAAGTGAAATTTTCAAAAATCCAGAAAATTGGCTGAAAACGACTAAATATCAAGGACTCATGGGGCGAATCGCTCTGGAATTTAAATCGGAACACTCACTGACATTTCCCTTATCTGAAAGTCTGATAAACGCCGGAAAAATGACTAAGTCCAAAAAAAAATTTTTTCAACTTTTTTCAATTTTACCCCTGTGGGATATATATTCTACCCACACACATTTGGAACTCTCCTGGGGTACCCTCACACATATTATTCCCTCATTTAGTGTATATTTTTACAAAAAAGTGAAATTTTCAAAAATCCAGAAAATTGGCTGAAAACGACTAAATATCAAGGACTCATTGGACGAATCGCTCTGGAACTAAAATCGTAATGCTCACTGACATTTCCCTTATCTGAAAGTCTGATAAACGCCGGAAAAATGACTAAGTCCAAAATAAATAATTTTTCAACTTTTTTTAATTTTAACCCCGTGGGATATATATTCTACCCAAACACATTTGGAACTCCCCTGGGGTACCCTCACACATATTATTCCCTCATTTAGTGGATATTTTCACAAAAAAGTGAAATTTTCAAAAATCCAGAAAATTGGCTGAAAACGACTAAATATCAAGGACTCATTGGGCGAATCGCTCTGGAATTTAAATCGGAACACTCACTGACATTTCCCTTATCTGAAAGTCTGATAAACGCCGGAAAAATGACTAAGTCCCAAAAAAAAAAATTTTTCAACTTTTTTCAATTTTACCCCTGTGGGATATATATTCTACCCACACACATTTGGAACTCTCCTGGGGTACCCTCACACATATTATTCCCTCATTTAGTGGATAATTTCACAAAAAAGTGAAATTTTTAAAAATCCAGAAAATTGGCTGAAAACGACTAAATATCAAGGACTCATTGGACGAATCGCTCTGGAATTGAAATCGGAACGCTCACTAACATTTCCCTTATCTGAAAGTCTGATAAACGCCGGAAAAATGACTAAGTCCCAAAAAAAAAATTTTTCAACTTTTTTCAATTTTACCCCTGTGGGATATATATTCTACCCACACACATTTGGAACTCTCCTGGGGTACCCTCACACATATTATTCCCTCATTTAGTGGATAATTTCACAAAAAAGTGAAATTTTTAAAAATCCAGAAAATTGGCTGAAAACGACTAAATATCAAGGACTCATTGGACGAATCGCTCTGGAATTGAAATCGGAACGCTCACTAACATTTCCCTTATCTGAAAGTCTGATAAACGCCGGAAAAATGACTAAGTCCAAAAATAAAATGTTTTAAACTTTTTTCAATTTTACCCCTGTGGGATATATATTCTACCCACACACATTTGGAACTCTCCTGGGGTACCCTCACACATATTATTCCCTCATTTAGTGGATATTTTCACAAAAAAGTGAAATTTTCAAAAATCCAGAAAATTGGCTGAAAACGACTAAATATCAAGGACTCATTGGGCGAATCGCTCTGGAATTTAAATCGGAACACTCACTGACATTTCCCTTATCTGAAAGTCTGATAAACGCCGGAAAAATGACTAAGTCCAAAAAAAAATTTTTTCAACTTTTTTTAATTTTAACCCCGTGGGATATATATTCTACCCAAACACATTTGGAACTCTCCTGGGGTACCCTCACACATATTATTCCCTCATTTAGTGTATATTTTCACAAAAAAGTGAAATTTTCAAAAATCCAGAAAATTGGCTGAAAACGACTAAATATCAAGGACTCATTGGACGAATCGCTCTGGAACTAAAATCGTAATGCTCACTGACATTTCCCTTATCTGAAAGTCTGATAAACGCCGGAAAAATGACTAAGTCCAAAATAAATAATTTTTCAACTTTTTTTAATTTTAACGTCGTGGGATATATATTCTACCCAAACACATTTGGAACTCCCCTGGGGTACCCTCACACATATTATTCCCTCATTTAGTGGATATTTTCACAAAAAAGTGAAATTTTCAAAAATCCAGAAAATTGGCTGAAAACGACTAAATATCAAGGACTCATTGGGCGAATCGCTCTGGAATTTAAATCGGAACACTCACTGACATTTCCCTTATCTGAAAGTCTGATAAACGCCGGAAAAATGACTAAGTCCCAAAAAAAAAAATTTTTCAACTTTTTTCAATTTTACCCCTGTGGGATATATATTCTACCCACACACATTTGGAACTCTCCTGGGGTACCCTCACACATATTATTCCCTCATTTAGTGGATAATTTCACAAAAAAGTGAAATTTTTAAAAATCCAGAAAATTGGCTGAAAACGACTAAATATCAAGGACTCATTGGACGAATCGCTCTGGAATTGAAATCGGAACGCTCACTAACATTTCCCTTATCTGAAAGTCTGATAAACGCCGGAAAAATGACTAAGTCCAAAAATAAAATGTTTTAAACTTTTTTCAATTTTACCCCTGTGGGATATATATTCTACCCACACACATTTGGAACTCTCCTGGGGTACCCTCACACATATTATTCCCTCATTTAGTGGATATTTTCACAAAAAAGTGAAATTTTCAAAAATCCAGAAAATTGGCTGAAAACGACTAAATATCAAGGACTCATTGGGCGAATCGCTCTGGAATTTAAATCGGAACACTCACTGACATTTCCCTTATCTGAAAGTCTGATAAACGCCGGAAAAATGACTAAGTCCAAAAAAAAATTTTTTCAACTTTTTTCAATTTTACCCCTGTGGGATATATATTCTACCCACAAACATTTGGAACTCTCCTGGGGTACCCTCACACATATTATTCCCTCATTTAGTGGATATTTTCACAATAAAGTGAAATTTTCAAAAATCCAGAAAATTGGCTGAAAACGACTAAATATCAACTACTCATTGGGCGAATCGCTCTGGAACTAAAATCGTAACGCTCACTGACATTTCCCTTATCTGAAAGTCTGATAAACGCCGGAAAAATGACTAAGTCCAAAAAAAAATTTTTTCAACTTTTTTCAATTTTACCCCTGTGGGATATATATTCTACCCACACACATTTGGAACTCTCCTGGGGTACCCTCACACATATTATTCCCTCATTTAGTGGATATTTTCACAAAAAAGTGAAATTTTCAAAAATCCAGAAAATTGGCTGAAAACGACAAAATATCCAGGACTCATTGGGCGAATCGCTCTGGAACTAAAATCGTAACGCTCACTGACATTTCCCTTATCTGAAAGTCTGATAAACGCCGGAAAAATGACTAAGTCCAAAATAAATAATTTTTCAACTTTTTTTAATTTTAACCCCGTGGGATATATATTCTACCCAAACACATTTGGAACTCCCCTGGGGTACCCTCACACATATTATTCCCTCATTTAGTGGATATTTTCACAAAAAAGTGAAATTTTCAAAAATCCAGAAAATTGGCTGAAAACGACTAAATATCAAGGACTCATTGGGCGAATCGCTCTGGAATTTAAATCGGAACACTCACTGACATTTCCCTTATCTGAAAGTCTGATAAACGCCGGAAAAATGACTAAGTCCCAAAAAAAAAAATTTTTCAACTTTTTTCAATTTTACCCCTGTGGGATATATATTCTACCCACACACATTTGGAACTCTCCTGGGGTACCCTCACACATATTATTCCCTCATTTAGTGGATAATTTCACAAAAAAGTGAAATTTTTAAAAATCCAGAAAATTGGCTGAAAACGACTAAATATCAAGGACTCATTGGACGAATCGCTCTGGAATTGAAATCGGAACGCTCACTAACATTTCCCTTATCTGAAAGTCTGATAAACGCCGGAAAAATGACTAAGTCCAAAAATAAAATGTTTTAAACTTTTTTCAATTTTACCCCTGTGGGATATATATTCTACCCACACACATTTGGAACGCTCCTGGGGTACCCTCACACATATTATTCCCTCATTTAGTGGATATTTTCACAAAAAAGTGAAATTTTCAAAAATCCAGAAAATTGGCTGAAAACGACTAAATATCAAGGACTCATGGGGCGAATCGCTCTGGAATTTAAATCGGAACACTCACTGACATTTCCCTTATCTGAAAGTCTGATAAACGCCGGAAAAATGACTAAGTCCAAAAAAAAATTTTTTCAACTTTTTTTAATTTTAACCCCGTGGGATATATATTCTACCCAAACACATTTGGAACTCTCCTGGGGTACCCTCACACATATTATTCCCTCATTTAGTGTATATTTTCACAAAAAAGTGAAATTTTCAAAAATCCAGAAAATTGGCTGAAAACGACTAAATATCAAGGACTCATTGGACGAATCGCTCTGGAACTAAAATCGTAATGCTCACTGACATTTCCCTTATCTGAAAGTCTGATAAACGCCGGAAAAATGACTAAGTCCAAAATAAATAATTTTTCAACTTTTTTTAATTTTAACGTCGTGGGATATATATTCTACCCAAACACATTTGGAACTCCCCTGGGGTACCCTCACACATATTATTCCCTCATTTAGTGGATATTTTCACAAAAAAGTGAAATTTTCAAAAATCCAGAAAATTGGCTGAAAACGACTAAATATCAAGGACTCATTGGGCGAATCGCTCTGGAATTTAAATCGGAACACTCACTGACATTTCCCTTATCTGAAAGTCTGATAAACGCCGGAAAAATGACTAAGTCCAAAAATAAAATGTTTTAAACTTTTTTCAATTTTACCCCTGTGGGATATATATTCTACCCACACACATTTGGAACTCTCCTGGGGTACCCTCACACATATTATTCCCTCATTTAGTGGATATTTTCACAAAAAAGTGAAATTTTCAAAAATCCAGAAAATTGGCTGAAAACGACTAAATATCAAGGACTCATTGGGCGAATCGCTCTGGAATTTAAATCGGAACACTCACTGACATTTCCCTTATCTGAAAGTCTGATAAACGCCGGAAAAATGACTAAGTCCCAAAAAAAAAAATTTTTCAACTTTTTTCAATTTTACCCCTGTGGGATATATATTCTACCCACACACATTTGGAACTCTCCTGGGGTACCCTCACACATATTATTCCCTCATTTAGTGGATAATTTCACAAAAAAGTGAAATTTTTAAAAATCCAGAAAATTGGCTGAAAACGACTAAATATCAAGGACTCATTGGACGAATCGCTCTGGAATTGAAATCGGAACGCTCACTAACATTTCCCTTATCTGAAAGTCTGATAAACGCCGGAAAAATGACTAAGTCCCAAAAAAAAAATTTTTCAACTTTTTTCAATTTTACCCCTGTGGGATATATATTCTACCCACACACATTTGGAACTCTCCTGGGGTACCCTCACACATATTATTCCCTCATTTAGTGGATAATTTCACAAAAAAGTGAAATTTTTAAAAATCCAGAAAATTGGCTGAAAACGACTAAATATCAAGGACTCATTGGACGAATCGCTCTGGAATTGAAATCGGAACGCTCACTAACATTTCCCTTATCTGAAAGTCTGATAAACGCCGGAAAAATGACTAAGTCCAAAAATAAAATGTTTTAAACTTTTTTCAATTTTACCCCTGTGGGATATATATTCTACCCACACACATTTGGAACTCTCCTGGGGTACCCTCACACATATTATTCCCTCATTTAGTGGATATTTTCACAAAAAAGTGAAATTTTCAAAAATCCAGAAAATTGGCTGAAAACGACTAAATATCAAGGACTCATTGGGCGAATCGCTCTGGAATTTAAATCGGAACACTCACTGACATTTCCCTTATCTGAAAGTCTGATAAACGCCGGAAAAATGACTAAGTCCAAAAAAAAATTTTTTCAACTTTTTTCAATTTTACCCCTGTGGGATATATATTCTACCCACAAACATTTGGAACTCTCCTGGGGTACCCTCACACATATTATTCCCTCATTTAGTGGATATTTTCACAATAAAGTGAAATTTTCAAAAATCCAGAAAATTGGCTGAAAACGACTAAATATCAACTACTCATTGGGCGAATCGCTCTGGAACTAAAATCGTAACGCTCACTGACATTTCCCTTATCTGAAAGTCTGATAAACGCCGGAAAAATGACTAAGTCCAAAAAAAAATTTTTTCAACTTTTTTCAATTTTACCCCTGTGGGATATATATTCTACCCACACACATTTGGAACTCTCCTGGGGTACCCTCACACATATTATTCCCTCATTTAGTGGATATTTTCACAAAAAAGTGAAATTTTCAAAAATCCAGAAAATTGGCTGAAAACGACAAAATATCCAGGACTCATTGGGCGAATCGCTCTGGAACTAAAATCGTAACGCTCACTGACATTTCCCTTATCTGAAAGTCTGATAAACGCCGGAAAAATGACTAAGTCCAAAATAAATAATTTTTCAACTTTTTTTAATTTTAACCCCGTGGGATATATATTCTACCCAAACACATTTGGAACTCCCCTGGGGTACCCTCACACATATTATTCCCTCATTTAGTGGATATTTTCACAAAAAAGTGAAATTTTCAAAAATCCAGAAAATTGGCTGAAAACGACTAAATATCAAGGACTCATTGGGCGAATCGCTCTGGAATTTAAATCGGAACACTCACTGACATTTCCCTTATCTGAAAGTCTGATAAACGCCGGAAAAATGACTAAGTCCCAAAAAAAAAAATTTTTCAACTTTTTTCAATTTTACCCCTGTGGGATATATATTCTACCCACACACATTTGGAACTCTCCTGGGGTACCCTCACACATATTATTCCCTCATTTAGTGGATAATTTCACAAAAAAGTGAAATTTTTAAAAATCCAGAAAATTGGCTGAAAACGACTAAATATCAAGGACTCATTGGACGAATCGCTCTGGAATTGAAATCGGAACGCTCACTAACATTTCCCTTATCTGAAAGTCTGATAAACGCCGGAAAAATGACTAAGTCCAAAAATAAAATGTTTTAAACTTTTTTCAATTTTACCCCTGTGGGATATATATTCTACCCACACACATTTGGAACGCTCCTGGGGTACCCTCACACATATTATTCCCTCATTTAGTGGATATTTTCACAAAAAAGTGAAATTTTCAAAAATCCAGAAAATTGGCTGAAAACGACTAAATATCAAGGACTCATGGGGCGAATCGCTCTGGAATTTAAATCGGAACACTCACTGACATTTCCCTTATCTGAAAGTCTGATAAACGCCGGAAAAATGACTAAGTCCAAAAAAAAATTTTTTCAACTTTTTTCAATTTTACCCCTGTGGGATATATATTCTACCCACACACATTTGGAACTCTCCTGGGGTACCCTCACACATATTATTCCCTCATTTAGTGTATATTTTTACAAAAAAGTGAAATTTTCAAAAATCCAGAAAATTGGCTGAAAACGACTAAATATCAAGGACTCATTGGACGAATCGCTCTGGAACTAAAATCGTAATGCTCACTGACATTTCCCTTATCTGAAAGTCTGATAAACGCCGGAAAAATGACTAAGTCCAAAATAAATAATTTTTCAACTTTTTTTAATTTTAACCCCGTGGGATATATATTCTACCCAAACACATTTGGAACTCCCCTGGGGTACCCTCACACATATTATTCCCTCATTTAGTGGATATTTTCACAAAAAAGTGAAATTTTCAAAAATCCAGAAAATTGGCTGAAAACGACTAAATATCAAGGACTCATTGGGCGAATCGCTCTGGAATTTAAATCGGAACACTCACTGACATTTCCCTTATCTGAAAGTCTGATAAACGCCGGAAAAATGACTAAGTCCCAAAAAAAAAAATTTTTCAACTTTTTTCAATTTTACCCCTGTGGGATATATATTCTACCCACACACATTTGGAACTCTCCTGGGGTACCCTCACACATATTATTCCCTCATTTAGTGGATAATTTCACAAAAAAGTGAAATTTTTAAAAATCCAGAAAATTGGCTGAAAACGACTAAATATCAAGGACTCATTGGACGAATCACTCTGGAATTGAAATCGGAACGCTCACTAACATTTCCCTTATCTGAAAGTCTGATAAACGCCGGAAAAATGACTAAGTCCCAAAAAAAAAATTTTTCAACTTTTTTCAATTTTACCCCTGTGGGATATATATTCTACCCACACACATTTGGAACTCTCCTGGGGTACCCTCACACATATTATTCCCTCATTTAGTGGATAATTTCACAAAAAAGTGAAATTTTTAAAAATCCAGAAAATTGGCTGAAAACGACTAAATATCAAGGACTCATTGGACGAATCGCTCTGGAATTGAAATCGGAACGCTCACTAACATTTCCCTTATCTGAAAGTCTGATAAACGCCGGAAAAATGACTAAGTCCAAAAATAAAATGTTTTAAACTTTTTTCAATTTTACCCCTGTGGGATATATATTCTACCCACACACATTTGGAACTCTCCTGGGGTACCCTCACACATATTATTCCCTCATTTAGTGGATATTTTCACAAAAAAGTGAAATTTTCAAAAATCCAGAAAATTGGCTGAAAACGACTAAATATCAAGGACTCATTGGGCGAATCGCTCTGGAATTTAAATCGGAACACTCACTGACATTTCCCTTATCTGAAAGTCTGATAAACGCCGGAAAAATGACTAAGTCCAAAAAAAAATTTTTTCAACTTTTTTCAATTTTACCCCTGTGGGATATATATTCTACCCACAAACATTTGGAACTCTCCTGGGGTACCCTCACACATATTATTCCCTCATTTAGTGGATATTTTCACAATAAAGTGAAATTTTCAAAAATCCAGAAAATTGGCTGAAAACGACTAAATATCAACTACTCATTGGGCGAATCGCTCTGGAACTAAAATCGTAACGCTCACTGACATTTCCCTTATCTGAAAGTCTGATAAACGCCGGAAAAATGACTAAGTCCAAAAAAAAATTTTTTCAACTTTTTTTAATTTTAACCCCGTGGGATATATATTCTACCCAAACACATTTGGAACTCTCCTGGGGTACCCTCACACATATTATTCCCTCATTTAGTGTATATTTTCACAAAAAAGTGAAATTTTCAAAAATCCAGAAAATTGGCTGAAAACGACTAAATATCAAGGACTCATTGGACGAATCGCTCTGGAACTAAAATCGTAATGCTCACTGACATTTCCCTTATCTGAAAGTCTGATAAACGCCGGAAAAATGACTAAGTCCAAAATAAATAATTTTTCAACTTTTTTTAATTTTAACGTCGTGGGATATATATTCTACCCAAACACATTTGGAACTCCCCTGGGGTACCCTCACACATATTATTCCCTCATTTAGTGGATATTTTCACAAAAAAGTGAAATTTTCAAAAATCCAGAAAATTGGCTGAAAACGACTAAATATCAAGGACTCATTGGGCGAATCGCTCTGGAATTTAAATCGGAACACTCACTGACATTTCCCTTATCTGAAAGTCTGATAAACGCCGGAAAAATGACTAAGTCCCAAAAAAAAAAATTTTTCAACTTTTTTCAATTTTACCCCTGTGGGATATATATTCTACCCACACACATTTGGAACTCTCCTGGGGTACCCTCACACATATTATTCCCTCATTTAGTGGATAATTTCACAAAAAAGTGAAATTTTTAAAAATCCAGAAAATTGGCTGAAAACGACTAAATATCAAGGACTCATTGGACGAATCGCTCTGGAATTGAAATCGGAATGCTCACTAACATTTCCCTTATCTGAAAGTCTGATAAACGCCGGAAAAATGACTAAGTCCCAAAAAAAAAATTTTTCAACTTTTTTCAATTTTACCCCTGTGGGATATATATTCTACCCACACACATTTGGAACTCTCCTGGGTACCCTCACACATATTATTCCCTCATTTAGTGGATAATTTCACAAAAAAGTGAAATTTTTAAAAATCCAGAAAATTGGCTGAAAACGACTAAATATCAAGGACTCATTGGACGAATCGCTCTGGAATTGAAATCGGAACGCTCACTAACATTTCCCTTATCTGAAAGTCTGATAAACGCCGGAAAAATGACTAAGTCCAAAAATAAAATGTTTTAAACTTTTTTCAATTTTACCCCTGTGGGATATATATTCTACCCACACACATTTGGAACTCTCCTGGGGTACCCTCACACATATTATTCCCTCATTTAGTGGATATTTTCACAAAAAAGTGAAATTTTCAAAAATCCAGAAAATTGGCTGAAAACGACTAAATATCAAGGACTCATTGGGCGAATCGCTCTGGAATTTAAATCGGAACACTCACTGACATTTCCCTTATCTGAAAGTCTGATAAACGCCGGAAAAATGACTAAGTCCCAAAAAAAAAAATTTTTCAACTTTTTTCAATTTTACCCCTGTGGGATATATATTCTACCCACACACATTTGGAACTCTCCTGGGGTACCCTCACACATATTATTCCCTCATTTAGTGGATAATTTCACAAAAAAGTGAAATTTTTAAAAATCCAGAAAATTGGCTGAAAACGACTAAATATCAAGGACTCATTGGACGAATCGCTCTGGAATTGAAATCGGAACGCTCACTAACATTTCCCTTATCTGAAAGTCTGATAAACGCCGGAAAAATGACTAAGTCCCAAAAAAAAATTTTTTCAACTTTTTTCAATTTTACCCCTGTGGGATATATATTCTACCCACACACATTTGGAACTCTCCTGGGGTACCCTCACACATATTATTCCCTCATTTAGTGGATAATTTCACAAAAAAGTGAAATTTTTAAAAATCCAGAAAATTGGCTGAAAACGACTAAATATCAAGGACTCATTGGACGAATCGCTCTGGAATTGAAATCGGAACGCTCACTAACATTTCCCTTATCTGAAAGTCTGATAAACGCCGGAAAAATGACTAAGTCCAAAAATAAAATGTTTTAAACTTTTTTCAATTTTACCCCTGTGGGATATATATTCTACCCACACACATTTGGAACTCTCCTGGGGTACCCTCACACATATTATTCCCTCATTTAGTGGATATTTTCACAAAAAAGTGAAATTTTCAAAAATCCAGAAAATTGGCTGAAAACGACTAAATATCAAGGACTCATTGGGCGAATCGCTCTGGAATTTAAATCGGAACACTCACTGACATTTCCCTTATCTGAAAGTCTGATAAACGCCGGAAAAATGACTAAGTCCCAAAAAAAAAAATTTTTCAACTTTTTTCAATTTTACCCCTGTGGGATATATATTCTACCCACACACATTTGGAACTCTCCTGGGGTACCCTCACACATATTATTCCCTCATTTAGTGGATAATTTCACAAAAAAGTGAAATTTTTAAAAATCCAGAAAATTGGCTGAAAACGACTAAATATCAAGGACTCATTGGACGAATCGCTCTGGAATTGAAATCGGAACGCTCACTAACATTTCCCTTATCTGAAAGTCTGATAAACGCCGGAAAAATGACTAAGTCCCAAAAAAAAAATTTTTCAACTTTTTTCAATTTTACCCCTGTGGGATATATATTCTACCCACACACATTTGGAACTCTCCTGGGGTACCCTCACACATATTATTCCCTCATTTAGTGGATAATTTCACAAAAAAGTGAAATTTTTAAAAATCCAGAAAATTGGCTGAAAACGACTAAATATCAAGGACTCATTGGACGAATCGCTCTGGAATTGAAATCGGAACGCTCACTAACATTTCCCTTATCTGAAAGTCTGATAAACGCCGGAAAAATGACTAAGTCCAAAAATAAAATGTTTTAAACTTTTTTCAATTTTACCCCTGTGGGATATATATTCTACCCACACACATTTGGAACTCTCCTGGGGTACCCTCACACATATTATTCCCTCATTTAGTGGATATTTTCACAAAAAAGTGAAATTTTCAAAAATCCAGAAAATTGGCTGAAAACGACTAAATATCAAGGACTCATTGGGCGAATCGCTCTGGAATTTAAATCGGAACACTCACTGACATTTCCCTTATCTGAAAGTCTGATAAACGCCGGAAAAATGACTAAGTCCAAAAAAAAATTTTTTCAACTTTTTTCAATTTTACCCCTGTGGGATATATATTCTACCCACAAACATTTGGAACTCTCCTGGGGTACCCTCACACATATTATTCCCTCATTTAGTGGATATTTTCACAATAAAGTGAAATTTTCAAAAATCCAGAAAATTGGCTGAAAACGACTAAATATCAACTACTCATTGGGCGAATCGCTCTGGAACTAAAATCGTAACGCTCACTGACATTTCCCTTATCTGAAAGTCTGATAAACGCCGGAAAAATGACTAAGTCCAAAAAAAAATTTTTTCAACTTTTTTCAATTTTACCCCTGTGGGATATATATTCTACCCACACACATTTGGAACTCTCCTGGGGTACCCTCACACATATTATTCCCTCATTTAGTGGATATTTTCACAAAAAAGTGAAATTTTCAAAAATCCAGAAAATTGGCTGAAAACGACAAAATATCCAGGACTCATTGGGCGAATCGCTCTGGAACTAAAATCGTAACGCTCACTGACATTTCCCTTATCTGAAAGTCTGATAAACGCCGGAAAAATGACTAAGTCCAAAATAAATAATTTTTCAACTTTTTTTAATTTTAACCCCGTGGGATATATATTCTACCCAAACACATTTGGAACTCCCCTGGGGTACCCTCACACATATTATTCCCTCATTTAGTGGATATTTTCACAAAAAAGTGAAATTTTCAAAAATCCAGAAAATTGGCTGAAAACGACTAAATATCAAGGACTTATTGGGCGAATCGCTCTGGAATTTAAATCGGAACACTCACTGACATTTCCCTTATCTGAAAGTCTGATAAACGCCGGAAAAATGACTAAGTCCCAAAAAAAAAAATTTTTCAACTTTTTTCAATTTTACCCCTGTGGGATATATATTCTACCCACACACATTTGGAACTCTCCTGGGGTACCCTCACACATATTATTCCCTCATTTAGTGGATAATTTCACAAAAAAGTGAAATTTTTAAAAATCCAGAAAATTGGCTGAAAACGACTAAATATCAAGGACTCATTGGACGAATCGCTCTGGAATTGAAATCGGAACGCTCACTAACATTTCCCTTATCTGAAAGTCTGATAAACGCCGGAAAAATGACTAAGTCCAAAAATAAAATGTTTTAAACTTTTTTCAATTTTACCCCTGTGGGATATATATTCTACCCACACACATTTGGAACTCTCCTGGGGTACCCTCACACATATTATTCCCTCATTTAGTGGATATTTTCACAAAAAAGTGAAATTTTCAAAAATCCAGAAAATTGGCTGAAAACGACTAAATATCAAGGACTCATTGGGCGAATCGCTCTGGAATTTAAATCGGAACACTCACTGACATTTCCCTTATCTGAAAGTCTGATAAACGCCGGAAAAATGACTAAGTCCAAAAAAAAATTTTTTCAACTTTTTTCAATTTTACCCCTGTGGGATATATATTCTACCCACAAACATTTGGAACTCTCCTGGGGTACCCTCACACATATTATTCCCTCATTTAGTGGATATTTTCACAATAAAGTGAAATTTTCAAAAATCCAGAAAATTGGCTGAAAACGACTAAATATCAACTACTCATTGGGCGAATCGCTCTGGAACTAAAATCGTAACGCTCACTGACATTTCCCTTATCTGAAAGTCTGATAAACGCCGGAAAAATGACTAAGTCCAAAAAAAAATTTTTTCAACTTTTTTCAATTTTACCCCTGTGGGATATATATTCTACCCACACACATTTGGAACTCTCCTGGGGTACCCTCACACATATTATTCCCTCATTTAGTGGATATTTTCACAAAAAAGTGAAATTTTCAAAAATCCAGAAAATTGGCTGAAAACGACAAAATATCCAGGACTCATTGGGCGAATCGCTCTGGAACTAAAATCGTAACGCTCACTGACATTTCCCTTATCTGAAAGTCTGATAAACGCCGGAAAAATGACTAAGTCCAAAAAAAAATTTTTTCAACTTTTTTCAATTTTACCCCTGTGGGATATATATTCTACCCACACACATTTGGAACTCTCCTGGGGTACCCTCACACATAATATTCCTTCATTTAGTGGATATTTTCACAAAAAAGTGAAATTTTCAAAAATCCAGAAAATTGGCTGAAAACGACTAAATATCAAGGACTCATTGGACGAATCGCTCTGGAACTAAAATCGTAATGCTCACTGACATTTCCCTTATCTGAAAGTCTGATAAACGCCGGAAAAATGACTAAGTCCAAAATAAATAATTTTTCAACTTTTTTTAATTTTAACCCCGTGGGATATATATTCTACCCAAACACATTTGGAACTCCCCTGGGGTACCCTCACACATATTATTCCCTCATTTAGTGGATATTTTCACAAAAAAGTGAAATTTTCAAAAATCCAGAAAATTGGCTGAAAACGACTAAATATCAAGGACTCATTGGGCGAATCGCTCTGGAATTTAAATCGGAACACTCACTGACATTTCCCTTATCTGAAAGTCTGATAAACGCCGGAAAAATGACTAAGTCCCAAAAAAAAAAATTTTTCAACTTTTTTCAATTTTACCCCTGTGGGATATATATTCTACCCACACACATTTGGAACTCTCCTGGGGTACCCTCACACATATTATTCCCTCATTTAGTGGATAATTTCACAAAAAAGTGAAATTTTTAAAAATCCAGAAAATTGGCTGAAAACGACTAAATATCAAGGACTCATTGGACGAATCGCTCTGGAATTGAAATCGGAACGCTCACTAACATTTCCCTTATCTGAAAGTCTGATAAACGCCGGAAAAATGACTAAGTCCCAAAAAAAAAATTTTTCAACTTTTTTCAATTTTACCCCTGTGGGATATATATTCTACCCACACACATTTGGAACTCTCCTGGGGTACCCTCACACATATTATTCCCTCATTTAGTGGATAATTTCACAAAAAAGTGAAATTTTTAAAAATCCAGAAAATTGGCTGAAAACGACTAAATATCAAGGACTCATTGGACGAATCGCTCTGGAATTGAAATCGGAACGCTCACTAACATTTCCCTTATCTGAAAGTCTGATAAACGCCGGAAAAATGACTAAGTCCAAAAATAAAATGTTTTAAACTTTTTTCAATTTTACCCCTGTGGGATATATATTCTACCCACACACATTTGGAACTCTCCTGGGGTACCCTCACACATATTATTCCCTCATTTAGTGGATATTTTCACAAAAAAGTGAAATTTTCAAAAATCCAGAAAATTGGCTGAAAACGACTAAATATCAAGGACTCATTGGGCGAATCGCTCTGGAATTTAAATCGGAACACTCACTGACATTTCCCTTATCTGAAAGTCTGATAAACGCCGGAAAAATGACTAAGTCCAAAAAAAAATTTTTTCAACTTTTTTCAATTTTACCCCTGTGGGATATATATTCTACCCACAAACATTTGGAACTCTCCTGGGGTACCCTCACACATATTATTCCCTCATTTAGTGGATATTTTCACAATAAAGTGAAATTTTCAAAAATCCAGAAAATTGGCTGAAAACGACTAAATATCAACTACTCATTGGGCGAATCGCTCTGGAACTAAAATCGTAACGCTCACTGACATTTCCCTTATCTGAAAGTCTGATAAACGCCGGAAAAATGACTAAGTCCAAAAAAAAATTTTTTCAACTTTTTTCAATTTTACCCCTGTGGGATATATATTCTACCCACACACATTTGGAACTCTCCTGGGGTACCCTCACACATATTATTCCCTCATTTAGTGGATATTTTCACAAAAAAGTGAAATTTTCAAAAATCCAGAAAATTGGCTGAAAACGACAAAATATCCAGGACTCATTGGGCGAATCGCTCTGGAACTAAAATCGTAACGCTCACTGACATTTCCCTTATCTGAAAGTCTGATAAACGCCGGAAAAATGACTAAGTCCAAAATAAATAATTTTTCAACTTTTTTTAATTTTAACCCCGTGGGATATATATTCTACCCAAACACATTTGGAACTCCCCTGGGGTACCCTCACACATATTATTCCCTCATTTAATGGATATTTTCACAAAAAAGTGAAATTTTCAAAAATCCAGAAAATTGGCTGAAAACGACTAAATATCAAGGACTTATTGGGCGAATCGCTCTGGAATTTAAATCGGAACACTCACTGACATTTCCCTTATCTGAAAGTCTGATAAACGCCGGAAAAATGACTAAGTCCCAAAAAAAAAAATTTTTCAACTTTTTTCAATTTTACCCCTGTGGGATATATATTCTACCCACACACATTTGGAACTCTCCTGGGGTACCCTCACACATATTATTCCCTCATTTAGTGGATAATTTCACAAAAAAGTGAAATTTTTAAAAATCCAGAAAATTGGCTGAAAACGACTAAATATCAAGGACTCATTGGACGAATCGCTCTGGAATTGAAATCGGAACGCTCACTAACATTTCCCTTATCTGAAAGTCTGATAAACGCCGGAAAAATGACTAAGTCCAAAAATAAAATGTTTTAAACTTTTTTCAATTTTACCCCTGTGGGATATATATTCTACCCACACACATTTGGAACTCTCCTGGGGTACCCTCACACATATTATTCCCTCATTTAGTGGATATTTTCACAATAAAGTGAAATTTTCAAAAATCCAGAAAATTGGCTGAAAACGACTAAATATCAACTACTCATTGGGCGAATCGCTCTGGAACTAAAATCGTAACGCTCACTGACATTTCCCTTATCTGAAAGTCTGATAAACGCCGGAAAAATGACTAAGTCCAAAAAAAAATTTTTTCAACTTTTTTCAATTTTACCCCTGTGGGATATATATTCTACCCACACACATTTGGAACTCTCCTGGGGTACCCTCACACATATTATTCCCTCATTTAGTGGATATTTTCACAAAAAAGTGAAATTTTCAAAAATCCAGAAAATTGGCTGAAAACGACAAAATATCCAGGACTCATTGGGCGAATCGCTCTGGAACTAAAATCGTAACGCTCACTGACATTTCCCTTATCTGAAAGTCTGATAAACGCCGGAAAAATGACTAAGTCCAAAAAAAAATTTTTTCAACTTTTTTCAATTTTACCCCTGTGGGATATATATTCTACCCACACACATTTGGAACTCTCCTGGGGTACCCTCACACATAATATTCCTTCATTTAGTGGATATTTTCACAAAAAAGTGAAATTTTCAAAAATCCAGAAAATTGGCTGAAAACGACTAAATATCAAGGACTCATTGGGCGAATCGCTCTGGAATTTAAATCGGAACACTCACTGACATTTCCCTTATCTGAAAGTCTGATAAACGCCGGAAAAATGACTAAGTCCAAAAAAAAATTTTTTCAACTTTTTTCAATTTTACCCCTGTGGGATATATATTCTACCCACACACATTTGGAACTCTCCTGGGGTACCCTCACACATATTATTCCCTCATTTAGTGTATATTTTTACAAAAAAGTGAAATTTTCAAAAATCCAGAAAATTGGCTGAAAACGACTAAATATCAAGGACTCATTGGACGAATCGCTCTGGAACTAAAATCGTAATGCTCACTGACATTTCCCTTATCTGAAAGTCTGATAAACGCCGGAAAAATGACTAAGTCCAAAATAAATAATTTTTTAACTTTTTTTAATTTTAACCCCGTGGGATATATATTCTACCCAAACACATTTGGAACTCCCCTGGGGTACCCTCACACATATTATTCCCTCATTTAGTGGATATTTTCACAAAAAAGTGAAATTTTCAAAAATCCAGAAAATTGGCTGAAAACGACTAAATATCAAGGACTCATTGGGCGAATCGCTCTGGAATTTAAATCGGAACACTCACTGACATTTCCCTTATCTGAAAGTCTGATAAACGCCGGAAAAATGACTAAGTCCCAAAAAAAAAAATTTTTCAACTTTTTTCAATTTTACCCCTGTGGGATATATATTCTACCCACACACATTTGGAACTCTCCTGGGGTACCCTCACACATATTATTCCCTCATTTAGTGGATAATTTCACAAAAAAGTGAAATTTTTAAAAATCCAGAAAATTGGCTGAAAACGACTAAATATCAAGGACTCATTGGACGAATCGCTCTGGAATTGAAATCGGAACGCTCACTAACATTTCCCTTATCTGAAAGTCTGATAAACGCCGGAAAAATGACTAAGTCCCAAAAAAAAATTTTTTCAACTTTTTTCAATTTTACCCCTGTGGGATATATATTCTACCCACACACATTTGGAACTCTCCTGGGGTACCCTCACACATATTATTCCCTCATTTAGTGGATAATTTCACAAAAAAGTGAAATTTTTAAAAATCCAGAAAATTGGCTGAAAACGACTAAATATCAAGGACTCATTGGACGAATCGCTCTGGAATTGAAATCGGAACGCTCACTAACATTTCCCTTATCTGAAAGTCTGATAAACGCCGGAAAAATGACTAAGTCCAAAAATAAAATGTTTTAAACTTTTTTCAATTTTACCCCTGTGGGATATATATTCTACCCACACACATTTGGAACTCTCCTGGGGTACCCTCACACATATTATTCCCTCATTTAGTGGATATTTTCACAAAAAAGTGAAATTTTCAAAAATCCAGAAAATTGGCTGAAAACGACTAAGTATCAAGGACTCATTGGGCGAATCGCTCTGGAATTTAAATCGGAACACTCACTGACATTTCCCTTATCTGAAAGTCTGATAAACGCCGGAAAAATGACTAAGTCCAAAAAAAAATTTTTTCAACTTTTTTCAATTTTACCCCTGTGGGATATATATTCTACCCACAAACATTTGGAACTCTCCTGGGGTACCCTCACACATATTATTCCCTCATTTAGTGGATATTTTCACAATAAAGTGAAATTTTCAAAAATCCAGAAAATTGGCTGAAAACGACTAAATATCAACTACTCATTGGGCGAATCGCTCTGGAACTAAAATCGTAACGCTCACTGACATTTCCCTTATCTGAAAGTCTGATAAACGCCGGAAAAATGACTAAGTCCAAAAAAAAATTTTTTCAACTTTTTTCAATTTTACCCCTGTGGGATATATATTCTACCCACACACATTTGGAACTCTCCTGGGGTACCCTCACACATATTATTCCCTCATTTAGTGGATATTTTCACAAAAAAGTGAAATTTTCAAAAATCCAGAAAATTGGCTGAAAACGACAAAATATCCAGGACTCATTGGGCGAATCGCTCTGGAACTAAAATCGTAACGCTCACTGACATTTCCCTTATCTGAAAGTCTGATAAACGCCGGAAAAATGACTAAGTCCAAAAAAAAATTTTTTCAACTTTTTTCAATTTTACCCCTGTGGGATATATATTCTACCCACACACATTTGGAACTCTCCTGGGGTACCCTCACACATAATATTCCCTCATTTAGTGGATATTTTCACAAAAAAGTGAAATTTTCAAAAATCCAGAAAATTGGCTGAAAACGACAAAATATCCAGGACTCATTGGGCGAATCGCTCTGGAACTAAAATCGTAACGCTCACTGACATTTCCCTTATCTGAAAGTCTGATAAACGCCGGAAAAATGACTAAGTCCAAAAAAAAATTTTTTCAACTTTTTTCAATTTTACCCCTGTGGGATATATATTCTACCCACACACATTTGGAACTCTCCTGGGGTACCCTCACACATATTATTCCCTCATTTAGTGGATATTTTCACAAAAAAGTGAAATTTTCAAAAATCCAGAAAATTGGCTGAAAACGACAAAATATCCAGGACTCATTGAGCGAATCGCTCTGGAACTAAAATCGTAACGCTCACTGACATTTCCCTAATCTGAAAGTCTGATAAACGCCGGAAAAATGACTAAGTCCAAAAAAAAATTTTTTAAACTTTTTTCAATTTTACCCCTGTGGGATATATATTCTACCCACACACATTTGGAACTCTCCTGGGGTACCCTCACACATATTATTCCCTCATTTAGTGGATATTTTCACAAAAAAGTGAAATTTTCAAAAATCCAGAAAATTGGCTGAAAACGACTAAATATCAAGGATTCATTGGGCGAATCGCTCTGGAATTTAAATCGGAACACTCACTGACATTTCCCTTATCTGAAAGTCTGATAAACGCCGGAAAAATGACTAAGTCCCAAAAAAAAAATTTTTCAACTTTTTTCAATTTTACCCCTGTGGGATATATATTCTACCCACACACATTTGGAACTCTCCTGGGGTACCCTCACACATATTATTCCCTCATTTAGTGGATAATTTCACAAAAAAGTGAAATTTTTAAAAATCCAGAAAATTGGCTGAAAACGACTAAATATCAAGGACTCATTGGACGAATCGCTCTGGAATTGAAATCGGAACGCTCACTAACATTTCCCTTATCTGAAAGTCTGATAAACGCCGGAAAAATGACTAAGTCCCAAAAAAAAAATTTTTCAACTTTTTTCAATTTTACCCCTGTGGGATATATATTCTACCCACACACATTTGGAACTCTCCTGGGGTACCCTCACACATATTATTCCCTCATTTAGTGGATAATTTCACAAAAAAGTGAAATTTTTAAAAATCCAGAAAATTGGCTGAAAACGACTAAATATCAAGGACTCATTGGACGAATCGCTCTGGAATTGAAATCGGAACGCTCACTAACATTTCCCTTATCTGAAAGTCTGATAAACGCCGGAAAAATGACAAAGTCCAAAAATAAAATGTTTTAAACTTTTTTCAATTTTACCCCTGTGGGATATATATTCTACCCACACACATTTGGAACTCTCCTGGGGTACCCTCACACATATTATTCCCTCATTTAGTGGATATTTTCACAAAAAAGTGAAATTTTCAAAAATCCAGAAAATTGGCTGAAAACGACTAAATATCCAGGACTCATTGGGCGAATCGCTCTGGAACTAAAATCGTAACGCTCACTGACATTTCCCTTATCTGAAAGTCTGATAAACGCCGGAAAAATGACTAAGTCCAAAAAAAAATTTTTTCAACTTTTTTCAATTTTACCCCTGTGGGATATATATTCTACCCACAAACATTTGGAACTCTCCTGGGGTACCCTCACACATATTATTCCCTCATTTAGTGGATATTTTCACAATAAAGTGAAATTTTCAAAAATCCAGAAAATTGGCTGAAAACGACTAAATATCAAGGACTCATTGGTCGAATCGCTCTGGAACTAAAATCTTAACGCTCACTGACATTTCCCTTATCTGAAAGTCTGATAAACGCCGGAAAAATGACTAAGTCCAAAAAAAAATTTTTTCAACTTTTTTCAATTTTACCCCTGTGGGATATATATTCTACCCACAAACATTTGGAACTCTCCTGGGGTACCCTCACACATATTATTCCCTCATTTAGTGGATATTTTCACAATAAAGTGACATTTTCAAAAATCCAGAAAATTGGCTGAAAACGACTAAATATCAACTACTCATTGGGCGAATCGCTCTGGAACTAAAATCGTAACGCTCACTGACATTTCCCTTATCTGAAAGTCTGATAAACGCCGGAAAAATGACTAAGTCCAAAAAAAAATTTTTTCAACTTTTTTCAATTTTACCCCTGTGGGATATATATTCTACCCACACACATTTGGAACTCTCCTGGGGTACCCTCACACATATTATTCCCTCATTTAGTGGATATTTTCACAAAAAAGTGAAATTTTCAAAAATCCAGAAAATTGGCTGAAAACGACAAAATATCCAGGACTCATTGGGCGAATCGCTCTGGAACTAAAATCGTAACGCTCACTGATATTTCCCTTATCTGAAAGTCTGATAAACGCCGGAAAAATGACTAAGTCCAAAAAAAAATTTTTTCAACTTTTTTCAATTTTACCCCTGTGGGATATATATTCTACCCACAAACATTTGGAACTCTCCTGGGGTACCCTCACACATATTATTCCCTCATTTAGTGGATATTTTCACAATAAAGTGAAATTTTCAAAAATCCAGAAAATTGGCTGAAAACGACTAAATATCAACTACTCATTGGGCGAATCGCTCTGGAACTAAAATCGTAACGCTCACTGACATTTCCCTTATCTGAAAGTCTGATAAACGCCGGAAAAATGACTAAGTCCAAAAAAAAATTTTTTCAACTTTTTTCAATTTTACCCCTGTGGGATATATATTCTACCCACAAACATTTGGAACTCTCCTGGGGTACCCTCACACATATTATTCCCTCATTTAGTGGATATTTTCACAATAAAGTGAAATTTTCAAAAATCCAGAAAATTGGCTGAAAACGACTAAATATCAACTACTCATTGGGCGAATCGCTCTGGAACTAAAATCGTAACGCTCACTGACATTTCCCTTATCTGAAAGTCTGATAAACGCCGGAAAAATGACTAAGTCCAAAAAAAAATTTTTTCAACTTTTTTCAATTTTACCCCTGTGGGATATATATTCTACCCACAAACATTTGGAACTCTCCTGGGGTACCCTCACACATATTATTCCCTCATTTAGTGGATATTTTCACAATAAAGTGAAATTTTCAAAAATCCAGAAAATTGGCTGAAAACGACTAAATATCAACTACTCATTGGGCGAATCGCTCTGGAACTAAAATCGTAACGCTCACTGACATTTCCCTTATCTGAAAGTCTGATAAACGCCGGAAAAATGACTAAGTCCAAAAAAAAATTTTTTCAACTTTTTTCAATTTTACCCCTGTGGGATATATATTCTACCCACACACATTTGGAACTCTCCTGGGGTACCCTCACACATATTATTCCCTCATTTAGTGGATATTTTCACAAAAAAGTGAAATTTTCAAAAATCCAGAAAATTGGCTGAAAACGACAAAATATCCAGGACTCATTGGGCGAATCGCTCTGGAACTAAAATCGTAACGCTCACTGACATTTCCCTTATCTGAAAGTCTGATAAACGCCGGAAAAATGACTAAGTCCAAAAAAAAATTTTTTCAACTTTTTTCAATTTTACCCCTGTGGGATATATATTCTACCCACACACATTTGGAACTCTCCTGGGGTACCCTCACACATAATATTCCCTCATTTAGTGGATATTTTCACAAAAAAGTGAAATTTTCAAAAATCCAGAAAATTGGCTGAAAACGACAAAATATCCAGGACTCATTGGGCGAATCGCTCTGGAACTAAAATCGTAACGCTCACTGACATTTCCCTTATCTGAAAGTCTGATAAACGCCGGAAAAATGACTAAGTCCAAAAAAAAATTTTTTCAACTTTTTTCAATTTTACCCCTGTGGGATATATATTCTACCCACACACATTTGGAACTCTCCTGGGGTACCCTCACACATATTATTCCCTCATTTAGTGGATATTTTCACAAAAAAGTGAAATTTTCAAAAATCCAGAAAATTGGCTGAAAACGACAAAATATCCAGGACTCATTGAGCGAATCGCTCTGGAACTAAAATCGTAACGCTCACTGACATTTCCCTAATCTGAAAGTCTGATAAACGCCGGAAAAATGACTAAGTCCAAAAAAAAATTTTTTAAACTTTTTTCAATTTTACCCCTGTGGGATATATATTCTACCCACACACATTTGGAACTCTCCTGGGGTACCCTCACACATATTATTCCCTCATTTAGTGGATATTTTCACAAAAAAGTGAAATTTTCAAAAATCCAGAAAATTGGCTGAAAACGACTAAATATCAAGGATTCATTGGGCGAATCGCTCTGGAATTTAAATCGGAACACTCACTGACATTTCCCTTATCTGAAAGTCTGATAAACGCCGGAAAAATGACTAAGTCCCAAAAAAAAAAATTTTTCAACTTTTTTCAATTTTACCCCTGTGGGATATATATTCTACCCACACACATTTGGAACTCTCCTGGGGTACCCTCACACATATTATTCCCTCATTTAGTGGATAATTTCACAAAAAAGTGAAATTTTTAAAAATCCAGAAAATTGGCTGAAAACGACTAAATATCAAGGACTCATTGGACGAATCGCTCTGGAATTGAAATCGGAACGCTCACTAACATTTCCCTTATCTGAAAGTCTGATAAACGCCGGAAAAATGACTAAGTCCCAAAAAAAAAAATTTTTCAACTTTTTTCAATTTTACCCCTGTGGGATATATATTCTACCCACACACATTTGGAACTCTCCTGGGGTACCCTCACACATATTATTCCCTCATTTAGTGGATAATTTCACAAAAAAGTGAAATTTTTAAAAATCCAGAAAATTGGCTGAAAACGACTAAATATCAAGGACTCATTGGACGAATCGCTCTGGAATTGAAATCGGAACGCTCACTAACATTTCCCTTATCTGAAAGTCTGATAAACGCCGGAAAAATGACAAAGTCCAAAAATAAAATGTTTTAAACTTTTTTCAATTTTACCCCTGTGGGATATATATTCTACCCACACACATTTGGAACTCTCCTGGGGTACCCTCACACATATTATTCCCTCATTTAGTGGATATTTTCACAAAAAAGTGAAATTTTCAAAAATCCAGAAAATTGGCTGAAAACGACTAAATATCAACTACTCATTGGGCGAATCGCTCTGGAACTAAAATCGTAACGCTCACTGACATTTCCCTTATCTGAAAGTCTGATAAACGCCGGAAAAATGACTAAGTCCAAAAAAAAATTTTTTCAACTTTTTTCAATTTTACCCCTGTGGGATATATATTCTACCCACACACATTTGGAACTCTCCTGGGGTACCCTCACACATATTATTCCCTCATTTAGTGGATATTTTCACAAAAAAGTGAAATTTTCAAAAATCCAGAAAATTGGCTGAAAACGACAAAATATCCAGGACTCATTGAGCGAATCGCTCTGGAACTAAAATCGTAACGCTCACTGACATTTCCCTAATCTGAAAGTCTGATAAACGCCGGAAAAATGACTAAGTCCAAAAAAAAATTTTTTAAACTTTTTTCAATTTTACCCCTGTGGGATATATATTCTACCCACACACATTTGGAACTCTCCTGGGGTACCCTCACACATATTATTCCCTCATTTAGTGGATATTTTCACAAAAAAGTGAAATTTTCAAAAATCCAGAAAATTGGCTGAAAACGACTAAATATCAAGGATTCATTGGGCGAATCGCTCTGGAATTTAAATCGGAACACTCACTGACATTTCCCTTATCTGAAAGTCTGATAAACGCCGGAAAAATGACTAAGTCCCAAAAAAAAAAATTTTTCAACTTTTTTCAATTTTACCCCTGTGGGATATATATTCTACCCACACACATTTGGAACTCTCCTGGGGTACCCTCACACATATTATTCCCTCATTTAGTGGATAATTTCACAAAAAAGTGAAATTTTTAAAAATCCAGAAAATTGGCTGAAAACGACTAAATATCAAGGACTCATTGGACGAATCGCTCTGGAATTGAAATCGGAACGCTCACTAACATTTCCCTTATCTGAAAGTCTGATAAACGCCGGAAAAATGACTAAGTCCCAAAAAAAAAATTTTTCAACTTTTTTCAATTTTACCCCTGTGGGATATATATTCTACCCACACACATTTGGAACTCTCCTGGGGTACCCTCACACATATTATTCCCTCATTTAGTGGATAATTTCACAAAAAAGTGAAATTTTTAAAAATCCAGAAAATTGGCTGAAAACGACTAAATATCAAGGACTCATTGGACGAATCGCTCTGGAATTGAAATCGGAACGCTCACTAACATTTCCCTTATCTGAAAGTCTGATAAACGCCGGAAAAATGACAAAGTCCAAAAATAAAATGTTTTAAACTTTTTTCAATTTTACCCCTGTGGGATATATATTCTACCCACACACATTTGGAACTCTCCTGGGGTACCCTCACACATATTATTCCCTCATTTAGTGGATATTTTCACAAAAAAGTGAAATTTTCAAAAATCCAGAAAATTGGCTGAAAACGACTAAATATCAACTACTCATTGGGCGAATCGCTCTGGAACTAAAATCGTAACGCTCACTGACATTTCCCTTATCTGAAAGTCTGATAAACGCCGGAAAAATGACTAAGTCCAAAAAAAAATTTTTTCAACTTTTTTCAATTTTACCCCTGTGGGATATATATTCTACCCACACACATTTGGAACTCTCCTGGGGTACCCTCACACATATTATTCCCTCATTTAGTGGATATTTTCACAAAAAAGTGAAATTTTCAAAAATCCAGAAAATTGGCTGAAAACGACAAAATATCCAGGACTCATTGGGCGAATCGCTCTGGAACTAAAATCGTAACGCTCACTGACATTTCCCTTATCTGAAAGTCTGATAAACGCCGGAAAAATGACTAAGTCCAAAAAAAAATTTTTTCAACTTTTTTCAATTTTACCCCTGTGGGATATATATTCTACCCACACACATTTGGAACTCTCCTGGGGTACCCTCACACATAATATTCCCTCATTTAGTGGATATTTTCACAAAAAAGTGAAATTTTCAAAAATCCAGAAAATTGGCTGAAAACGACAAAATATCCAGGACTCATTGGGCGAATCGCTCTGGAACTAAAATCGTAACGCTCACTGACATTTCCCTTATCTGAAAGTCTGATAAACGCCGGAAAAATGACTAAGTCCAAAAAAAAATTTTTTCAACTTTTTTCAATTTTACCCCTGTGGGATATATATTCTACCCACACACATTTGGAACTCTCCTGGGGTACCCTCACACATATTATTCCCTCATTTAGTGGATATTTTCACAAAAAAGTGAAATTTTCAAAAATCCAGAAAATTGGCTGAAAACGACAAAATATCCAGGACTCATTGAGCGAATCGCTCTGGAACTAAAATCGTAACGCTCACTGACATTTCCCTAATCTGAAAGTCTGATAAACGCCGGAAAAATGACTAAGTCCAAAAAAAAATTTTTTAAACTTTTTTCAATTTTACCCCTGTGGGATATATATTCTACCCACACACATTTGGAACTCTCCTGGGGTACCCTCACACATATTATTCCCTCATTTAGTGGATATTTTCACAAAAAAGTGAAATTTTCAAAAATCCAGAAAATTGGCTGAAAACGACTAAATATCAAGGATTCATTGGGCGAATCGCTCTGGAATTTAAATCGGAACACTCACTGACATTTCCCTTATCTGAAAGTCTGATAAACGCCGGAAAAATGACTAAGTCCCAAAAAAAAAAATTTTTCAACTTTTTTCAATTTTACCCCTGTGGGATATATATTCTACCCACACACATTTGGAACTCTCCTGGGGTACCCTCACACATATTATTCCCTCATTTAGTGGATAATTTCACAAAAAAGTGAAATTTTTAAAAATCCAGAAAATTGGCTGAAAACGACTAAATATCAAGGACTCATTGGACGAATCGCTCTGGAATTGAAATCGGAACGCTCACTAACATTTCCCTTATCTGAAAGTCTGATAAACGCCGGAAAAATGACTAAGTCCCAAAAAAAAATTTTTTCAACTTTTTTCAATTTTACCCCTGTGGGATATATATTCTACCCACACACATTTGGAACTCTCCTGGGGTACCCTCACACATATTATTCCCTCATTTAGTGGATAATTTCACAAAAAAGTGAAATTTTTAAAAATCCAGAAAATTGGCTGAAAACGACTAAATATCAAGGACTCATTGGACGAATCGCTCTGGAATTGAAATCGGAACGCTCACTAACATTTCCCTTATCTGAAAGTCTGATAAACGCCGGAAAAATGACAAAGTCCAAAAATAAAATGTTTTAAACTTTTTTCAATTTTACCCCTGTGGGATATATATTCTACCCACACACATTTGGAACTCTCCTGGGGTACCCTCACACATATTATTCCCTCATTTAGTGGATATTTTCACAAAAAAGTGAAATTTTCAAAAATCCAGAAAATTGGCTGAAAACGACTAAATATCCAGGACTCATTGGGCGAATCGCTCTGGAACTAAAATCGTAACGCTCACTGACATTTCCCTTATCTGAAAGTCTGATAAACGCCGGAAAAATGACTAAGTCCAAAAAAAAATTTTTTCAACTTTTTTCAATTTTACCCCTGTGGGATATATATTCTACCCACAAACATTTGGAACTCTCCTGGGGTACCCTCACACATATTATTCCCTCATTTAGTGGATATTTTCACAATAAAGTGAAATTTTCAAAAATCCAGAAAATTGGCTGAAAACGACTAAATATCAAGGACTCATTGGTCGAATCGCTCTGGAACTAAAATCTTAACGCTCACTGACATTTCCCTTATCTGAAAGTCTGATAAACGCCGGAAAAATGACTAAGTCCAAAAAAAAATTTTTTCAACTTTTTTCAATTTTACCCCTGTGGGATATATATTCTACCCACAAACATTTGGAACTCTCCTGGGGTACCCTCACACATATTATTCCCTCATTTAGTGGATATTTTCACAATAAAGTGACATTTTCAAAAATCCAGAAAATTGGCTGAAAACGACTAAATATCAACTACTCATTGGGCGAATCGCTCTGGAACTAAAATCGTAACGCTCACTGACATTTCCCTTATCTGAAAGTCTGATAAACGCCGGAAAAATGACTAAGTCCAAAAAAAAATTTTTTCAACTTTTTTCAATTTTACCCCTGTGGGATATATATTCTACCCACACACATTTGGAACTCTCCTGGGGTACCCTCACACATATTATTCCCTCATTTAGTGGATATTTTCACAAAAAAGTGAAATTTTCAAAAATCCAGAAAATTGGCTGAAAACGACAAAATATCCAGGACTCATTGGGCGAATCGCTCTGGAACTAAAATCGTAACGCTCACTGATATTTCCCTTATCTGAAAGTCTGATAAACGCTGGAAAAATGACTAAGTCCAAAAAAAAATTTTTTCAACTTTTTTCAATTTTACCCCTGTGGGATATATATTCTACCCACACACATTTGGAACTCTCCTGGGGTACCCTCACACATATTATTCCCTCATTTAGTGGATATTTTCACAAAAAAGTGAAATTTTCAAAAATCCAGAAAATTGGCTGAAAACGACTAAATATCCAGGACTCATTGGGCGAATCGCTCTGGAACTAAAATCGTAACGCTCACTGACATTTCCCTTATCTGAAAGTCTGATAAACGCCGGAAAAATGACTAAGTCCAAAAAAAAATTTTTTCAACTTTTTTCAATTTTACCCCTGTGGGATATATATTCTACCCACACACATTTGGAACTCTCCTGGGGTACCCTCACACATATTATTCCCTCATTTAGTGGATATTTTCACAAAAAAGTGAAATTTTCAAAAATCCAGAAAATTGGCTGAAAACGACAAAATATCCAGGACTCATTGGGCGAATCGCTCTGGAACTAAAATCGTAACGCTCACTGATATTTCCCTTATCTGAAAGTCTGATAAACGCTGGAAAAATGACTAAGTCCAAAAAAAAATTTTTTCAACTTTTTTCAATTTTACCCCTGTGGGATATATATTCTACCCACACACATTTGGAACTCTCCTGGGGTACCCTCACACATATTATTCCCTCATTTAGTGGATATTTTCACAAAAAAGTGAAATTTTCAAAAATCCAGAAAATTGGCTGAAAACGACTAAATATCCAGGACTCATTGGGCGAATCACTCTGGAACTAAAATCGTAACGCTCACTGACATTTCCCTTATCTGAAAGTCTGATAAACGCCGGAAAAATGACTAAGTCCAAAAAAAAAATTTTTAAACTTTTTTCAATTTTACCCCTGTGGGATATATATTCTACCCACACACATTTGGAACTCTCCTGGGGTACCCTCACACATATTATTCCCTCATTTAGTGTATATTTTCACAAAAAAGTGAAATTTTCAAAAATCCAGAAAATTGGCTGAAAACGACTAAATATCAAGGACTCATTGGGCGAATCGCTCTGGAACTCAAATCGTAACCCTCTCTGACATTTCCCTTATCTGAAAGTCTGATAAACGCCGGAAAAATGACTAAGTCCAAAAAAAATTTTTTTCAACTTTTTTCAATTTTACCCCTGTGGGATATATATTCTACCCACACACATTTGGAACTCTCCTGGGGTACCCTCACACATATTATTCCCTCATTTAGTGGATATTTTCACAAAAAAGTGAAATTTTCAAAAATCCAGAAAATTGGCTGAAAACGACAAAATATCCAGGACTCATTGGGCGAATCGCTCTGGAACTAAAATCGTAACGCTCACTGATATTTCCCTTATCTGAAAGTCTGATAAACGCTGGAAAAATGACTAAGTCCAAAAAAAAATTTTTTCAACTTTTTTCAATTTTACCCCTGTGGGATATATATTCTACCCACACACATTTGGAACTCTCCTGGGGTACCCTCACACATATTATTCCCTCATTTAGTGGATATTTTCACAAAAAAGTGAAATTTTCAAAAATCCAGAAAATTGGCTGAAAACGACTAAATATCCAGGACTCATTGGGCGAATCGCTCTGGAACTAAAATCGTAACGCTCACTGACATTTCCCTTATCTGAAAGTCTGATAAACGCCGGAAAAATGACTAAGTCCAAAAAAAAATTTTTTCAACTTTTTTCAATTTTACCCCTGTGGGATATATATTCTACCCACACACATTTGGAACTCTCCTGGGGTACCCTCACACATATTATTCCCTCATTTAGTGGATATTTTCACAAAAAAGTGAAATTTTCAAAAATCCAGAAAATTGGCTGAAAACGACAAAATATCCAGGACTCATTGGGCGAATCGCTCTGGAACTAAAATCGTAACGCTCACTGATATTTCCCTTATCTGAAAGTCTGATAAACGCTGGAAAAATGACTAAGTCCAAAAAAAAATTTTTTCAACTTTTTTCAATTTTACCCCTGTGGGATATATATTCTACCCACACACATTTGGAACTCTCCTGGGGTACCCTCACACATATTATTCCCTCATTTAGTGGATATTTTCACAAAAAAGTGAAATTTTCAAAAATCCAGAAAATTGGCTGAAAACGACTAAATATCCAGGACTCATTGGGCGAATCACTCTGGAACTAAAATCGTAACGCTCACTGACATTTCCCTTATCTGAAAGTCTGATAAACGCCGGAAAAATGACTAAGTCCAAAAAAAAATTTTTTCAACTTTTTTCAATTTTACCCCTGTGGGATATATATTCTACCCACACACATTTGGAACTCTCCTGGGGTACCCTCACACATATTATTCCCTCATTTAGTGGATATTTTCACAAAAAAGTGAAATTTTCAAAAATCCAGAAAATTGGCTGAAAACGACAAAATATCCAGGACTCATTGGGCGAATCGCTCTGGAACTAAAATCGTAACGCTCACTGATATTTCCCTTATCTGAAAGTCTGATAAACGCTGGAAAAATGACTAAGTCCAAAAAAAAATTTTTTCAACTTTTTTCAATTTTACCCCTGTGGGATATATATTCTACCCACACACATTTGGAACTCTCCTGGGGTACCCTCACACATATTATTCCCTCATTTAGTGGATATTTTCACAAAAAAGTGAAATTTTCAAAAATCCAGAAAATTGGCTGAAAACGACTAAATATCCAGGACTCATTGGGCGAATCACTCTGGAACTAAAATCGTAACGCTCACTGACATTTCCCTTATCTGAAAGTCTGATAAACGCCGGAAAAATGACTAAGTCCAAAAAAAAAATTTTTAAACTTTTTTCAATTTTACCCCTGTGGGATATATATTCTACCCACACACATTTGGAACTCTCCTGGGGTACCCTCACACATATTATTCCCTCATTTAGTGTATATTTTCACAAAAAAGTGAAATTTTCAAAAATCCAGAAAATTGGCTGAAAACGACTAAATATCAAGGACTCATTGGGCGAATCGCTCTGGAACTCAAATCGTAACCCTCTCTGACATTTCCCTTATCTGAAAGTCTGATAAACACCGGATAAATGACTAAGTCCAAAAAAAAAATGTTTTAACCTTTTTTCAATTTTACCCCTGTGGGATATATATTCTACTCACACACATTTGGAACTCTCCTGGGGTACCCTCACACATATTGTTCCCTCATTTAGTGGATATTTTCACAAAAAAGTGAAATTTTCAAAAATCCAGAAAATTGGCTGAAAACGACTAAATATCCAGGACTCATTGGACGAATCGCTCTGGAACTAAAATCGTAATGCTCACTGACATTTCCCTTATCTGAAAGTCTGATAAACGCCGGAAAAATGACTAAGTCCAAAATAAATAATTTTTCAACTTTTTTTAATTTTACCCCCGTGGGATATATATTCTACCCAAACACATTTGGAACTCCCCTGGGGTACCCTCACACATATTATTCCCTCATTTAGTGGATATTTTCACAAAAAAGTGAAATTTTCAAAAATCCAGAAAATTGGCTGAAAACGACTAAATATCAAGGACTCATTGGCGAATCGCTCTGGAATTTAAAACGAACACTCACTGACATTTCCCTTATCTGAAAGTCTGATAAACGCCGGAAAAATGACTAAGTCCAAAAATAAAATGTTTTAAACTTTTTTCAATTTTACCCCTGTGGGATATATATTCTACCCACAAACATTTGGAACTCTCCTGGGGTACCCTCACACATATTATTCCCTCATTTAGTGGATATTTTCACAATAAAGTGAAATTTTCAAAAATCCAGAAAATTGGCTGAAAACGACTAAATATCAAGGACTCATTGGGCGAATCGCTCTGGAACTAAAATCGTAACGCTCACTGACATTTCCCTTATCTGAAAGTCTGATAAACGCCGGAAAAATGACTAAGTCCCAAAAAAAAAATTTTTCAACTTTTTTCAATTTTACCCCTGTGGGATATATATTCTACCCACACACATTTGGAACTCTCCTGGGGTACCCTCACACATATTATTCCCTCATTTAGTGGATATTTTCACAAAAAAGTGAAATTTTCAAAAATCCAGAAAATTGTCTGAAAACGACAAAATATCCAGGACTCATTGGGCGAATCGCTCTGGAACTAAAATCGTAATGCTCACTGATATTTCCCTTATCTGAAAGTCTGATAAACGCTGGAAAAATGACTAAGTCCAAAAAAAAATTTTTTAAACTTTTTTCAATTTTACCCCTGTGGGATATATATTCTACCCAAACACATTTGGAACTCCCCTGGGGTACCCTCACACATATTATTCCCTCATTTAGTGGATATTTTCACAAAAAAGTGAAATTTTCAAAAATCCAGAAAATTGGCTGAAAACGACTAAATATCAAGGACTCATTGGGCGAATCGCTCTGGAATTTAAATCGGAACACTCACTGACATTTCCCTTATCTGAAAGTCTGATAAACGCCGGAAAAATGACTAAGTCCAAAAAAAAAATTTTTTCAACTTTTTTCAATTTTACCCCTGTGGGATATATATTCTACCCACACACATTTGGAACTCCCCTGGGGTACCCTCACACATATTATTCCCTCATTTAGTGGATATTTTCACAAAAAAGTGAAATTTTCAAAAATCCAGAAAATTGGCTGAAAACGACTAAATATCAAGGACTCATTGGGCGAATCGCTCTGGAACTAAAATCGTAACGCTCACTGACATTTCCCTTATCTGAAAGTCTGATAAACGCCGGAAAAATGACTAAGTCCCAAAAAAAAAATTTTTCAACTTTTTTCAATTTTACCCCTGTGGGATATATATTCTACCCACACACATTTGGAACTCTCCTGGGGTACCCTCACACATATTATTCCCTCATTTAGTGGATATTTTCACAAAAAAGTGAAATTTTCAAAAATCCAGAAAATTGTCTGAAAACGACAAAATATCCAGGACTCATTGGGCGAATCGCTCTGGAACTAAAATCGTAATGCTCACTGATATTTCCCTTATCTGAAAGTCTGATAAACGCTGGAAAAATGACTAAGTCCAAAAAAAAATTTTTTAAACTTTTTTCAATTTTACCCCTGTGGGATATATATTCTACCCAAACACATTTGGAACTCCCCTGGGGTACCCTCACACATATTATTCCCTCATTTAGTGGATATTTTCACAAAAAAGTGAAATTTTCAAAAATCCAGAAAATTGGCTGAAAACGACAAAATATCCAGGACTCATTGGGCGAATCGCTCTGGAACTAAAATCGTAACGCTCACTGATATTTCCCTTATCTGAAAGTCTGATAAACGCTGGAAAAATGACTAAGTCCAAAAAAAAATTTTTTCAACTTTTTTCAATTTTACCCCTGTGGGATATATATTCTACCCACACACATTTGGAACTCTCCTGGGGTACCCTCACACATATTATTCCCTCATTTAGTGGATATTTTCACAAAAAAGTGAAATTTTCAAAAATCCAGAAAATTGGCTGAAAACGACTAAATATCCAGGACTCATTGGGCGAATCACTCTGGAACTAAAATCGTAACGCTCACTGACATTTCCCTTATCTGAAAGTCTGATAAACGCCGGAAAAATGACTAAGTCCAAAAAAAAAATTTTTAAACTTTTTTCAATTTTACCCCTGTGGGATATATATTCTACCCACACACATTTGGAACTCTCCTGGGGTACCCTCACACATATTATTCCCTCATTTAGTGTATATTTTCACAAAAAAGTGAAATTTTCAAAAATCCAGAAAATTGGCTGAAAACGACTAAATATCAAGGACTCATTGGGCGAATCGCTCTGGAACTCAAATCGTAACCCTCTCTGACATTTCCCTTATCTGAAAGTCTGATAAACGCCGGAAAAATGACTAAGTCCAAAAAAAATTTTTTTCAACTTTTTTCAATTTTACCCCTGTGGGATATATATTCTACCCACACACATTTGGAACTCTCCTGGGGTACCCTCACACATATTATTCCCTCATTTAGTGGATATTTTCACAAAAAAGTGAAATTTTCAAAAATCCAGAAAATTGGCTGAAAACGACAAAATATCCAGGACTCATTGGGCGAATCGCTCTGGAACTAAAATCGTAACGCTCACTGATATTTCCCTTATCTGAAAGTCTGATAAACGCTGGAAAAATGACTAAGTCCAAAAAAAAATTTTTTCAACTTTTTTCAATTTTACCCCTGTGGGATATATATTCTACCCACACACATTTGGAACTCTCCTGGGGTACCCTCACACATATTATTCCCTCATTTAGTGGATATTTTCACAAAAAAGTGAAATTTTCAAAAATCCAGAAAATTGGCTGAAAACGACTAAATATCCAGGACTCATTGGGCGAATCGCTCTGGAACTAAAATCGTAACGCTCACTGACATTTCCCTTATCTGAAAGTCTGATAAACGCCGGAAAAATGACTAAGTCCAAAAAAAAATTTTTTCAACTTTTTTCAATTTTACCCCTGTGGGATATATATTCTACCCACACACATTTGGAACTCTCCTGGGGTACCCTCACACATATTATTCCCTCATTTAGTGGATATTTTCACAAAAAAGTGAAATTTTCAAAAATCCAGAAAATTGGCTGAAAACGACAAAATATCCAGGACTCATTGGGCGAATCGCTCTGGAACTAAAATCGTAACGCTCACTGATATTTCCCTTATCTGAAAGTCTGATAAACGCTGGAAAAATGACTAAGTCCAAAAAAAAATTTTTTCAACTTTTTTCAATTTTACCCCTGTGGGATATATATTCTACCCACACACATTTGGAACTCTCCTGGGGTACCCTCACACATATTATTCCCTCATTTAGTGGATATTTTCACAAAAAAGTGAAATTTTCAAAAATCCAGAAAATTGGCTGAAAACGACTAAATATCCAGGACTCATTGGGCGAATCACTCTGGAACTAAAATCGTAACGCTCACTGACATTTCCCTTATCTGAAAGTCTGATAAACGCCGGAAAAATGACTAAGTCCAAAAAAAAATTTTTTCAACTTTTTTCAATTTTACCCCTGTGGGATATATATTCTACCCACACACATTTGGAACTCTCCTGGGGTACCCTCACACATATTATTCCCTCATTTAGTGGATATTTTCACAAAAAAGTGAAATTTTCAAAAATCCAGAAAATTGGCTGAAAACGACAAAATATCCAGGACTCATTGGGCGAATCGCTCTGGAACTAAAATCGTAACGCTCACTGATATTTCCCTTATCTGAAAGTCTGATAAACGCTGGAAAAATGACTAAGTCCAAAAAAAAATTTTTTCAACTTTTTTCAATTTTACCCCTGTGGGATATATATTCTACCCACACACATTTGGAACTCTCCTGGGGTACCCTCACACATATTATTCCCTCATTTAGTGGATATTTTCACAAAAAAGTGAAATTTTCAAAAATCCAGAAAATTGGCTGAAAACGACTAAATATCCAGGACTCATTGGGCGAATCACTCTGGAACTAAAATCGTAACGCTCACTGACATTTCCCTTATCTGAAAGTCTGATAAACGCCGGAAAAATGACTAAGTCCAAAAAAAAAATTTTTAAACTTTTTTCAATTTTACCCCTGTGGGATATATATTCTACCCACACACATTTGGAACTCTCCTGGGGTACCCTCACACATATTATTCCCTCATTTAGTGTATATTTTCACAAAAAAGTGAAATTTTCAAAAATCCAGAAAATTGGCTGAAAACGACTAAATATCAAGGACTCATTGGGCGAATCGCTCTGGAACTCAAATCGTAACCCTCTCTGACATTTCCCTTATCTGAAAGTCTGATAAACACCGGATAAATGACTAAGTCCAAAAAAAAAATGTTTTAACCTTTTTTCAATTTTACCCCTGTGGGATATATATTCTACTCACACACATTTGGAACTCTCCTGGGGTACCCTCACACATATTGTTCCCTCATTTAGTGGATATTTTCACAAAAAAGTGAAATTTTCAAAAATCCAGAAAATTGGCTGAAAACGACTAAATATCCAGGACTCATTGGACGAATCGCTCTGGAACTAAAATCGTAATGCTCACTGACATTTCCCTTATCTGAAAGTCTGATAAACGCCGGAAAAATGACTAAGTCCAAAATAAATAATTTTTCAACTTTTTTTAATTTTACCCCCGTGGGATATATATTCTACCCAAACACATTTGGAACTCCCCTGGGGTACCCTCACACATATTATTCCCTCATTTAGTGGATATTTTCACAAAAAAGTGAAATTTTCAAAAATCCAGAAAATTGGCTGAAAACGACTAAATATCAAGGACTCATTGGCGAATCGCTCTGGAATTTAAAACGAACACTCACTGACATTTCCCTTATCTGAAAGTCTGATAAACGCCGGAAAAATGACTAAGTCCAAAAATAAAATGTTTTAAACTTTTTTCAATTTTACCCCTGTGGGATATATATTCTACCCACAAACATTTGGAACTCTCCTGGGGTACCCTCACACATATTATTCCCTCATTTAGTGGATATTTTCACAATAAAGTGAAATTTTCAAAAATCCAGAAAATTGGCTGAAAACGACTAAATATCAAGGACTCATTGGGCGAATCGCTCTGGAACTAAAATCGTAACGCTCACTGACATTTCCCTTATCTGAAAGTCTGATAAACGCCGGAAAAATGACTAAGTCCCAAAAAAAAAATTTTTCAACTTTTTTCAATTTTACCCCTGTGGGATATATATTCTACCCACACACATTTGGAACTCTCCTGGGGTACCCTCACACATATTATTCCCTCATTTAGTGGATATTTTCACAAAAAAGTGAAATTTTCAAAAATCCAGAAAATTGTCTGAAAACGACAAAATATCCAGGACTCATTGGGCGAATCGCTCTGGAACTAAAATCGTAATGCTCACTGATATTTCCCTTATCTGAAAGTCTGATAAACGCTGGAAAAATGACTAAGTCCAAAAAAAAATTTTTTAAACTTTTTTCAATTTTACCCCTGTGGGATATATATTCTACCCAAACACATTTGGAACTCCCCTGGGGTACCCTCACACATATTATTCCCTCATTTAGTGGATATTTTCACAAAAAAGTGAAATTTTCAAAAATCCAGAAAATTGGCTGAAAACGACTAAATATCAAGGACTCATTGGGCGAATCGCTCTGGAATTTAAATCGGAACACTCACTGACATTTCCCTTATCTGAAAGTCTGATAAACGCCGGAAAAATGACTAAGTCCAAAAAAAAAATTTTTTCAACTTTTTTCAATTTTACCCCTGTGGGATATATATTCTACCCACACACATTTGGAACTCCCCTGGGGTACCCTCACACATATTATTCCCTCATTTAGTGGATATTTTCACAAAAAAGTGAAATTTTCAAAAATCCAGAAAATTGGCTGAAAACGACTAAATATCAAGGACTCATTGGACGAATCGCTCTGGAATTGAAATCGGAACGCTCACTAACATTTCCCTTATCTGAAAGTCTGATAAACGCCGGAAAAATGACTAAGTCCAAAAATAAAATGTTTTAAACTTTTTTCAATTTTACCCCTGTGGGATATATATTCTACCCACACACATTTGGAACTCTCCTGGGGTACCCTCACACATATTATTCCCTCATTTAGTGGATATTTTCACAAAAAAGTGAAATTTTCAAAAATCCAGAAAATTGGCTGAAAACGACAAAATATCCAGGACTCATTGGGCGAATCGCTCTGGAACTAAAATCGTAACGCTCACTGACATTTCCCTTATCTGAAAGTCTGATAAACGCCGGAAAAATGACTAAGTCCAAAAAAAAATTTTTTTAACTTTTTTCAATTTTACCCCTGTGGGATATATATTCTACCCACACACATTTGGAACTCTCCTGGGGTACCCTCACACATATTATTCCCTCATTTAGTGGATATTTTCACAAAAAAGTGAAATTTTCAAAAATCCAGAAAATTGGCTGAAAACGACTAAATATCAAGGACTCATTGGACGAATCGCTCTGGAATTGAAATCGGAATGATCACTAACATTTCCCTTATCTGAAAGTCTGATAAACGCCGGAAAAATGACTAAGTCCAAAAAAAAAATGTTTTAAATTTTTTCAATTTTACCCCTGTGGGATATATATTCTACCCACACACATTTGGAACTCTCCTGGGGTACCCTCACACATATTGTTCCCTCATTTAGTGGATATTTTCACAAAAAAGTGAAATTTTCAAAAATCCAGAAAATTGGCTGAAAACGACTAAATATCAAGGACTCATTGGACGAATCGCTCTGGAACTAAAATCGTAACGCTCACTGACATTTCCCTTATCTGAAAGTCTGATAAACGCCGGAAAAATGACTAAGTCCAAAATAAATAATTTTTCAACTTTTTTTAATTTTACCCCCGTGGGATATATATTCTACCCAAACACATTCGGAACTCTCCTGGGGTACCCTCACACATATTATTCCCTCATTTAGTGGATATTTTCACAAAAAAGTGAAATTTTCAAAAATCCAAAAAATTGGCTGAAAACGACAAAATATCCAGGACTCATTGGGCGAATCGCTCTGGAACTAAAATCGTTACGCTCACTGACATTTCCCTTATCTGAAAGTCTGATAAACGCCGGAAAAATGACTAAGTCCAAAAAAAAATTTTTTAAACTTTTTTCAATTTTACCCCTGTGGGATATATATTCTACCCACACACATTTGGAACTCTCCTGGGGTACCCTCACACATATTATTCCCTCATTTAGTGGATATTTTCACAAAAAAGTGAAATTTTCAAAAATCCAGAAAATTGGCTGAAAACGACTAAATATCAAGGACTCATTGGACGAATCGCTCTGGAATTGAAATCGGAATGCTCACTAACATTTCCCTTATCTGAAAGTCTGATAAACGCCGGAAAAATGACTAAGTCCCAAAAAAAAAATTTTTCAACTTTTTTCAATTTTACCCCTGTGGGATATATATTCTACCCACACACATTTGGAACTCTCCTGGGGTACCCTCACACATATTATTCCCTCATTTAGTGGATAATTTCACAAAAAAGTGAAATTTTTAAAAATCCAGAAAATTGGCTGAAAACGACTAAATATCAAGGACTCATTGCACGAATCGCTCTGGAATTGAAATCGGAACGCTCACTAACATTTCCCTTATCTGAAAGTCTGATAAACGCCGGAAAAATGACTAAGTCCAAAAATAAAATGTTTTAAACTTTTTTCAATTTTACCCCTGTGGGATATATATTCTACCCACACACATTTGGAACTCTCCTGGGGTACCCTCACACATATTATTCCCTCATTTAGTGGATATTTTCACAAAAAAGTGAAATTTTCAAAAATCCAGAAAATTGGCTGAAAACGACTAAATATCCAGGACTCATTGGGCGAATCGCTCTGGAACTAAAATCGTAACGCTCACTGACATTTCCCTTATCTGAAAGTCTGATAAACGCCGGAAAAATGACTAAGTCCAAAAAAAAAATTTTTTCAACTTTTTTCAATTTTACCCCTGTGGGATATATATTCTACCCACACACATTTGGAACTCCCCTGGGGTACCCTCACACATATTATTCCCTCATTTAGTGGATATTTTCACAAAAAAGTGAAATTTTCAAAAATCCAGAAAATTGGCTGAAAACGACTAAATATCAAGGACTCATTGGACGAATCGCTCTGGAATTGAAATCGGAACGCTCACTAACATTTCCCTTATCTGAAAGTCTGATAAACGCCGGAAAAATGACTAAGTCCAAAAATAAAATGTTTTAAACTTTTTTCAATTTTACCCCTGTGGGATATATATTCTACCCACACACATTTGGAACTCTCCTGGGGTACCCTCACACATATTATTCCCTCAATTAGTGGATATTTTCACAAAAAAGTGAAATTTTCAAAAATCCAGAAAATTGGCTGAAAACGACTAAATATCCAGGACTCATTGGGCGAATCGCTCTGGAACTAAAATCGTAACGCTCACTGACATTTCCCTTATCTGAAAGTCTGATAAACGCCGGAAAAATGACTAAGTCCAAAAAAAAAATTTTTTCAACTTTTTTCAATTTTACCCCTGTGGGATATATATTCTACCCACACACATTTGGAACTCCCCTGGGGTACCCTCACACATATTATTCCCTCATTTAGTGGATATTTTCACAAAAAAGTGAAATTTTCAAAAATCCAGAAAATTGGCTGAAAACGACTAAATATCAAGGACTCATTGGGCGAATCGCTCTGGAATTTAAATCGGAACACTCACTGACATTTCCCTTATCTGAAAGTCTGATAAACGCCGGAAAAATGACTAAGTCCCAAAAAAAAAATTTTTCAACTTTTTTCAATTTTACCCCTGTGGGATATATATTCTACCCACACACATTTGGAACTCTCCTGGGGTACCCTCACACATATTATTCCCTCATTTAGTGGATATTTTCACAAAAAAGTGAAATTTTCAAAAATCCAGAAAATTGGCTGAAAACGACTAAATATCCAGGACTCATTGGGCGAATCGCTCTGGAACTAAAATCGTAACGCTCACTGACATTTCCCTTATCTGAAAGTCTGATAAACGCCGGAAAAATGACTAAGTCCAAAAAAAAAATTTTTTCAACTTTTTTCAATTTTACCCCTGTGGGATATATATTCTACCCACACACATTTGGAACTCCCCTGGGGTACCCTCACACATATTATTCCCTCATTTAGTGGATATTTTCACAAAAAAGTGAAATTTTCAAAAATCCAGAAAATTGGCTGAAAACGACTAAATATCAAGGACTCATTGGACGAATCGCTCTGGAATTGAAATCGGAACGCTCACTAACATTTCCCTTATCTGAAAGTCTGATAAACGCCGGAAAAATGACTAAGTCCAAAAATAAAATGTTTTAAACTTTTTTCAATTTTACCCCTGTGGGATATATATTCTACCCACACACATTTGGAACTCTCCTGGGGTACCCTCACACATATTATTCCCTCAATTAGTGGATATTTTCACAAAAAAGTGAAATTTTCAAAAATCCAGAAAATTGGCTGAAAACGACTAAATATCCAGGACTCATTGGGCGAATCGCTCTGGAACTAAAATCGTAACGCTCACTGACATTTCCCTTATCTGAAAGTCTGATAAACGCCGGAAAAATGACTAAGTCCAAAAAAAAAATTTTTTCAACTTTTTTCAATTTTACCCCTGTGGGATATATATTCTACCCACACACATTTGGAACTCCCCTGGGGTACCCTCACACATATTATTCCCTCATTTAGTGGATATTTTCACAAAAAAGTGAAATTTTCAAAAATCCAGAAAATTGGCTGAAAACGACTAAATATCAAGGACTCATTGGGCGAATCGCTCTGGAATTTAAATCGGAACACTCACTGACATTTCCCTTATCTGAAAGTCTGATAAACGCCGGAAAAATGACTAAGTCCCAAAAAAAAAATTTTTCAACTTTTTTCAATTTTACCCCTGTGGGATATATATTCTACCCACACACATTTGGAACTCTCCTGGGGTACCCTCACACATATTATTCCCTCATTTAGTGGATATTTTCACAAAAAAGTGAAATTTTCAAAAATCCAGAAAATTGGCTGAAAACGACTAAATATCCAGGACTCATTGGGCGAATCGCTCTGGAACTAAAATCGTAACGCTCACTGACATTTCCCTTATCTGAAAGTCTGATAAACGCCGGAAAAATGACTAAGTCCAAAAAAAAATTTTTTAAACTTTTTTCAATTTTACCCCTGTGGGATATATATTCTACTCACACACATTTGGAACTCTCCTGGGGTACCCTCACACATATTATTCCCTCATTTAGTGGATATTTTCACAAAAAAGTGAAATTTTCAAAAATCCAGAAAATTGGCTGAAAACGACTAAATATCAAGGACTCATTGGACGAATCGCTCTGGAATTGAAATCGGAATGCTCACTAACATTTCCCTTATCTGAAAGTCTGATAAACGCCGGAAAAATGACTAAGTCCAAAAAAAAAATGTTTTAAACTTTTTTCAATTTTACCCCTGTGGGATATATATTCTACCCACACACATTTGGAACTCTCCTGGGGTACCCTCACACATATTGTTCCCTCATTTAGTGGATATTTTCACAAAAAAGTGAAATTTTCAAAAATCCAGAAAATTGGCTGAAAACGACTAAATAAAAAGAACTCATTGGACGAATCGCTCTGGAACTAAAATCGTAATGCTCACTGACATTTCCCTTATCTGAAAGTCTGATAAACGCCGGAAAAATGACTAAGTCCAAAAAAAAAATGTTTTAAACTTTTTTCAATTTTACCCCTGTGGGATATATATTCTACCCACACACATTTGGAACTCTCCTGGGGTACCCTCACACATATTGTTCCCTCATTTAGTGGATATTTTCACAAAAAAGTGAAATTTTCAAAAATCCAGAAAATTGGCTGAAAACGACTAAATATCAAGAACTCATTGGACGAATCGCTCTGGAACTAAAATCGTAATGCTCACTGACATTTCCCTTATCTGAAAGTCTGATAAACGCCGGAAAAATGACTAAGTCCCAAAAAAAAAATTTTTCAACTTTTTTTAATTTTACCCCCGTGGGATATATATTCTACCCAAACACATTCGGAACTCTCCTGGGGTACCCTCACACATATTATTCCCTCATTTAGTGGATATTTTCACAAAAAAGTGAAATTTTCAAAAATCCAAAAAATTGGCTGAAAACGACAAAATATCCAGGACTCATTGGGCGAATCGCTCTGGAACTAAAATCGTAACGCTCACTGACATTTCCCTTATCTGAAAGTCTGATAAACGCCGGAAAAATGACTAAGTCCAAAAAAAAATTTTTTAAACTTTTTTCAATTTTACCCCTGTGGGATATATATTCTACCCACACACATTTGGAACTCTCCTGGGGTACCCTCACACATATTATTCCCTCATTTAGTGGATATTTTCACAAAAAAGTGAAATTTTCAAAAATCCAGAAAATTGGCTGAAAACGACTAAATATCAAGGACTCATTGGACGAATCGCTCTGGAATTGAAATCGGAATGCTCACTAACATTTCCCTTATCTGAAAGTCTGATAAACGCCGGAAAAATGACTAAGTCCCAAAAAAAAAATTTTTCAACTTTTTTCAATTTTACCCCTGTGGGATATATATTCTACCCACACACATTTGGAACTCTCCTGGGGTACCCTCACACATATTATTCCCTCATTTAGTGGATAATTTCACAAAAAAGTGAAATTTTTAAAAATCCAGAAAATTGGCTGAAAACGACTAAATATCAAGGACTCATTGCACGAATCGCTCTGGAATTGAAATCGGAACGCTCACTAACATTTCCCTTATCTGAAAGTCTGATAAACGCCGGAAAAATGACTAAGTCCAAAAATAAAATGTTTTAAACTTTTTTCAATTTTACCCCTGTGGGATATATATTCTACCCACACACATTTGGAACTCTCCTGGGGTACCCTCACACATATTATTCCCTCATTTAGTGGATATTTTCACAAAAAAGTGAAATTTTCAAAAATCCAGAAAATTGGCTGAAAACGACTAAATATCCAGGACTCATTGGGCGAATCGCTCTGGAACTAAAATCGTAACGCTCACTGACATTTCCCTTATCTGAAAGTCTGATAAACGCCGGAAAAATGACTAAGTCCAAAAAAAAAATTTTTTCAACTTTTTTCAATTTTACCCCTGTGGGATATATATTCTACCCACACACATTTGGAACTCCCCTGGGGTACCCTCACACATATTATTCCCTCATTTAGTGGATATTTTCACAAAAAAGTGAAATTTTCAAAAATCCAGAAAATTGGCTGAAAACGACTAAATATCAAGGACTCATTGGACGAATCGCTCTGGAATTGAAATCGGAACGCTCACTAACATTTCCCTTATCTGAAAGTCTGATAAACGCCGGAAAAATGACTAAGTCCAAAAATAAAATGTTTTAAACTTTTTTCAATTTTACCCCTGTGGGATATATATTCTACCCACACACATTTGGAACTCTCCTGGGGTACCCTCACACATATTATTCCCTCAATTAGTGGATATTTTCACAAAAAAGTGAAATTTTCAAAAATCCAGAAAATTGGCTGAAAACGACTAAATATCCAGGACTCATTGGGCGAATCGCTCTGGAACTAAAATCGTAACGCTCACTGACATTTCCCTTATCTGAAAGTCTGATAAACGCCGGAAAAATGACTAAGTCCAAAAAAAAAATTTTTTCAACTTTTTTCAATTTTACCCCTGTGGGATATATATTCTACCCACACACATTTGGAACTCCCCTGGGGTACCCTCACACATATTATTCCCTCATTTAGTGGATATTTTCACAAAAAAGTGACATTTTCAAAAATCCAGAAAATTGGCTGAAAACGACTAAATATCAAGGACTCATTGGGCGAATCGCTCTGGAATTTAAATCGGAACACTCACTGACATTTCCCTTATCTGAAAGTCTGATAAACGCCGGAAAAATGACTAAGTCCCAAAAAAAAAATTTTTCAACTTTTTTCAATTTTACCCCTGTGGGATATATATTCTACCCACACACATTTGGAACTCTCCTGGGGTACCCTCACACATATTATTCCCTCATTTAGTGGATATTTTCACAAAAAAGTGAAATTTTCAAAAATCCAGAAAATTGGCTGAAAACGACTAAATATCCAGGACTCATTGGGCGAATCGCTCTGGAACTAAAATCGTAACGCTCACTGACATTTCCCTTATCTGAAAGTCTGATAAACGCCGGAAAAATGACTAAGTCCAAAAAAAAATTTTTTAAACTTTTTTCAATTTTACCCCTGTGGGATATATATTCTACTCACACACATTTGGAACTCTCCTGGGGTACCCTCACACATATTATTCCCTCATTTAGTGGATATTTTCACAAAAAAGTGAAATTTTCAAAAATCCAGAAAATTGGCTGAAAACGACTAAATATCAAGGACTCATTGGACGAATCGCTCTGGAATTGAAATCGGAATGCTCACTAACATTTCCCTTATCTGAAAGTCTGATAAACGCCGGAAAAATGACTAAGTCCAAAAAAAAAATGTTTTAAACTTTTTTCAATTTTACCCCTGTGGGATATATATTCTACCCACACACATTTGGAACTCTCCTGGGGTACCCTCACACATATTGTTCCCTCATTTAGTGGATATTTTCACAAAAAAGTGAAATTTTCAAAAATCCAGAAAATTGGCTGAAAACGACTAAATAAAAAGAACTCATTGGACGAATCGCTCTGGAACTAAAATCGTAATGCTCACTGACATTTCCCTTATCTGAAAGTCTGATAAACGCCGGAAAAATGACTAAGTCCAAAAAAAAAATGTTTTAAACTTTTTTCAATTTTACCCCTGTGGGATATATATTCTACCCACACACATTTGGAACTCTCCTGGGGTACCCTCACACATATTGTTCCCTCATTTAGTGGATATTTTCACAAAAAAGTGAAATTTTCAAAAATCCAGAAAATTGGCTGAAAACGACTAAATATCAAGAACTCATTGGACGAATCGCTCTGGAACTAAAATCGTAATGCTCACTGACATTTCCCTTATCTGAAAGTCTGATAAACGCCGGAAAAATGACTAAGTCCAAAAAAAAAATGTTTTAAACTTTTTTCAATTTTACCCCTGTGGGATATATATTCTACCCACACACATTTGGAACTCTCCTGGGGTACCCTCACACATATTGTTCCCTCATTTAGTGGATATTTTCACAAAAAAGTGAAATTTTCAAAAATCCAGAAAATTGGCTGAAAACGACAAAATATCCAGGACTCATTGGGCGAATCGCTCTGGAACTAAAATCGTAACGCTCACTGACATTTCCCTTATCTGAAAGTCTGATAAACGCCGGAAAAATGACTAAGTCCAAAAAAAAATTTTTTTAACTTTTTTCAATTTTACCCCTGTGGGATATATATTCTACCCACACACATTTGGAACTCTCCTGGGGTACCCTCACACATATTATTCCCTCATTTAGTGGATATTTTCACAAAAAAGTGAAATTTTCAAAAATCCAGAAAATTGGCTGAAAACGACTAAATATCAAGGACTCATTGGACGAATCGCTCTGGAATTGAAATCGGAATGCTCACTAACATTTCCCTTATCTGAAAGTCTGATAAACGCCGGAAAAATGACTAAGTCCAAAAAAAAAATGTTTTAAACTTTTTTCAATTTTACCCCTGTGGGATATATATTCTACCCACACACATTTGGAATTCTCCTGGGGTACCCTCACACATATTGTTCCCTCATTTAGTGGATATTTTCACAAAAAAGTTAAATTTTCAAAAATCCAGAAAATTGGCTGAAAACGACTAAATATCAAGAACTCATTGGACGAATCGCTCTGGAACTAAAATCGTAATGCTCACTGACATTTCCCTTATCTGAAAGTCTGATAAACGCCGGAAAAATGACTAAGTCCAAAATAAATAATTTTTCAACTTTTTTTAATTTTACCCCCGTGGGATATATATTCTACCCAAACACATTTGGAACTCTCCTGGGGTACCCTCACACATATTATTCCCTCATTTAGTGGATATTTTCACAAAAAAGTGAAATTTTCAAAAATCCAGAAAATTGGCTGAAAACGACAAAATATCCAGGACTCATTGGGCGAATCGCTCTGGAACTAAAATCGTAACGCTCACTGATATTTCCCTTATCTGAAAGTCTGATAAACGCTAGAAAAATGACTAAGTCCAAAAAAAAATTTTTTCAACTTTTTTCAATTTTACCCCTGTGGGATATATATTCTACCCACACACATTTGGAACTCTCCTGGGGTACCCTCACACATATTATTCCCTCATTTAGTGTATATTTTCTCAAAAAAGTGAAATTTTCAAAAATCCAGAAAATTGGCTGAAAATGACTAAATATCAAGGACTCATTGGACGAATCGCTCTGGAACTAAAATTGTAATGCTCACTGACATTTCCCTTATCTGAAAGTCTGATAAACGCCGGAAAAATGACTAAGTCCAAAATAAATAATTTTTCAACTTTTTTTAATTTTACCCCCGAGGGATATATATTCTACCCAAACACATTTGGAACTCTCCTGGGGTACCCTCACACATATTATTCCCTCATTTAGTGGATATTTTCACAAAAAAGTGAAATTTTCAAAAATCCAGAAAATTGGCTGAAAACGACAAAATATCCAGGACTCATTGGGCGAATCGCTCTGGAACTAAAATCGTAACGCTCACTGATATTTCCCTTATCTGAAAGTCTGATAAACGCCGGAAAAATGACTAAGTCCCAAAAAAAAAATTTTTCAACTTTTTTCAATTTTACCCCTGTGGGATATATATTCTACCCACACACATTTGGAACTCTCCTGGGGTACCCTCACACATATTATTCCCTCATTTAGTGGATAATTTCACAAAAAAGTGAAATTTTTAAAAATCCAGAAAATTGGCTGAATACGACTAAATATCAAGGACTCATTGGACGAATCGCTCTGGAATTGAAATCGGAACGCTCACTAACATTTCCCTTATCTGAAAGTCTGATAAACGCCGGAAAAATGACTAAGTCCAAAAATAAAATGTTTTAAACTGTTTTCAATTTTACCCCTGTGGGATATATATTCTACCCACACACATTTGGAACTCTCCTGGGGTACCCTCACACATATTATTCCCTCATTTAGTGGATATTTTCACAAAAAAGTGAAATTTTCAAAAATCCAGAAAATTGGCTGAAAACGACTAAATATCAAGGACTCATTGGACGAATCGCTCTGGAATTGAAATCGGAATGCTCACTAACATTTCCCTTATCTGAAAGTCTGATAAACGCCGGAAAAATGACTAAGTCCAAAAAAAAAATGTTTTAAATTTTTTCAATTTTACCCCTGTGGGATATATATTCTACCCACACACATTTGGAACTCTCCTGGGGTACCCTCACACATATTGTTCCCTCATTTAGTGGATATTTTCACAAAAAAGTTAAATTTTCAAAAATCCAGAAAATTGGCTGAAAACGACTAAATATCAAGAACTCATTGGACGAATCGCTCTGGAACTAAAATCGTAATGCTCACTGACATTTCCCTTATCTGAAAGTCTGATAAACGCCGGAAAAATGACTAAGTCCAAAATAAATAATTTTTCAACTTTTTTTAATTTTACCCCCGTGGGATATATATTCTACCCAAACACATTTGGAACTCTCCTGGGGTACCCTCACACATATTATTCCCTCATTTAGTGGATATTTTCACAAAAAAGTGAAATTTTCAAAAATCCAAAAAATTGGCTGAAAACGACAAAATATCCAGGACTCATTGGGCGAATCGCTCTGGAACTAAAATCGTAACGCTCACTGACATTTCCCTTATCTGAAAGTCTGATAAACGCCGGAAAAATGACTAAGTCCAAAAAAAAATTTTTTAAACTTTTTTCAATTTTACCCCTGTGGGATATATATTCTACCCACACACATTTGGAACTCTCCTGGGGTACCCTCACACATATTATTCCCTCATTTAGTGGATATTTTCACAAAAAAGTGAAATTTTCAAAAATCCAGAAAATTGGCTGAAAACGACTAAATATCAAGGACTCATTGGACGAATCGCTCTGGAATTGAAATCGGAATGCTCACTAACATTTCCCTTATCTGAAAGTCTGATAAACGCCGGAAAAATGACTAAGTCCCAAAAAAAAAATTTTTCAACTTTTTTCAATTTTACCCCTGTGGGATATATATTCTACCCACACACATTTGGAACTCTCCTGGGGTACCCTCACACATATTATTCCCTCATTTAGTGGATAATTTCACAAAAAAGTGAAATTTTTAAAAATCCAGAAAATTGGCTGAAAACGACTAAATATCAAGGACTCATTGCACGAATCGCTCTGGAATTGAAATCGGAACGCTCACTAACATTTCCCTTATCTGAAAGTCTGATAAACGCCGGAAAAATGACTAAGTCCAAAAATAAAATGTTTTAAACTTTTTTCAATTTTACCCCTGTGGGATATATATTCTACCCACACACATTTGGAACTCTCCTGGGGTACCCTCACACATATTATTCCCTCATTTAGTGGATATTTTCACAAAAAAGTGAAATTTTCAAAAATCCAGAAAATTGGCTGAAAACGACTAAATATCCAGGACTCATTGGGCGAATCGCTCTGGAACTAAAATCGTAACGCTCACTGACATTTCCCTTATCTGAAAGTCTGATAAACGCCGGAAAAATGACTAAGTCCAAAAAAAAAATTTTTTCAACTTTTTTCAATTTTACCCCTGTGGGATATATATTCTACCCACACACATTTGGAACTCCCCTGGGGTACCCTCACACATATTATTCCCTCATTTAGTGGATATTTTCACAAAAAAGTGAAATTTTCAAAAATCCAGAAAATTGGCTGAAAACGACTAAATATCAAGGACTCATTGGACGAATCGCTCTGGAATTGAAATCGGAACGCTCACTAACATTTCCCTTATCTGAAAGTCTGATAAACGCCGGAAAAATGACTAAGTCCAAAAATAAAATGTTTTAAACATTTTTCAATTTTACCCCTGTGGGATATATATTCTACCCACACACATTTGGAACTCTCCTGGGGTACCCTCACACATATTATTCCCTCAATTAGTGGATATTTTCACAAAAAAGTGAAATTTTCAAAAATCCAGAAAATTGGCTGAAAACGACTAAATATCCAGGACTCATTGGGCGAATCGCTCTGGAACTAAAATCGTAACGCTCACTGACATTTCCCTTATCTGAAAGTCTGATAAACGCCGGAAAAATGACTAAGTCCAAAAAAAAAATTTTTTCAACTTTTTTCAATTTTACCCCTGTGGGATATATATTCTACCCACACACATTTGGAACTCCCCTGGGGTACCCTCACACATATTATTCCCTCATTTAGTGGATATTTTCACAAAAAAGTGAAATTTTCAAAAATCCAGAAAATTGGCTGAAAACGACTAAATATCAAGGACTCATTGGGCGAATCGCTCTGGAATTTAAATCGGAACACTCACTGACATTTCCCTTATCTGAAAGTCTGATAAACGCCGGAAAAATGACTAAGTCCCAAAAAAAAAATTTTTCAACTTTTTTCAATTTTACCCCTGTGGGATATATATTCTACCCACACACATTTGGAACTCTCCTGGGGTACCCTCACACATATTATTCCCTCATTTAGTGGATATTTTCACAAAAAAGTGAAATTTTCAAAAATCCAGAAAATTGGCTGAAAACGACTAAATATCCAGGACTCATTGGGCGAATCGCTCTGGAACTAAAATCGTAACGCTCACTGACATTTCCCTTATCTGAAAGTCTGATAAACGCCGGAAAAATGACTAAGTCCAAAAAAAAATTTTTTAAACTTTTTTCAATTTTACCCCTGTGGGATATATATTCTACTCACACACATTTGGAACTCTCCTGGGGTACCCTCACACATATTATTCCCTCATTTAGTGGATATTTTCACAAAAAAGTGAAATTTTCAAAAATCCAGAAAATTGGCTGAAAACGACTAAATATCAAGGACTCATTGGACGAATCGCTCTGGAATTGAAATCGGAATGCTCACTAACATTTCCCTTATCTGAAAGTCTGATAAACGCCGGAAAAATGACTAAGTCCAAAAAAAAAATGTTTTAAACTTTTTTCAATTTTACCCCTGTGGGATATATATTCTACCCACACACATTTGGAACTCTCCTGGGGTACCCTCACACATATTGTTCCCTCATTTAGTGGATATTTTCACAAAAAAGTGAAATTTTCAAAAATCCAGAAAATTGGCTGAAAACGACTAAATAAAAAGAACTCATTGGACGAATCGCTCTGGAACTAAAATCGTAATGCTCACTGACATTTCCCTTATCTGAAAGTCTGATAAACGCCGGAAAAATGACTAAGTCCAAAAAAAAAATGTTTTAAACTTTTTTCAATTTTACCCCTGTGGGATATATATTCTACCCACACACATTTGGAACTCTCCTGGGGTACCCTCACACATATTGTTCCCTCATTTAGTGGATATTTTCACAAAAAAGTGAAATTTTCAAAAATCCAGAAAATTGGCTGAAAACGACTAAATATCAAGAACTCATTGGACGAATCGCTCTGGAACTAAAATCGTAATGCTCACTGACATTTCCCTTATCTGAAAGTCTGATAAACGCCAGAAAAATGACTAAGTCCAAAAAAAAAATGTTTTAAACTTTTTTCAATTTTACCCCTGTGGGATATATATTCTACCCACACACATTTGGAACTCTCCTGGGGTACCCTCACACATATTGTTCCCTCATTTAGTGGATATTTTCACAAAAAAGTGAAATTTTCAAAAATCCAGAAAATTGGCTGAAAACGACAAAATATCCAGGACTCATTGGGCGAATCGCTCTGGAACTAAAATCGTAACGCTCACTGACATTTCCCTTATCTGAAAGTCTGATAAACGCCGGAAAAATGACTAAGTCCAAAAAAAAATTTTTTTAACTTTTTTCAATTTTACCCCTGTGGGATATATATTCTACCCACACACATTTGGAACTCTCCTGGGGTACCCTCACACATATTATTCCCTCATTTAGTGGATATTTTCACAAAAAAGTGAAATTTTCAAAAATCCAGAAAATTGGCTGAAAACGACTAAATATCAAGGACTCATTGGACGAATCGCTCTGGAATTGAAATCGGAATGCTCACTAACATTTCCCTTATCTGAAAGTCTGATAAACGCCGGAAAAATGACTAAGTCCAAAAAAAAAATGTTTTAAACTTTTTTCAATTTTACCCCTGTGGGATATATATTCTACCCACACACATTTGGAATTCTCCTGGGGTACCCTCACACATATTGTTCCCTCATTTAGTGGATATTTTCACAAAAAAGTTAAATTTTCAAAAATCCAGAAAATTGGCTGAAAACGACTAAATATCAAGAACTCATTGGACGAATCGCTCTGGAACTAAAATCGTAATGCTCACTGACATTTCCCTTATCTGAAAGTCTGATAAACGCCGGAAAAATGACTAAGTCCAAAATAAATAATTTTTCAACTTTTTTTAATTTTACCCCCGTGGGATATATATTCTACCCAAACACATTTGGAACTCTCCTGGGGTACCCTCACACATATTATTCCCTCATTTAGTGGATATTTTCACAAAAAAGTGAAATTTTCAAAAATCCAGAAAATTGGCTGAAAACGACAAAATATCCAGGACTCATTGGGCGAATCGCTCTGGAACTAAAATCGTAACGCTCACTGATATTTCCCTTATCTGAAAGTCTGATAAACGCTAGAAAAATGACTAAGTCCAAAAAAAAATTTTTTCAACTTTTTTCAATTTTACCCCTGTGGGATATATATTCTACCCACACACATTTGGAACTCTCCTGGGGTACCCTCACACATATTATTCCCTCATTTAGTGTATATTTTCTCAAAAAAGTGAAATTTTCAAAAATCCAGAAAATTGGCTGAAAATGACTAAATATCAAGGACTCATTGGACGAATCGCTCTGGAACTAAAATTGTAATGCTCACTGACATTTCCCTTATCTGAAAGTCCGATAAACGCCGGAAAAATGACTAAGTCCAAAATAAATAATTTTTCAACTTTTTTTAATTTTACCCCCGAGGGATATATATTCTACCCAAACACATTTGGAACTCTCCTGGGGTACCCTCACACATATTATTCCCTCATTTAGTGGATATTTTCACAAAAAAGTGAAATTTTCAAAAATCCAGAAAATTGGCTGAAAACGACAAAATATCCAGGACTCATTGGGCGAATCGCTCTGGAACTAAAATCGTAACGCTCACTGATATTTCCCTTATCTGAAAGTCTGATAAACGCCGGAAAAATGACTAAGTCCCAAAAAAAAAATTTTTCAACTTTTTTCAATTTTACCCCTGTGGGATATATATTCTACCCACACACATTTGGAACTCTCCTGGGGTACCCTCACACATATTATTCCCTCATTTAGTGGATAATTTCACAAAAAAGTGAAATTTTTAAAAATCCAGAAAATTGGCTGAATACGACTAAATATCAAGGACTCATTGGACGAATCGCTCTGGAATTGAAATCGGAACGCTCACTAACATTTCCCTTATCTGAAAGTCTGATAAACGCCGGAAAAATGACTAAGTCCAAAAATAAAATGTTTTAAACTGTTTTCAATTTTACCCCTGTGGGATATATATTCTACCCACACACATTTGGAACTCTCCTGGGGTACCCTCACACATATTATTCCCTCATTTAGTGGATATTTTCACAAAAAAGTGAAATTTTCAAAAATCCAGAAAATTGGCTGAAAACGACTAAATATCAAGGACTCATTGGACGAATCGCTCTGGAATTGAAATCGGAATGCTCACTAACATTTCCCTTATCTGAAAGTCTGATAAACGCCGGAAAAATGACTAAGTCCAAAAAAAAAATGTTTTAAATTTTTTCAATTTTACCCCTGTGGGATATATATTCTACCCACACACATTTGGAACTCTCCTGGGGTACCCTCACACATATTGTTCCCTCATTTAGTGGATATTTTCACAAAAAAGTTAAATTTTCAAAAATCCAGAAAATTGGCTGAAAACGACTAAATATCAAGAACTCATTGGACGAATCGCTCTGGAACTAAAATCGTAATGCTCACTGACATTTCCCTTATCTGAAAGTCTGATAAACGCCGGAAAAATGACTAAGTCCAAAATAAATAATTTTTCAACTTTTTTTAATTTTACCCCCGTGGGATATATATTCTACCCAAACACATTTGGAACTCTCCTGGGGTACCCTCACACATATTATTCCCTCATTTAGTGGATATTTTCACAAAAAAGTGAAATTTTCAAAAATCCAGAAAATTGGCTGAAAACGACAAAATATCCAGGACTCATTGGGCGAATCGCTCTGGAACTAAAATCGTAACGCTCACTGATATTTCCCTTATCTGAAAGTCTGATAAACGCTAGAAAAATGACTAAGTCCAAAAAAAAATTTTTTCAACTTTTTTCAATTTTACCCCTGTGGGATATATATTCTACCCACACACATTTGGAACTCTCCTGGGGTACCCTCACACATATTATTCCCTCATTTAGTGTATATTTTCTCAAAAAAGTGAAATTTTCAAAAATCCAGAAAATTGGCTGAAAATGACTAAATATCAAGGACTCATTGGACGAATCGCTCTGGAACTAAAATTGTAATGCTCACTGACATTTCCCTTATCTGAAAGTCTGATAAACGCCGGAAAAATGACTAAGTCCAAAATAAATAATTTTTCAACTTTTTTTAATTTTACCCCCGAGGGATATATATTCTACCCAAACACATTTGGAACTCTCCTGGGGTACCCTCACACATATTATTCCCTCATTTAGTGGATATTTTCACAAAAAAGTGAAATTTTCAAAAATCCAGAAAATTGGCTGAAAATGACTAAATATCAAGGACTCATTGGACGAATCGCTCTGGAATTGAAATCGGAACGCTCACTAACATTTCCCTTCTCTGAAAGTCTGATAAACGCCGGAAAAATGACTAAGTCCAAAAATAAAATGTTTTAAACTGTTTTCAATTTTACCCCTGTGGGATATATATTCTACCCACACACATTTGGAACTCTCCTGGGGTACCCTCACACATATTATTCCCTCATTTAGTGGATATTTTCACAAAAAAGTGAAATTTTCAAAAATCCAGAAAATTGGCTGAAAACGACTAAATATCAAGGACTCATTGGACGAATCGCTCTGGAATTGAAATCGGAATGCTCACTAACATTTCCCTTATCTGAAAGTCTGATAAACGCCGGAAAAATGACTAAGTCCAAAAAAAAAATGTTTTAAATTTTTTCAATTTTACCCCTGTGGGATATATATTCTACCCACACACATTTGGAACTCTCCTGGGGTACCCTCACACATATTATTCCCTCATTTAGTGGATATTTTCACAAAAAAGTGAAATTTTCAAAAATCCAGAAAATTGGCTGAAAACGACTAAATATCAAGGACTCATTGGACGAATCGCTCTGGAATTGAAATCGGAACGCTCACTAACATTTCCCTTATCTGAAAGTCTGATAAACGCCGGAAAAATGACTAAGTCCAAAAATAAAATGTTTTAAACTGTTTTCAATTTTACCCCTGTGGGATATATATTCTACCCACACACATTTGGAACTCTCCTGGGGTACCCTCACACATATTATTCCCTCATTTAGTGGATATTTTCACAAAAAAGTGAAATTTTCAAAAATCCAGAAAATTGGCTGAAAACGACTAAATATCAAGGACTCATTGGACGAATCGCTCTGGAATTGAAATCGGAATGCTCACTAACATTTCCCTTATCTGAAAGTCTGATAAACGCCGGAAAAATGACTAAGTCCAAAAAAAAAATGTTTTAAATTTTTTCAATTTTACCCCTGTGGGATATATATTCTACCCACACATATTTGGAACTCTCCTGGGGTACCCTCACACATATTATTCCCTCATTTAGTGGATATTTTCACAAAAAAGTGAAATTTTCAAAAATCCAGAAAATTGGCTGAAAACGACTAAATATCAAGGACTCATTGGACGAATCGCTCTGGAATTGAAATCGGAATGCTCACTAACATTTCCCTTATCTGAAAGTCTGATAAACGCCGGAAAAATGACTAAGTCCAAAAAAAAATGTTTTAAATTTTTTCAATTTTACCCCTGTGGGATATATATTCTACCCACACACATTTGGAACTCTCCTGGGGTACCCTCACACATATTGTTCCCTCATTTAGTGGATATTTTCACAAAAAAGTGAAATTTTCAAAAATCCAAAAAATTGGCTGAAAACGACTAAATATCAAGGACTCATTGGACGAATCGCTCTGGAACTAAAATCGTAACGCTCACTGACATTTCCCTTATCTGAAAGTCTGATAAACGCCGGAAAAATGACTAAGTCCAAAATAAATAATTTTTCAACTTTTTTTAATTTTACCCTCGTGGGATATATATTCTACCCAAACACATTCGGAACTCTCCTGGGGTACCCTCACACATATTATTCCCTCATTTAGTGGATATTTTCACAAAAAAGTGAAATTTTCAAAAATCCAGAAAATTGGCTGAAAACGACAAAATATCCAGGACTCATTGGGCGAATCGCTCTGGAACTAAAATCGTAACGCTCACTGACATTTCCCTTATCTGAAAGTCTGATAAACGCCGGAAAAATGACTAAGTCCAAAAAAAAATTTTTTAAACTTTTTTCAATTTTACCCCTGTGGGATATATATTCTACCCACACACATTTGGAACTCTCCTGGGGTACCCTCACACATATTATTCCCTCATTTAGTGGATATTTTCACAAAAAAGTGAAATTTTCAAAAATCCAGAAAATTGGCTGAAAACGACTAAATATCAAGGACTCATTGGACGAATCGCTCTGGAATTGAAATCGGAATGCTCACTAACATTTCCCTTATCTGAAAGTCTGATAAACGCCGGAAAAATGACTAAGTCCAAAAAAAAAATGTTTTAAATTTTTTCAATTTTACCCCTGTGGGATATATATTCTACCCACACACATTTGGAACTCTCCTGGGGTACCCTCACACATATTGTTCCCTCATTTAGTGGATATTTTCACAAAAAAGTGAAATTTTCAAAAATCCAGAAAATTGGCTGAAAACGACTAAATATCAAGGACTCATTGGACGAATCGCTCTGGAACTAAAATCGTAACGCTCACTGACATTTCCCTTATCTGAAAGTCTGATAAACGCCGGAAAAATGACTAAGTCCAAAATAAATAATTTTTCAACTTTTTTTAATTTTACCCCCGTGGGATATATATTCTACCCAAACACATTCGGAACTCTCCTGGGGTACCCTCACACATATTATTCCCTCATTTAGTGGATATTTTCACAAAAAAGTGAAATTTTCAAAAATCCAGAAAATTGGCTGAAAACGACTAAATATCAAGGACTCATTGGACGAATCGCTCTGGAATTGAAATCGGAATGCTCACTAACATTTCCCTTATCTGAAAGTCTGATAAACGCCGGAAAAATGACTAAGTCCAAAAAAAAAATGTTTTAAACTTTTTTCAATTTTACCCCTGTGGGATATATATTCTACCCACACACATTTGGAACTCTCCTGGGGTACCCTCACACATATTGTTCCCTCATTTAGTGGATATTTTCACAAAAAAGTGAAATTTTCAAAAATCCAGAAAATTGGCTGAAAACGACTAAATATCAAGAACTCATTGGACGAATCGATCTGGAACTAAAATCGTAATGCTCACTGACATTTCCCTTATCTGAAAGTCTGATAAACGCCGGAAAAATGACTAAGTCCAAAATAAATAATTTTTCAACTTTTTTTAATTTTACCCCCGTGGGATATATATTCTACCCAAACACATTTGGAACTCTCCTGGGGTACCCTCACACATATTATTCCCTCATTTAGTGGATATTTTCACAAAAAAGTGAAATTTTCAAAAATCCAGAAAATTGGCTGAAAATGACAAAATATCCAGGACTCATTGGGCGAATCGCTCTGGAACTAAAATCGTAACGCTCACTGATATTTCCCTTATCTGAAAGTCTGATAAACGCTAGAAAAATGACTAAGTCCAAAAAAAAATTTTTTCAACTTTTTTCAATTTTACCCCTGTGGGATATATATTCTACCCACACACATTTGGAACTCTCCTGGGGTACCCTCACACATATTATTCCCTCATTTATTGTATATTTTCTCAAAAAAGTGAAATTTTCAAAAATCCAGAAAATTGGCTGAAAATGACTAAATATCAAGGACTCATTGGACGAATCGCTCTGGAACTAAAATTGTAATGCTCACTGACATTTCCCTTATCTGAAAGTCTGATAAACGCCGGAAAAATGACTAAGTCCAAAATAAATAATTTTTCAACTTTTTTTAATTTTACCCCCGTGGGATATATATTCTACCCAAACACATTTGGATCTCTCCTGGGGTACCCTCACACATATTATTCCCTCATTTAGTGGATATTTTCACAAAAAAGTGAAATTTTCAAAAATCCAGAAAATTGGCTGAAAACGACAAAATATCCAGGACTCATTGGGCGAATCGCTCTGGAACTAAAATCGTAACGCTCACTGATATTTCCCTTATCTGAAAGTCTGATAAACGCCGGAAAAATGACTAAGTCCCAAAAAAAAAATTTTTCAACTTTTTTCAATTTTACCCCTGTGGGATATATATTCTACCCACACACATTTGGAACTCTCCTGGGGTACCCTCACACATATTATTCCCTCATTTAGTGGATAATTTCACAAAAAAGTGAAATTTTTAAAAATCCAGAAAATTGGCTGAAAACGACTAAATATCAAGGACTCATTGGACGAATCGCTCTGGAATTGAAATCGGAACGCTCACTAACATTTCCCTTATCTGAAAGTCTGATAAACGCCGGAAAAATGACTAAGTCCAAAAATAAAATGTTTTAAACTGTTTTCAATTTTACCCCTGTGGGATATATATTCTACCCACACACATTTGGAACTCTCCTGGGGTACCCTCACACATATTATTCCCTCATTTAGTGGATATTTTCACAAAAAAGTGAAATTTTCAAAAATCCAGAAAATTGGCTGAAAACGAATAAATATCAAGGACTCATTGGACGAATCGCTCTGGAATTGAAATCGGAATGCTCACTAACATTTCCCTTATCTGAAAGTCTGATAAACGCCGGAAAAATGACTAAGTCCAAAAAAAAAATGTTTTAAATTTTTTTCAATTTTACCCCTGTGGGATATATATTCTACCCACACACATTTGGAACTCTCCTGGGGTACCCTCACACATATTATTCCCTCATTTAGTGGATATTTTCACAAAAAAGTGAAATTTTCAAAAATCCAGAAAATTGGCTGAAAACGACAAAATATCCAGGACTCATTGGGCGAATCGCTCTGGAACTAAAATCGTAACGCTCACTGACATTTCCCTTATCTGAAAGTCTGATAAACGCCGGAAAAATGACTAAGTCCAAAAAAAAATTTTTTAAACTTTTTTCAATTTTACCCCTGTGGGATATATATTCTACCCACACACATTTGGAACTCTCCTGGTGTACCCTCACACATATTATTCCCTCATTTAGTGGATATTTTCACAAAAAAGTGAAATTTTCAAAAATCCAGAAAATTGGCTGAAAACGACTAAATATCAAGGACTCATTGGACGAATCGCTCTGGAATTGAAATCGGAATGCTCACTAACATTTCCCTTATCTGAAAGTCTGATAAACGCCGGAAAAATGACTAAGTCCAAAAAAAAATTTTTTAAACTTTTTTCAATTTTACCCCTGTGGGATATATATTCTACCCACACACATTTGGAACTCTCCTGGGGTACCCTCACACATATTATTCCCTCATTTAGTGGATATTTTCACAAAAAAGTGAAATTTTCAAAAATCCAGAAAATTGGCTGAAAACGACTAAATATCAAGGACTCATTGGACGAATCGCTCTGGAATTGAAATCGGAATGCTCACTAACATTTCCCTTATCTGAAAGTCTGATAAACGCCGGAAAAATGACTAAGTCCAAAAAAAAAATGTTTTAAATTTTTTCAATTTTACCCCTGTGGGATATATATTCTACCCACACACATTTGGAACTCTCCTGGGGTACCCTCACACATATTGTTCCCTCATTTAGTGGATATTTTCACAAAAAAGTGAAATTTTCAAAAATCCAGAAAATTGGCTGAAAACGACTAAATATCAAGGACTCATTGGACGAATCGCTCTGGAACTAAAATCGTAACGCTCACTGACATTTCCCTTATCTGAAAGTCTGATAAACGCCGGCAAAATGACTAAGTCCAAAAAAAAAATTTTTAAACTTTTTTCAATTTTACCCCTGTGGGATATATATTCTACCCACACACATTTGGAACTCTCCTGGGGTACCCTCACACATATTATTCCCTCATTTAGTGGATATTTTCACAAAAAAGTGAAATTTTCAAAAATCCAGAAAATTGGCTGAAAACGACTAAATATCAAGGACTCATTGGACGAATCGCTCTGGAATTGAAATCGGAATGCTCACTAACATTTCCCTTATCTGAAAGTCTGATAAACGCCGGAAAAATGACTAAGTCCAAAAAAAAAATGTTTTAAACTTTTTTCAATTTTACCCCTGTGGGATATATATTCTACCCACACACATTTGGAACTCTCCTGGGGTACCCTCACACATATTGTTCCCTCATTTAGTGGATATTTTCACAAAAAAGTGAAATTTTCAAAAATCCAGAAAATTGGCTGAAAACGACAAAATATCCAGGACTCATTGGGCGAATCGCTCTGGAACTAAAATCGTAACGCTCACTGATATTTCCCTTATCTGAAAGTCTGATAAACGCCGGAAAAATGACTAAGTCCCAAAAAAAAAATTTTTCAACTTTTTTCAATTTTACCCCTGTGGGATATATATTCTACCCACACACATTTGGAACTCTCCTGGGGTACCCTCACACATATTATTCCCTCATTTAGTGGATATTTTCACAAAAAAGTGAAATTTTCAAAAATCCAGAAAATTGGCTGAAAACGACTAAATATCAAGGACTCATTGGACGAATCGCTCTGGAATTGAAATCGGAATGCTCACTAACATTTCCCTTATCTGAAAGTCTGATAAACGCCGGAAAAATGACTAAGTCCAAAAAAAAAATGTTTTAAATTTTTTCAATTTTACCCCTGTGGGATATATATTCTACCCACACACATTTGGAACTCTCCTGGGGTACCCTCACACATATTGTTCCCTCATTTAGTGGATATTTTCACAAAAAAGTGAAATTTTCAAAAATCCAGAAAATTGGCTGAAAACGACTAAATATCAAGGACTCATTGGACGAATCGCTCTGGAACTAAAATCGTAACGCTCACTGACATTTCCCTTATCTGAAAGTCTGATAAACGCCGGCAAAATGACTAAGTCCAAAAAAAAAATTTTTAAACTTTTTTCAATTTTACCCCTGTGGGATATATATTCTACCCACACACATTTGGAACTCTCCTGGGGTACCCTCACACATATTATTCCCTCATTTAGTGGATATTTTCACAAAAAAGTGAAATTTTCAAAAATCCAGAAAATTGGCTGAAAACGACTAAATATCAAGGACTCATTGGACGAATCGCTCTGGAATTGAAATCGGAATGCTCACTAACATTTCCCTTATCTGAAAGTCTGATAAACGCTGGAAAAATGACTAAGTCCAAAAAAAAAATGTTTTAAATTTTTTCAATTTTACCCCTGTGGGATATATATTCTACCCACACACATTTGGAACTCTCCTGGGGTACCCTCACACATATTATTCCCTCATTTAGTGGATATTTTCACAAAAAAGTGAAATTTTCAAAAATCCAGAAAATTGGCTGAAAACGACTAAATATCAAGGACTCATTGGACGAATCGCTCTGGAATTGAAATCGGAATGCTCACTAACATTTCCCTTATCTGAAAGTCTGATAAACGCCGGAAAAATGACTAAGTCCAAAAAAAAAATGTTTTAAATTTTTTCAATTTTACCCCTGTGGGATATATATTCTACCCACACACATTTGGAACTCTCCTGGGGTACCCTCACACATATTGTTCCCTCATTTAGTGGATATTTTCACAAAAAAGTGAAATTTTCAAAAATCCAGAAAATTGGCTGAAAACGACAAAATATCCAGGACTCATTGGGCGAATCGCTCCGGAACTAAAATCGTAACGCTCACTGACATTTCCCTTATCTGAAAGTCTGATAAACGCCGGAAAAATGACTAAGTCCAAAAAAAAATTTTTTAAACTTTTTTCAATTTTACCCCTGTGGGATATATATTCTACCCACACACATTTGGAACTCTCCTGGGGTACCCTCGCACATATTATTCCCTCATTTAGTGGATATTTTCACAAAAAAGTGAAATTTTCAAAAATCCAGAAAATTGGCTGAAAACGACTAAATATCAAGGACTCATTGGACGAATCGCTCTGGAATTGAAATCGGAATGCTCACTAACATTTCCCTTATCTGAAAGTCTGATAAACGCCGGAAAAATGACTAAGTCCAAAAAAAAAATGTTTTAAACTTTTTTCAATTTTACCCCTGTGGGATATATATTCTACCCACACACATTTGGAACTCTCCTGGGGTACCCTCACACATATTGTTCCCTCATTTAGTGGATATTTTCACAAAAAAGTGAAATTTTCAAAAATCCAGAAAATTGGCTGAAAACGACTAAATATCAAGAACTCATTGGACGAATCGCTCTGGAACTAAAATCGTAATGCTCACTGACATTTCCCTTATCTGAAAGTCTGATAAACGCCGGAAAAATGACTAAGTCCAAAATAAATAATTTTTCAACTTTTTTTAATTTTACCCCCGTGGGATATATATTCTACCCAAACACATTTGGAACTCTCCTGGGGTACCCTCACACATATTATTCCCTCATTTAGTGGATATTTTCACAAAAAAGTGAAATTTTCAAAAATCCAGAAAATTGGCTGAAAACGACAAAATATCCAGGACTCATTGGGTGAATCGCTCTGGAACTAAAATCGTAACGCTCACTGAAAGTCTGAAAGTCTGATAAACGCCGGAAAAATGACTAAGTCCCAAAAAAAATTTTTTCAACTTTTTTAAATTTTACCCCTGTGGGATATATATTCTACCCACAAACATTTGGAACTCTCCTGGGGTAACCTCACACATATTATTCCCTCATTTAGTGGATATTTTCACAAAAAAGTGAAATTTTCAAAAATCCAGAAAATTGGCTGAAAACGACTAAATATCCAGGACTCATTGGGCGAATCGCTCTGGAACTAAAATCGTAACGCTCACTGACATTTCCCTTATCTGAAAGTCTGATAAACGCCGGAAAAATGACTAAGTCCAAAAAAAAATTTTTTCAACTTTTATCAATTTTACCCCTGTGGGATATATATTCTACCCACAAACATTTGGAACTCTCCTGGGGTACCCTCACACATATTATTCCCTCATCTAGTGGATATTTTCACAAAAAAGTGAAATTTTCAAAAATCCAGAAAATTGGCTGAAAACGACTAAATATCAAGGACTCATTGGACGAATCGCTCTGGAATTGAAATCGGAATGCTCACTAACATTTCCCTTATCTGAAAGTCTGATAAACGCCGGAAAAATGACTAAGTCCAAAAAAAAATTTTTTCAACTTTTTTCAATTTTACCCCTGTGGGATATATATTCTACCCACACACATTTGGAACTCTCCTGGGGTACCCTCACACATATTATTCCCTCATTTAGTGGATATTTTCACAAAAAAGTGAAATTTTCAAAAATCCAGAAAATTGGCTGAAAACGACAAAATATCCAGGACTCATTGGGCGAATCGCTCTGGAACTAAAATCGTAACGCTCACTGACATTTCCCTTATCTGAAAGTCTGATAAACGCCGGAAAAATGACTAAGTCCAAAAAAAAATTTTTTAAACTTTTTTCAATTTTACCCCTGTGGGATATATATTCTACCCACACACATTTGGAACTCTCCTGGGGTACCCTCACACATATTATTCCCTCATTTAGTGGATATTTTCACAAAAAAGTGAAATTTTCAAAAATCCAGAAAATTGGCTGAAAACGACTAAATATCAAGGACTCATTGGACGAATCGCTCTGGAATTGAAATCGGAATGCTCACTAACATTTCCCTTATCTGAAAGTATGATAAACGCCGGAAAAATGACTAAGTCCAAAAAAAAATTTTTTCAACTTTTTTCAATTTTACCCCTGTGGGATATATATTCTACCCACACACATTTGGAACTCTCCTGGGGTACCCTCACACATATTATTCCCTCATTTAGTGGATATTTTCACAAAAAAGTGAAATTTTCAAAAATCCAGAAAATTGGCTGAAAACGACAAAATATCCAGGACTCATTGGGCGAATCGCTCTGGAACTAAAATCGTAACGCTCACTGACATTTCCCTTATCTGAAAGTCTGATAAACGCCGGAAAAATGACTAAGTCCAAAAAAAAATTTTTTAAACTTTTTTCAATTTTACCCCTGTGGGATATATATTCTACCCACACACATTTGGAACTCTCCTGGGGTACCCTCACACATATTATTCCCTCATTTAGTGGATATTTTCACAAAAAAGTGAAATTTTCAAAAATCCAGAAAATTGGCTGAAAACGACTAAATATCAAGGACTCATTGGACAAATCGCTCTGGAATTGAAATCGGAATGCTCACTAACATTTCCCTTATCCGAAAGTCTGATAAACGCCGGAAAAATGACTAAGTCCAAAAAAAAAATGTTTTAAACTTTTTTCAATTTTACCTCTGTGGGATATATATTCTACCCACACACATTTGGAACTCTCCTGGGGTACCCTCACACATATTGTTCCCTCATTTAGTGGATATTTTCACAAAAAAGTGAAATTTTCAAAAATCCAGAAAATTGGCTGAAAACGACTAAATATCAAGAACTCATTGGACGAATCGCTCTGGAACTAAAATCGTAATGCTCACTGACATTTCCCTTATCTGAAAGTCTGATAAACGCCGGAAAAATGACTAAGTCCCAAAAAAAAAATTTTTCAACTTTTTTCAATTTTACCCCTGTGGGATATATATTCTACCCACACACATTTGGAACTCTCCTGGGGTACCCTCACACATATTATTCCCTCATTTAGTGGATAATTTCACAAAAAAGTGAAATTTTTAAAAATCCAGAAAATTGGCTGAAAACGACTAAATATCAAGGACTCATTGGACGAATCGCTCTGGAATTGAAATCGGAACGCTCACTAACATTTCCCTTATCTGAAAGTCTAATAAACGCCGGAAAAATGACTAAGTCCAAAAATAAAATGTTTTAAACTTTTTTCAATTTTACCCCTGTGGGATATATATTCTACCCACACACATTTGGAACTCTCCTGGGGTACCCTCACACATATTATTCCCTCATTTAGTGGATATTTTCACAAAAAAGTGAAATTTTCAAAAATCCAGAAAATTGGCTGAAAACGACTATATATCCAGGACTCATTGGGCGAATCGCTCTGGAACTAAAATCGTAATGCTCACTGACATTTCCCTTATCTGAAAGTCTGATAAACGCCGGAAAAATGACTAAGTCCAAAAAAAAAATTTTTTCAACTTTTTTCAATTTTACCCCTGTGGGATATATATTCTACCCACACACATTTGGAACTCTCCTGGGGTACCCTCACACATATTATTCCCTCATTTAGTGGATATTTTCACAAAAAAGTGAAATTTTCAAAAATCCAGAAAATTGGCTGAAAACGACAAAATATCCAGGACTCATTGGGCGAATCGCTTTGGAATTGAAATCGGAATGCTCACTAACATTTCCCTTATCTGAAAGTCTGATAAACGCCGGAAAAATGACTAAGTCCAAAAAAAAAATGTTTTAAATTTTTTCAATTTTACCCCTGTGGGATATATATTCTACCCACACACATTTGGAACTCTCCTGGGGTACCCTCACACATATTGTTCCCTCATTTAGTGGATATTTTCACAAAAAAGTGAAATTTTCAAAAATCCAGAAACTTGGCTGAAAACGACTAAATATCAAGGACTCATTGGACGAATCGCTCTGGAACTAAAATCGTAACGCTCACTGACATTTCCCTTATCTGAAAGTCTGATAAACGCCAGAAAAATGACTAAGTCCAAAATAAATAATTTTTCAACTTTTTTTAATTTTACCCCCGTGGGATATATATTCTACCCAAACACATTCGGAACTCTCCTGGGGTACCCTCACACATATTATTCCCTCATTTAGTGGATATTTTCACAAAAAAGTGAAATTTTCAAAAATCCAGAAAATTGGCTGAAAACGACAAAATATCCAGGACTCATTGGGTGAATCGCTCTGGAACTAAAATCGTAACGCTCACTGATATTTCCCTTATCTGAAAGTCTGATAAACGCCGGAAAAATGACTAAGTCCAAAAAAAAATTTTTTCAACTTTTTTCAATTTTACCCCTGTGGGATATATATTCTACCCACACACATTTGGAACTCTCCTGGGGTACCCTCACACATATTATTCCCTCATTTAGTGGATATTTTCACAAAAAAGTGAAATTTTCAAAAATCCAGAAAATTGGCTGAAAACGACAAAATATCCAGGACTCATTGGGCGAATCGCTCTGGAACTAAAATCGTAACGCTCACTGACATTTCCCTTATCTGAAAGTCTGATAAACGCCGGAAAAATGACTAAGTCCAAAAAAAAATTTTTTAAACTTTTTTCAATTTTACCCCTGTGGGATATATATTCTACCCACACACATTTGGAACTCTCCTGGGGTACCCTCACACATATTATTCCCTCATTTAGTGGATATTTTCACAAAAAAGTGAAATTTTCAAAAATCCAGAAAATTGGCTGAAAACGACTAAATATCAAGGACTCATTGGACGAATCGCTCTGGAATTGAAATCGGAATGCTCACTAACATTTCCCTTATCCGAAAGTCTGATAAACGCCGGAAAAATGACTAAGTCCAAAAAAAAAATGTTTTAAACTTTTTTCAATTTTACCCCTGTGGGATATATATTCTACCCACACACATTTGGAACTCTCCTGGGGTACCCTCACACATATTGTTCCCTCATTTAGTGGATATTTTCACAAAAAAGTGAAATTTTCAAAAATCCAGAAAATTGGCTGAAAACGACTAAATATCAAGAACTCATTGGACGAATCGCTCTGGAACTAAAATCGTAATGCTCACTGACATTTCCCTTATCTGAAAGTCTGATAAACGCCGGAAAAATGACTAAGTCCCAAAAAAAAAATTTTTCAACTTTTTTCAATTTTACCCCTGTGGGATATATATTCTACCCACACACATTTGGAACTCTCCTGGGGTACCCTCACACATATTATTCCCTCATTTAGTGGATAATTTCACAAAAAAGTGAAATTTTTAAAAATCCAGAAAATTGGCTGAAAACGACTAAATATCAAGGACTCATTGGACGAATCGCTCTGGAATTGAAATCGGAACGCTCACTAACATTTCCCTTATCTGAAAGTCTGATAAACGCCGGAAAAATGACTAAGTCCAAAAATAAAATGTTTTAAACTTTTTTTAATTTTACCCCTGTGGGATATATATTCTACCCACACACATTTGGAACTCTCCTGGGGTACCCTCACACATATTATTCCCTCATTTAGTGGATATTTTCACAAAAAAGTGAAATTTTCAAAAATCCAGAAAATTGGCTGAAAACGACTAAATATCCAGGACTCATTGGGCGAATCGCTCTGGAACTAAAATCGTAACGCTCACTGACATTTCCCTTATCTGAAAGTCTGATAAACGCCGGAAAAATGACTAAGTCCAAAAAAAAAATTTTTTCAACTTTTTTCAATTTTACCCCTGTGGGATATATATTCTACCCACACACATTTGGAACTCTCCTGGGGTACCCTCACACATATTATTCCCTCATTTAGTGGATATTTTCACAAAAAAGTGAAATTTTCAAAAATCCAGAAAATTGGCTGAAAACGACAAAATATCCAGGACTCATTGGGCGAATCGCTCTGGAATTGAAATCGGAATGCTCACTAACATTTCCCTTATCTGAAAGTCTGATAAACGCCGGAAAAATTACTAAGTCCAAAAAAAAAATGTTTTAAATTTTTTAAATTTTACCCCTGTGGGATATATATTCTACCCACACACATTTGGAACTCTCCTGGGGTACCCTCACACATATTATTCCCTCATTTAGTGGATATTTTCACAAAAAAGTGAAATTTTCAAAAATCCAGAAAATTGGCTGAAAACGACTAAATATCAAGGACTCATTGGACGAATCGCTCTGGAATTGAAATCGGAATGCTCACTAACATTTCCCTTATCCGAAAGTCTGATAAACGCCGGAAAAATGACTAAGTCCAAAAAAAAAATGTTTTAAACTTTTTTCAATTTTACCCCTGTGGGATATATATTCTACCCACACACATTTGGAACTCTCCTGGGGTACCCTCACACATATTGTTCCCTCATTTAGTGGATATTTTCACAAAAAAGTGAAATTTTCAAAAATCCAGAAAATTGGCTGAAAACGACTAAATATCAAGAACTCATTGGACGAATCGCTCTGGAACTAAAATCGTAATGCTCACTGACATTTCCCTTATCTGAAAGTCTGATAAACGCCGGAAAAATGACTAAGTCCCAAAAAAAAATTTTTTCAACTTTTTTCAATTTTACCCCTGTGGGATATATATTCTACCCACACACATTTGGAACTCTCCTGGGGTACCCTCACACATATTATTCCCTCATTTAGTGGATAATTTCACAAAAAAGTGAAATTTTTAAAAATCCAGAAAATTGGCTGAAAACGACTAAATATCAAGGACTCATTGGACGAATCGCTCTGGAATTGAAATCGGAACGCTCACTAACATTTCCCTTATCTGAAAGTCTGATAAACGCCGGAAAAATGACTAAGTCCAAAAATAAAATGTTTTAAACTTTTTTCAATTTTACCCCTGTGGGATATATATTCTACCCACACACATTTGGAACTCTCCTGGGGTACCCTCACACATATTATTCCCTCATTTAGTGGATATTTTCACAAAAAAGTGAAATTTTCAAAAATCCAGAAAATTGGCTGAAAACGACTAAATATCCAGGACTCATTGGGAGAATCGCTCTGGAATTGAAATGGGAACGCTCACTAACATTTCCCTTATCTGAAAGTCTGATAAACGCCGTAAAAATGATTAAGTCCAAAAAAAAAATGTTTTAAACTTTTTTCAATTTTACCCCTGTGGGATAAATATTCTACCCACACACATTTGGAACTCTCCTGGGGTACCCTCACACATATTATTCCCTCATTTAGTGGATATTTTCAGAAAAAAGTGAAATTTTCAAAAATCCAGAAAATTGGCTGAAAACGATAAAAATATCAAGGACTCATTGGACGAATCGCTCTGGAATTGAAATCGGAACGCTCACTAACATTTCCCTTATCTGAAAGTCTGATAAACGCCGGAAAAATGACTAAGTCCAAAAAAAAAATTTTTTAAACTTTTTTCAATTTTACCCCTGTGGGATATATATTCTACCCACACACATTTGGAACTCTCCTGGGGTACCCTCACACATATTGTTCCCTCATTTAGTGGATATTTTCACAAAAAAGTGAAATTTTCAAAAATCCAGAAAATTGGCTGAAAACGACTAAATATCAAGGACTCATTGGGCGAATCGCTCTGGAACTAAAATCGTAACCCTCACTGACATTTCCCATATCTGAAAGTCTGATAAACGCCGGAAAAATGACTAAGTCCAAAAAAAATAATTTTTCAACTTTTTTCAATTTTACCCCTGTGGGATATATATTCTACCCACACACATTTGGAACTCTCCTGGGGTACCCTCACACATATTATTCCCTCATTTAGTGGATATTTTCACAAAAAAGTGAAATTTTCAAAAATCCAGAAAATTGGCTGAAAACGACTAAATATCAAGGACTCATTGGGCGAATCGCTCTGGAACTAAAATCGTAATGCTCACTGACATTTCCCTTATCTGAAAGTCTGATAAACGCCGGAAAATTGACTAAGTCCAAAATAAATAATTTTTCAACTTTTTTCAATTTTACCCCCGTGGGATATATATTCTACCCACACATATTTGGAACTCTCCTGGGGTACCCTCACACATATTATTCCCTCATTTAGTGGATATTTTCACAAAAAAGTGAAATTTTCAAAAATCCAGAAAATTGTCTGAAAACGACTAAATATCAAGGACTCATTGGACGAATCGCTCTGGAATTGAAATCGGAACGCTCACTAACATTTCCCTTATCTGAAAGTCTGATAAACGCCGGAAAAATGACTAAGTCCAAAAAAAAAATGTTTTAAACTTTTTTCAATTTTACCCCTGTGGGATATATATTCTACCCACACACATTTGGAACTCTCATGGGGTACCCTCACACATATTGTTCCCTCATTTAGTGGATATTTTCACAAAAAAGTGAAATTTTCATAAATCCAGAAAATTGGCTGAAAACGACTAAATATCAAGGACTCATTGGACGAATCGCTCTGGAACTAAAATCGTAACGCTCACTGACATTTCCCTTATCTGAAAGTCTGATAAACGCCGGAAAAATGACTAAGTCCAAAATAAATAATTTTTCAACTTTTTTCAATTTTACCCCCGTGGGATATATATTCTACCCACACACATTTGGAACTCTCCTGGGGTACCCTCACACATATTATTCCCTCATTTAGTGGATATTTTCACAAAAAAGTGAAATTTTCAAAAATCCAGAAAATTGGCTGAAAACGACAAAATATCCAGGACTCATTGGGCGAATCGCTCTGGAACTAAAATCGTAATGCTCACTGACATTTCCCTTATCTGAAAGTCTGATAAACGCCGGAAAAATGACCAAGTCCAAAAAAAAATTTTTTCAACTATTTTAAATTTTACCCCTGTGAGATATATATTCTACGCACACACATTTGGAACTCTCCTGGGGTACCCTCACACATATTATTCCCTCATTTAGTGGATATTTTCACAAAAAAGTGAAATTTTCAAAAATACAGAAAATTGGCTGAAAACGACTAAATATCAAGGACTCATTGGACGAATCGCTCTGGAATTGAAATCGGAACGCTCACTAACATTTCCCTTATCTGAAAGTCTGATAAACGCCGTAAAAATGATTAAGTCCAAAAAAAAAATGTTTTAAACTTTTTTCAATTTTACCCCTGTGGGATATATATTCTACCCACACACATTTGGAACTCTCCTGGGGTACCCTCACACATATTATTCCCTCATTTAGTGGATATTTTCACAAAAAAGTGAAATTTTCAAAAATCCAGAAAATTGGCTGAAAACGACTAAATATCAAGGACTCATTGGACGAATCGCTCTGGAACTAAAATCGTAACACTCACTGACATTTCCCTTATCTGAAAGTCTGATAAACGCCGGAAAAATGACTAAGTCCAAAATAAATAATTTTTCAACTTTTTTCAATTTTACCCCCGTGGGATATATATTCTACCCACACACATTTGGAACTCTCCTGGGGTACCCTCACACATATTATTCCCTCATTTAGTGGATATTTTCACAAAAAAGTGAAATTTTCAAAAATCCAGAAAATTGGCTGAAAACGACAAAATATCCAGGACTCATTGGGCGAATCGCTCTGGAACTAAAATCGTAATGCTCACTGACATTTCCCTTATCTGAAAGTCTGATAAACGCCGGAAAAATGACTAAGTCCAAAAAAAATAATTTTTCAACTTTTTTCAATTTTACCCCTGTGGGATATATATTCTACCCACACACATTTGGAACTCTCCTGGGGTACCCTCACACATATTGTTCCCTCATTTAGTGGATATTTTCACAAAAAAGTGAAATTTTCAAAAATCCAGAAAATTGGCTGAAAACGACTAAATATCAAGGACTCATTGGACGAATCGCTCTGGAACTAAAATCGTAACGCTCACTGACATTTCCCTTATCTGAAAGTCTGATAAACGCCGGAAAAATGACTAAGTCCAAAATAAATAATTTTTCAACTTTTTTCAATTTTACCCCCGTGGGATATATATTCTACCCACACACATTTGGAACTCTCCTGGGGTACCCTCACACATATTATTCCCTCATTTAGTGGATATTTTCACAAAAAAGTGAAATTTTCAAAAATCCAGAAAATTGGCTGAAAACGACAAAATATCCAGGACTCATTGGGCGAATCGCTCTGGAACTAAAATCGTAATGCTCACTGACATTTCCCTTATCTGAAAGTCTGATAAACGCCGGAAAAATGACCAAGTCCAAAAAAAAATTTTTTCAACTTTTTTCAATTTTACCCCTGTGAGATATATTTTCTACCCACACACATTTGGAACTCTCCTGGGGTACCCTCACACATATTATTCCCTCATTTAGTGGATATTTTCACAAAAAAGTGAAATTTTCAAAAATACAGAAAATTGGCTGAAAACGACTAAATATCAAGGACTCATTGGACGAATCGCTCTGGAATTGAAATCGGAACGCTCACTAACATTTCCCTTATCTGAAAGTCTGATAAACGCCGTAAAAATGATTAAGTCCAAAAAAAAAATGTTTTAAACTTTTTTCAATTTTACCCCTGTGGGATATATATTCTACCCACACACATTTGGAACTCTCCTGGGGTACCCTCACACATATTGTTCCCTCATTTAGTGGATATTTTCACAAAAAAGTGAAATTTTCAAAAATCCAGAAAATTGGCTGAAAACGACTAAATATCAAGGACTCATTGGGCGAATCGCTCTGGAACTAAAATCGTAACGCTCACTGACATTTCCCTTATCTGAAAGTCTGATAAACGCTGGAAAAATGACTAAGTCCAAAATAAATAATTTTTCAACTTTTTTCAATTTTACCCCCGTGGGATATATATTCTACCCACACACATTTGGAACTCTCCTGGGGTACCCTCACACATATTATTCCCTCATTTAATGGATATTTTCACAAAAAAGTGAAATTTTCAAAAATCCAGAAAATTGGCTGAAAACGACTAAATATCCAGGACTCATTGGGTGAATCGCTCTGGAACTAAAATTGTAACGCTCACTGACATTTCCCTTATCTGAAAGTCTGATAAACGCCGGAAAAATGACTAAGTCCAAAAAAAAATTTTTCAACTTTTTTCAATTTTACCCCTGTGGGATATATATTCTACCCACACACATTTGGAACTCTCCTGGGGTACCCTCACACATATTGTTCCCTCATTTAGTGGATATTTTCACAAAAAAGTGAAATTTTCAAAAATCCAGAAAATTGGCTGAAAACGACTAAATATCCAGGACTCATTGGGCGAATCGCTCTGGAACTAAAATCGTAACGCTCACTGACATTTTCCTTATCTGAAAGTGTGATAAACGCCGGAAAAATGACTAAGTCCAAAAAAAAATTTTTTCAACTTTTTTCAATTTTACCCCCGTGGGATATATATTCTACCCACACACATTTGGAACTCTCCAGGGGTACCCTCACACATATTGTTCCCTCATTTAGTGGATATTTTCACAAAAAAGTGAAATTTTCAAAAATCCAGAAAATTGGCTGAAAACGACTAAATATCCAGGACTCATTGGGCGAATCGCTCTGGAACTAAAATCGTAATGCTCACTGACACTTCCCTTATCTGAAAGTCTGATAAACGCCGGAAAAATGACTAAGTCCAAAAAAAAAATGTTTTAAACTTTTTTCAATTTTACCCCTGTGGGATATATATTCTACCCACACACATTTGGAACTCTCCTGGGGTACCCTCACACATATTGTTCCCTCATTTAGTGGATATTTTCACAAAAAAGTGAAATTTTCAAAAATCCAGAAAATTGGCTGAAAACGACTAAATATCAAGGACTCTTTGGACGAATCGCTCTGGAACTAAAATCGTAACACTCACTGACATTTCCCTTATCTGAAAGTCTGATAAACGCTGGAAAAATGACTAAGTCCAAAATAAATAATTTTTCAACTTTTTTCAATTTTACCCCCGTGGGATATATATTCTACCCACACACATTTGGAACTCTCCTGGGGTACCCTCACACATATTATTCCCTCATTTAGTGGATATTTTCACAAAAAAGTGAAATTTTCAAAAATCCAGAAAATTGGCTGAAAACGACTAAATATCCAGGACTCATTGGGTGAATCGCTCTGGAACTAAAATCGTAACGCTCACTGACATTTCCCTTATCTGAAAGTCTGATAAACGCCGGAAATATGACTAAGTCCAAAAAAAAAATGTTTCAACTTTTTTCAATTTTACCCCTGTGGGATATATATTCTACCCACACACATTTGGAACTCTCCTGGGGTACCCTCACACATATTATTCCCTCATTTAGTGGATATTTTCACAAAAAAGTGAAATTTTCAAAAATCCAGAAAATTGGCTGAAAATGACTAAATATCAAGGACTCATTGGACAAATCGCTCTGGAACTGAAATCGGAACGCTCACTGACATTTCCCCTATCTGAAAGTCTGATAAAAGCCAGAAAAATTACTAAGTCCAAAAAAAAAAATGTTTCAACTTTTTTCAATTTTACCCCTGTGGGATATATATTCTACCCACATACATTTGGAACTCTCCTGGGGTACCCTCACACATATTATTCCCTCATTTAGTGGATATTTTCACAAAAAAGTGAAATTTTCAAAAATCCAGAAAATTGGCTGAAAACGACTAAATATCAAGGACTCATTGGGCGAATCGCTCTGGAACTGAAATCGTAACGCTCACTGACATTTCCCTTATCTGAAAGTCTGATAAACGCCGGAAAAATGACTAAGTCCAAAAAAAAAATTTTTCAACTTTTTTCAATTTTACCCCTGTGGGATATATATTCTACCCACACACATTTGGAACTCTTCTGGGGTACCCTCACACATATTATTCCCTCATTTAGTGGATATTTTCACAAAAAAGTGAAATTTTCAAAAATCCAGAAAATTGGCTGAAAACGACTAAATATCCAGGACTCATTGGGCGAATCGCTCTGGAACTAAAATCGTAACGCTCACTGACACTTCCCTTATCTGAAAGTCTGATAAACGCCGGAAAAATGACTAAGTCCAAAAAAAAAAATTTTCAACTTTTTTCAATTTTACCCCTGTGGGATATATATTCTACCCACACACATTTGGAACTCTCCTGGGGTACCCTCACACATATTGTTCCCTCATTTAGTGGATATTTTCACAAAAAAGTGAAATTTTCAAAAATCCAGAAAATTGGCTGAAAACGACTAAATATCCAGGACTCATTGGGTGAATCGCTCTGGAACTAAAATCGTAACGCTCACTGACATTTCCCTTATCTGAAAGTCTGATAAACGCCGGAAAAATGACTAAGTCCAAAAAAAAATTTTTCAACTTTTTTCAATTTTACCCCTGTGGGATATATATTCTACCCACACACATTTGGAACTCTCCTGGGGTACCCTCACACATATTGTTCCCTCATTTAGTGGATATTTTCACAAAAAAGTGAAATTTTCAAAAATCCAGAAAATTGGCTGAAAACGACTAAATATCCAGGACTCATTGGGCGAATCGCTCTGGAACTAAAATCGTAACGCTCACTGACATATCCCTTATCTGAAAGTGTGATAAACGCCGGAAAAATGACTAAGTCCAAAAAAAAATTTTTTCAACTTTTTTCAATTTTACCCCCGTGGGATATATATTCTACCCACACACATTTGGAACTCTCCTGGGGTACCCTCACACATATTATTCCTTCATTTAGTGGATATTTTCACAAAAAAGTGAAATTTTCAAAAATCCAGAAAATTGGCTGAAAACGACTAAATATCCAGGACTCATTGGGTGAATCGCTCTGGAACTAAAATCGTAACGCTCACTGACATTTCCCTTATCTGAAAGTCTGATAAACGCCGGAAATATGACTAAGTCCAAAAAAAAAATTTTTCAACTTTTTTCAATTTTACCCCTGTGGGATATATATTCTACCCACACACATTTGGAACTCTCCTGGGGTACCCTCACACATATTATTCCCTCATTTAGTGGATATTTTCACAAAAAAGTGAAATTTTCAAAAATCCAGAAAATTGGCTGAAAATGACTAAATATCAAGGACTCATTGGACAAATCGCTCTGGAACTGAAATCGGAACGCTCACTGACATTTCCCCTATCTGAAAGTCTGATAAAAGCCAGAAAAATTACTAAGTCCAAAAAAAGAAATGTTTCAACTTTTTTCAATTTTACCCCTGTGGGATATATATTCTACGCACATACATTTGGAACTCTCCTGGGGTACCCTCACACATATTATTCCCTCATTTAGTGGATATTTTCACAAAAAAGTGAAATTTTCAAAAATCCAGAAAATTGGCTGAAAACGCCTAAATATCAACGACTCATTGGACGAATCGCTTTGGAATTGAAATCGGAACGCTCACTAACATTTCCCTTATCTGAAAGTCTGATAAACGCCGGAAAAATGACTAAGTCCAAAAAAATAATTTTTTAAACTTTTTTCAATTTTACCCCTGTGGGATATATATTCTACCCACACACATTTGGAACTCTCCTGGGGTACCCTCACACATATTATTCCCTCATTTAGTGGATATTTTCACAAAAAAGTGAAATTTTCAAAAATCCAGAAAATTGGCTGGAAACGATAAAAATATCAAGGACTCATTGGACGAATCGCTCTGGAATTGAAATCGGAACGCTCACTAACATTTCCCTTATCTGAAAGTCTGATAAACGCCGGAAAAATGACTAAGTCCAAAAAAAAAATTTTTTAAACTTTTTTCAATTTTACCCCTGTGGGATATATATTCTACCCACACACATTTGGAACTCTCCTGGGGTACCCTCACACATATTGTTCCCTCATTTAGTGGATATTTTCACAAAAAAGTGAAATTTTCAAAAATCCAGAAAATTGGCTGAAAACGACTAAATATCAAGGACTCATTGGACGAATCGCTCTGGAACTAAAATCGGAACGCTCACTGACATTTCCCTTATCTGAAAGTCTGATAAACGCCGGAAAAATGACTAAGTCCAAAAAAAAAATGTTTTAAACTTTTTTCAATTTTACCCCTGTGGGGTATATATTCTACCCACACACATTTGGAACTCTCCTGGGGTACCCTCACACATATTGTTCCCTCATTTAGTGGATATTTTCACAAAAAAGTGAAATTTTCAAAAATCCAGAAAATTGGCTGAAAACGACTAAATATCAAGGACTCTTTGGACGAATCGCTCTGGAACTAAAATCGTAACACTCACTGACATTTCCCTTATCTGAAAGTCTGATAAACGCTGGAAAAATGACTAAGTCCAAAATAAATAATTTTTCAACTTTTTTCAATTTTACCCCCGTGGGATATATATTCTACCCACACACATTTGGAACTCTCCTGGGGTACCCTCACACATATTATTCCCTCATTTAGTGGATATTTTCACAAAAAAGTGAAATTTTCAAAAATCCAGAAAATTGGCTGAAAACGACTAAATATCAAGGACTCATTGGGCGAATCGCTCTGGAACTGAAATCGTAACGCTCACTGACATTTCCCTTATCTGAAAGTCTGATAAACGCCGGAAAAATGACTAAGTCCAAAAAAAAAATTTTTCAACTTTTTTCAATTTTACCCCTGTGGGATATATATTCTACCCACACACATTTGGAACTCTCCTGGGGTACCCTCACACATATTATTCCCTCATTTAGTGGATATTTTCACAAAAAAGTGAAATTTTCAAAAATCCAGAAAATTGGCTGAAAACGCCTAAATATCAAGGACTCATTGGACGAATCGCTTTGGAATTGAAATCGGAACGCTCACTAACATTTCCCTTATCTGAAAGTCTGATAAACGCCGGAAAAATGACTAAGTCCAAAAAAATAATTTTTTAAACTTTTTTCAATTTTACCCCTGTGGGATATATATTCTACCCACACACATTTGGAACTCTCCTGGGGTACCCTCACACATATTGTTCCCTCATTTAGTGGATATTTTCACAAAAAAGTGAAATTTTCAAAAATCCAGAAAATTGGCTGAAAATGACTAAATATCAAGGACTCATTGGACAAATCGCTCTGGAACTGAAATCGGAACGCTCACTGACATTTCCCCTATCTGAAAGTCTGATAAAAGCCAGAAAAATGACTAAGTCCAAAAAAAAAAATGTTTCAACTTTTTTCAATTTTACCCCTGTGGGATATATATTCTACCCACACACATTTGGAACTCTCCTGGGGTACCCTCACACATATTGTTCCCTCATTTAGTGGATATTTTCACAAAAAAGTGAAATTTTCAAAAATCCAGAAAATTGGCTGAAAACGACTAAATATCCAGGACTCATTGGGCGAATCGCTCTGGAACTAAAATCGTAACGCTCACTGACACTTCCCTTATCTGAAAGTCTGATAAACGCCGGAAAAATGACTAAGTCCAAAAAAAAAAATTTTCAACTTTTTTCAATTTTACCCCTGTGGGATATATATTCTACCCACACACATTTGGAACTTTCCTGGGGTACCCTCACACATATTGTTCCCTCATTTAGTGGATATTTTCACAAAAAAGTGAAATTTTCAAAAATCCAGAAAATTGGCTGAAAACGACTAAATATCAAGGACTCATTGGGCGAATCGCTCTGGAACTAAAATCGTAACGCTCACTGACATTTCCCTTATCTGAAAGTCTGATAAACGCCGGAAAAATGACTAAGTCCAAAAAAAAAATGTTTTAAACTTTTTTCAATTTTACCCCTGTGGGATATATATTCTACCCACACACATTTGGAACTCTCCTGGGGTACCCTCACACATATTGTTCCCTCATTTAGTGGATATTTTCACAAAAAAGTGAAATTTTCAAAAATCCAGAAAATTGGCTGAAAACGACTAAATATCAAGGACTCTTTGGACGAATCGCTCTGGAACTAAAATCGTAACACTCACTGACATTTCCCCTATCTGAAAGTCTGATAAAAGCCAGAAAAATTACTAAGTCCAAAAAAAGAAATGTTTCAACTTTTTTCAATTTTACCCCTGTGGGATATATATTCTACGCACATACATTTGGAACTCTCCTGGGGTACCCTCACACATATTATTCCCTCATTTAGTGGATATTTTCACAAAAAAGTGAAATTTTCAAAAATCCAGAAAATTGGCTGAAAACGACTAAATATCAAGGACTCATTGGACAAATCGCTCTGGAACTGAAATCGGAACGCTCACTGACATTTCCCCTATCTGAAAGTCTGATAAAAGCCAGAAAAATGACTAAGTCCAAAAAAAAAATTTTTTTCACTTTTTTCAATTTTACCCCTGTGGGATATATATTCTACCCACACACATTTGGAACTCTCCTGGGGTACCCTCACACATATTATTCCCTCACTTAGTGGATATTTTCACAAAAAAGTGAAATTTTCAAAAATCCAGAAAATTGGCTGAAAACGACTAAATATCCAGGACTCATTGGGCGAATCGCTCTGGAACTAAAATCGTAACGCTCGCTGACATTTCCCTTATCTGAAAGTTTGATAAACGCCGGAAAAATGACTAAGTCCAAAAAAAAAAATTTTCAACTTTTTTCAATTTTACCCCTGTGGGATATATATTCTACCCACACACATTTGGAACTCTCCTGGGGTACCCTCACACATATTATTCCCTCATTTAGTGGATATTTTCACAAAAAAGTGAAATTGTCAAAAATCCAGAAAATTGGCTGAAAACGACTAAATATCAAGGACTCATTGGGCGAATCGCTCTGGAACTAAAATCGTAACCCTCACTGACATTTCCCTTATCTGAAAGTCTGATAAACGCCGGAAAAATGACTAAGTCCAAAAAAAAAAATTTTCAACTTTTTTCAATTTTACCCCTGTGGGATATATATTCTACCCACACACATTTGGAACTCTCCTGGGGTACCCTCACACATATTGTTCCCTCATTTAGTGGATATTTTCACAAAAAAGTGAAATTTTCAAAAATCCAGAAAATTGGCTGAAAACGACTAAATATCCAGGACTCATTGGGCGAATCGCTCTGGAACTAAAATCGTAACGCTCACTGACATATCCCTTATCTGAAAGTGTGATAAACGCCGGAAAAATGACTAAGTCCAAAAAAAAATTTTTTCAACTTTTTTCAATTTTACCCCCGTGGGATATATATTCTACCCACACACATTTGGAACTCTCCTGGGGTACCCTCACACATATTATTCCCTCATTTAGTGGATATTTTCACAAAAAAGTGAAATTTTCAAAAATCCAGAAAATTGGCTGAAAACGACTAAATATCCAGGACTCATTGGGTGAATCGCTCTGGAACTAAAATCGTAACGCTCACTGACATTTCCCTTATCTGAAAGTCTGATAAACGCCGGAAATATGACTAAGTCCAAAAAAAAAATTTTTCAACTTTTTTCAATTTTACCCCTGTGGGATATATATTCTACCCACACACATTTGGAACTCTCCTGGGGTACCCTCACACATATTATTCCCTCATTTAGTGGATATTTTCACAAAAAAGTGAAATTTTCAAAAATCCAGAAAATTGGCTGAAAATGACTAAATATCAAGGACTCATTGGACAAATCGCTCTGGAACTGAAATCGGAACGCTCACTAACATTTCCCCTATCTGAAAGTCTGATAAAAGCCAGAAAAATTACTAAGTCCAAAAAAAAAAATGTTTCAACTTTTTTCAATTTTACCCCTGTGGGATATATATTCTACGCACATACATTTGGAACTCTCCTGGGGTACCCTCACACATATTATTCCCTCATTTAGTGGATATTTTCACAAAAAAGTGAAATTTTCAAAAATCCAGAAAATTGGCTGAAAACGCCTAAATATCAAGGACTCATTGGACGAATCGCTTTGGAATTGAAATCGGAACGCTCACTAACATTTCCCTTATCTGAAAGTCTGATAAACGCCGGAAAAATGACTAAGTAAAAAAAAAAAATTTTTTTCACTTTTTTCAATTTTACCCCTGTGGGATATATATTCTACCCACACACATTTGGAACTCTCATGGGGTACCCTCACACATATTGTTCCCTCATTTAGTGGATATTTTCACAAAAAAGTGAAATTTTCAAAAATCCAGAAAATTGGCTGAAAATGACTAAATATCCAGGACTCATTGGGCGAATCGCTCTGGAACTAAAATCGTAACGCTCACTGACATTTCCCTTATCTGAAAGTCTGATAAACGCCGGAAAAATGACTAAGTACAAAAAAAAAAAATTTTCAACTTTTTTCAATTTTACCCCTGTGGGATATATATTCTACCCACACACATTTGGAACTCTCCTGGGGTACCCTCACACATATTATTCCCTCATTTAGTGGATATTTTCACAAAAAAGTGAAATTTTCAAAAATCCAGAAAATTGGCTGAAAACGACTAAATATCCAGGACTCATTGGGCGAATCGCTCTGGAACTAAAATCGTAACGCTCACTGACATTTCCCTTATCTGAAAGTCTGATAAACGCCGGAAAAATGACTAAGTCCAAAAAAAAAAATTTTCAACTTTTTTCAATTTTACCCCTGTGGGATATATATTCTACCCACACACATTTGGAACTCTCCTGGGGTACCCTCACACATATTATTCCCTCATTTAGTGGATATTTTCACAAAAAAGTGAAATTGTCAAAAATCCAGAAAATTGGCTGAAAACGACTAAATATCAAGGACTCATTGGGCGAATCGCTCTGGAACTAAAATCGTAACCCTCACTGACATTTCCCTTATCTGAAAGTCTGATAAACGCCGGAAAAATGACTAAGTCCAAAAAAAAAATTTTTCAACTTTTTTCAATTTTACCCCTGTGGGATATATATTCTACCCACACACATTTGGAACTCTCCTGGGGTACCCTCACACATATTATTCCCTCATTTAGTGGATATTTTCACAAAAAAGTGAAATTGTCAAAAATCCAGAAAATTGGCTGAAAACGACTAAATATCAAGGACTCATTGGGCGAATCGCTCTGAAACTAAAATCGTAACCCTCACTGACATTTCCCTTATCTGAAAGTCTGATAAACGCCGGAAAAATGACTAAGTCCAAAAAAAAAAATTTTCAACTTTTTTCAATTTTACCCCTGTGGGATATATATTCTACCCACACACATTTGGAACTCTCCTGGGGTACCCTCACACATATTGTTCCCTCATTTAGTGGATATTTTCACAAAAAAGTGAAATTTTCAAAAATCCAGAAAATTGGCTGAAAACGACTAAATATCAAGGACTCATTGGGCGAATCGCTCTGGAACTAAAATCGTAACGCTCACTGACATTTCCCTTATCTGAAAGTCTGATAAACGCCGGAAAAATGACTAAGTCCAAAAAAAAAATGTTTTAAACTTTTTTCAATTTTACCCCTGTGGGATATATATTCTACCCACACACATTTGGAACTCTCCTGGGGTACCCTCACACATATTGTTCCCTCATTTAGTGGATATTTTCACAAAAAAGTGAAATTTTCAAAAATCCAGAAAATTGGCTGAAAACGACTAAATATCAAGGACTCTTTGGACGAATCGCTCTGGAACTAAAATCGTAACACTCACTGACATTTCCCTTATCTGAAAGTCTGATAAACGCTGGAAAAATGACTAAGTCCAAAATAAATAATTTTTCAACTTTTTTCAATTTTACCCCCGTGGGATATATATTCTACCCACACACATTTGGAACTCTCCTGGGGTACCCTCACACATATTATTCCCTCATTTAGTGGATATTTTCACAAAAAAGTGAAATTTTCAAAAATCCAGAAAATTGGCTGAAAATGACTAAATATCCAGGACTCATTGGGTGAATCGCTCTGGAACTAAAATCGTAACGCTCACTGACATTTCCCTTATCTGAAAGTCTGATAAACGCCGGAAATATGACTAAGTCCAAAAAAAAAATTTTTCAACTTTTTTCAATTTTACCCCTGTGGGATATATATTCTACCCACACACATTTGGAACTCTCCTGGGGTACCCTCACACATATTATTCCCTCATTTAGTGGATATTTTCACAAAAAAGTGAAATTTTCAAAAATCCAAAAAATTGGCTGAAAACGACTAAATATCAAGGACTCATTGGACAAATCGCTCTGGAACTGAAATCGGAACGCTCACTGACATTTCCCCTATCTGAAAGTCTGATAAAAGCCAGAAAAATTACTAAGTCCAAAAAAAAAAATGTTTCAACTTTTTTCAATTTTACCCCTGTGGGATATATATTCTACCCACATACATTTGGAACTCTCCTGGGGTACCCTCACACATATTATTCCCTCATTTAGTGGATATTTTCACAAAAAAGTGAAATTTTCAAAAATCCAGAAAATTGGCTGAAAACGACTAAATATCAAGGACTCATTGGGCGAATCGCTCTGGAACTGAAATCGTAACGCTCACTGACATTTCCCTTATCTGAAAGTCTGATAAACGCCGGAAAAATGACTAAGTCCAAAAAAAAAATTTTTCAACTTTTTTCAATTTTACCCCTGTGGGATATATATTCTACCCACACACATTTGGAACTCTCCTGGGGTACCCTCACACATATTATTCCCTCATTTAGTGGATATTTTCACAAAAAAGTGAAATTTTCAAAAATCCAGAAAATTGGCTGAAAACGCCTAAATATCAAGGACTCATTGGACGAATCGCTTTGGAATTGAAATCGGAATGCTCACTAACATTTCCCTTATCTGAAAGTCTGATAAACGCCGGAAAAATGACTATGTCCAAAAAAATAATTTTTTAAACTTTTTTCAATTTTACCCCTGTGGGATATATATTCTACCCACACACATTTGGAACTCTCATGGGGTACCCTCACACATATTGTTCCCTCATTTAGTGGATATTTTCACAAAAAAGTGAAATTTTCAAAAATCCAGAAAATTGGCTGAAAATGACTAAATATCAAGGACTCATTGGACAAATCGCTCTGGAACTGAAATCGGAACGCTCACTGACATTTCCCCTATCTGAAAGTCTGATAAACGCCGGAAAAATGACTAAGTCCAAAAAAAAAATTTTTTTCACTTTTTTCAATTTTACCCCTGTGGGATATATATTCTACCCACACACATTTGGAACTCTCATGGGGTACCCTCACACATATTGTTCCCTCATTTAGTGGATATTTTCACAAAAAAGTGAAATTTTCAAAAATCCAGAAAATTGGCTGAAAATGACTAAATATCCAGGACTCATTGGGCGAATCGCTCTGGAACTAAAATCGTAACGCTCACTGACATTTCCCTTATCTGAAAGTCTGATAAACGCCGGAAAAATGACTAAGTACAAAAAAAAAAAATTTTCAACTTTTTTCAATTTTACCCCTGTGGGATATATATTCTACCCACACACATTTGGAACTCTCCTGGGGTACCCTCACACATATTATTCCCTCATTTAGTGGATATTTTCACAAAAAAGTGAAATTTTCAAAAATCCAGAAAATTGGCTGAAAACGACTAAATATCCAGGACTCATTGGGCGAATCGCTCTGGAACTAAAATCGTAACGCTCACTGACATTTCCCTTATCTGAAAGTCTGATAAACGCCGGAAAAATGACTAAGTCCAAAAAAAAAATGTTTTAAACTTTTTTCAATTTTACCCCTGTGGGATATATATTCTACCCACACACATTTGGAACTCTCCTGGGGTACCCTCACACATATTGTTCCCTCATTTAGTGGATATTTTCACAAAAAAGTGAAATTTTCAAAAATCCAGAAAATTGGCTGAAAACGACTAAATATCAAGGACTCTTTGGACGAATCGCTCTGGAACTAAAATCGTAACACTCACTGACATTTCCCTTATCTGAAAGTCTGATAAACGCTGGAAAAATGACTAAGTCCAAAATAAATAATTTTTCAACTTTTTTCAATTTTACCCCCGTGGGATATATATTCTACCCACACACATTTGGAACTCTCCTGGGGTACCCTCACACATATTATTCCCTCATTTAGTGGATATTTTCACAAAAAAGTGAAATTTTCAAAAATCCAGAAAATTGGCTGAAAATGACTAAATATCCAGGACTCATTGGGTGAATCGCTCTGGAACTAAAATCGTAACGCTCACTGACATTTCCCTTATCTGAAAGTCTGATAAACGCCGGAAATATGACTAAGTCCAAAAAAAAAATTTTTCAACTTTTTTCAATTTTACCCCTGTGGGATATATATTCTACCCACACACATTTGGAACTCTCCTGGGGTACCCTCACACATATTATTCCCTCATTTAGTGGATATTTTCACAAAAAAGTGAAATTTTCAAAAATCCAGAAAATTGGCTGAAAACGACTAAATATCAAGGACTCATTGGGCGAATCGCTCTGGAACTGAAATCGTAACGCTCACTGACATTTCCCTTATCTGAAAGTCTGATAAACGCCGGAAAAATGACTAAGTCCAAAAAAAAAATTTTTCAACTTTTTTCAATTTTACCCCTGTGGGATATATATTCTACCCACACACATTTGGAACTCTCCTGGGGTACCCTCACACATATTATTCCCTCATTTAGTGGATATTTTCACAAAAAAGTGAAATTTTCAAAAATCCAGAAAATTGGCTGAAAACGCCTAAATATCAAGGACTCATTGGACGAATCGCTTTGGAATTGAAATCGGAATGCTCACTAACATTTCCCTTATCTGAAAGTCTGATAAACGCCGGAAAAATGACTATGTCCAAAAAAATAATTTTTTAAACTTTTTTCAATTTTACCCCTGTGGGATATATATTCTACCCACACACATTTGGAACTCTCCTGGGGTACCCTCACACATATTGTTCCCTCATTTAGTGGATATTTTCACAAAAAAGTGAAATTTTCAAAAATCCAGAAAATTGGCTGAAAATGACTAAATATCAAGGACTCATTGGACAAATCGCTCTGGAACTGAAATCGGAACGCTCACTGACATTTCCCCTATCTGAAAGTCTGATAAAAGCCAGAAAAATGACTAAGTCCAAAAAAAAAAATGTTTCAACTTTTTTCAATTTTACCCCTGTGGGATATATATTCTACCCACACACATTTGGAACTCTCCTGGGGTACCCTCACACATATTATTCCCTCATTTAGTGGATATTTTCACAAAAAAGTGAAATTTTCAAAAATCCAGAAAATTGGCTGAAAACGACTAAATATCAAGGACTCATTGGGCGAATCGCTCTGGAACTGAAATCGTAACGCTCACTGACATTTCCCTTTCTGAAAGTCTGATAAACGCCGGAAAAATGACTAAGTCCAAAAAAAAAATTTTTTTCACTTTTTTCAATTTTACCCCTGTGGGATATATATTCTACCCACACACATTTGGAACTCTCATGGGGTACCCTCACACATATTGTTCCCTCATTTAGTGGATATTTTCACAAAAAAGTGAAATTTTCAAAAATCCAGAAAATTGGCTGAAAATGACTAAATATCCAGGACTCATTGGGCGAATCGCTCTGGAACTAAAATCGTAACGCTCACTGACATTTCCCTTATCTGAAAGTCTGATAAACGCCGGAAAAATGACTAAGTACAAAAAAAAAAATTTTCAACTTTTTTCAATTTTACCCCTGTGGGATATATATTCTACCCACACACATTTGGAACTCTCCTGGGGTACCCTCACACATATTATTCCCTCATTTAGTGGATATTTTCACAAAAAAGTGAAATTTTCAAAAATCCAGAAAATTGGCTGAAAACGACTAAATATCAAGGACTCATTGGACAAATCGCTCTGGAACTGAAATCGGAACGCTCACTGACATTTCCCCTATCTGAAAGTCTGATAAAAGCCAGAAAAATGACTAAGTCAAAAAAAAAAAAATGTTTCAACTTTTTTCAATTTTACCCCTGTGGGATATATATTCTACCCACACACATTTGGAACTCTCCTGGGGTACCCTCACACATATTATTCCCTCATTTAGTGGATATTTTCACAAAAAAGTGAAATTTTCAAAAATCCAGAAAATTGGCTGAAAACGACTAAATATCAAGGACTCATTGGGCGAATCGCTCTGGAACTGAAATCGTAACGCTCACTGACATTTCCCTTTCTGAAAGTCTGATAAACGCCGGAAAAATGACTAAGTCCAAAAAAAAAATTTTTTTCACTTTTTTCAATTTTACCCCTGTGGGATATATATTCTACCCACACACATTTGGAACTCTCATGGGGTACCCTCACACATATTGTTCCCTCATTTAGTGGATATTTTCACAAAAAAGTGAAATTTTCAAAAATCCAGAAAATTGGCTGAAAATGACTAAATATCCAGGACTCATTGGGCGAATCGCTCTGGAACTAAAATCGTAACGCTCACTGACATTTCCCTTATCTGAAAGTCTGATAAACGCCGGAAAAATGACTAAGTACAAAAAAAAAAATTTTCAACTTTTTTCAATTTTACCCCTGTGGGATATATATTCTACCCACACACATTTGGAACTCTCCTGGGGTACCCTCACACATATTATTCCCTCATTTAGTGGATATTTTCACAAAAAAGTGAAATTGTCAAAAATCCAGAAAATTGGCTGAAAACGACTAAATATCAAGGACTCATTGGGCGAATCGCTCTGGAACTAAAATCGTAACCCTCACTGACATTTCCCTTATCTGAAAGTCTGATAAACGCCGGAAAAATGACTAAGTCCAAAAAAAAAATTTTTCAACTTTTTTCAATTTTACCCCTGTGGGATATATATTCTACCCACACACATTTGGAACTCTCCTGGGGTACCCTCACACATATTATTCCCTCATTTAGTGGATATTTTCACAAAAAAGTGAAATTGTCAAAAATCCAGAAAATTGGCTGAAAACGACTAAATATCAAGGACTCATTGGGCGAATCGCTCTGGAACTAAAATCGTAACCCTCACTGACATTTCCCTTATCTGAAAGTCTGATAAACGCCGGAAAAATGACTAAGTCCAAAAAAAAAAATTTTCAACTTTTTTCAATTTTACCCCTGTGGGATATATATTCTACCCACACACATTTGGAACTCTCCTGGGGTACCCTCACACATATTGTTCCCTCATTTAGTGGATATTTTCACAAAAAAGTGAAATTTTCAAAAATCCAGAAAATTGGCTGAAAACGACTAAATATCAAGGACTCATTAGGCGAATCGCTCTGGAACTAAAATCGTAACGCTCACTGACATTTCCCTTATCTGAAAGTCTGATAAACGCCGGAAAAATGACTAAGTCCAAAAAAAAAATGTTTTAAACTTTTTTCAATTTTACCCCTGTGGGATATATATTCTACCCACACACATTTGGAACTCTCCTGGGGTACCCTCACACATATTGTTCCCTCATTTAGTGGATATTTTCACAAAAAAGTAAAATTTTCAAAAATCCAGAAAATTGGCTGAAAACGACTAAATATCAAGGACTCTTTGGACGAATCGCTCTGGAACTAAAATCGTAACGCTCACTGACATTTCCCTTATCTGAAAGTCTGATAAACGCTGGAAAAATGACTAAGTCCAAAATAAATAATTTTTCAACTTTTTTCAATTTTACCCCCGTGGGATATATATTCTACCCACACACATTTGGAACTCTCCTGGGGTACCCTCACACATATTATTCCCTCATTTAGTGGATATTTTCACAAAAAAGTGAAATTTTCAAAAATCCAGAAAATTGGCTGAAAATGACTAAATATCCAGGACTCATTGGGTGAATCACTCTGGAACTAAAATCGTAACGCTCACTGACATTTCCCTTATCTGAAAGTCTGATAAACGCCGGAAATATGACTAAGTCCAAAAAAAAAATTTTTCAACTTTTTTCAATTTTACCCCTGTGGGATATATATTCTACCCACACACATTTGGAACTCTCCTGGGGTACCCTCACACATATTATTCCCTCATTTAGTGGATATTTTCACAAAAAAGTGAAATTTTCAAAAATCCAAAAAATTGGCTGAAAACGACTAAATATCAAGGACTCATTGGACAAATCGCTCTGGAACTGAAATCGGAACGCTCACTGACATTTCCCCTATCTGAAAGTCTGATAAAAGCCAGAAAAATTACTAAGTCCAAAAAAAAAAATGTTTCAACTTTTTTCAATTTTACCCCTGTGGGATATATATTCTACCCACATACATTTGGAACTCTCCTGGGGTACCCTCACACATATTATTCCCTCATTTAGTGGATATTTTCACAAAAAAGTGAAATTTTCAAAAATCCAGAAAATTGGCTGAAAACGACTAAATATCAAGGACTCATTGGACGAATCGCTTTGGAATTGAAATCGGAATGCTCACTAACATTTCCCTTATCTGAAAGTCTGATAAACGCCGGAAAAATGACTATGTCCAAAAAAATAATTTTTTAAACTTTTTTCAATTTTACCCCTGTGGGATATATATTCTACCCACACACATTTGGAACTCGCCTGGGGTACCCTCACACATATTGTTCCCTCATTTAGTGGATATTTTCACAAAAAAGTGAAATTTTCAAAAATCCAGAAAATTGGCTGAAAATGACTAAATATCAAGGACTCATTGGACAAATCGCTCTGGAACTGAAATCGGAACGCTCACTGACATTTCCCCTATCTGAAAGTCTGATAAAAGCCAGAAAAATGACTAAGTCCAAAAAAAAAAATGTTTCAACTTTTTTCAATTTTACCCCTGTGGGATATATATTCTACCCACACACATTTGGAACTCTCCTGGGGTACCCTCACACATATTATTCCCTCATTTAGTGGATATTTTCACAAAAAAGTGAAATTTTCAAAAATCCAGAAAATTGGCTGAAAACGACTAAATATCAAGGACTCATTGGGCGAATCGCTCTGGAACTGAAATCGTAACGCTCACTGACATTTCCCTTTCTGAAAGTCTGATAAACGCCGGAAAAATGACTAAGTCCAAAAAAAAAATTTTTTTCACTTTTTTCAATTTTACCCCTGTGGGATATATATTCTACCCACACACATTTGGAACTCTCATGGGGTACCCTCACACATATTGTTCCCTCATTTAGTGGATATTTTCACAAAAAAGTGAAATTTTCAAAAATCCAGAAAATTGGCTGAAAATGACTAAATATCCAGGACTCATTGGGCGAATCGCTCTGGAACTAAAATCGTAACGCTCACTGACATTTCCCTTATCTGAAAGTCTGATAAACGCCGGAAAAATGACTAAGTACAAAAAAAAAAATTTTCAACTTTTTTCAATTTTACCCCTGTGGGATATATATTCTACCCACACACATTTGGAACTCTCCTGGGGTACCCTCACACATATTATTCCCTCATTTAGTGGATATTTTCACAAAAAAGTGAAATTTTCAAAAATCCAGAAAATTGGCTGAAAACGACTAAATATCCAGGACTCATTGGGCGAATCGCTCTGGAACTAAAATCGTAACGCTCACTGACATTTCCCTTATCTGAAAGTCTGATAAACGCCGGAAAAATGACTAAGTCCAAAAAAAAAAATTTTCAACTTTTTTCAATTTTACCCCTGTGGGATATATATTCTACCCACACACATTTGGAACTCTCCTGGGGTACCCTCACACATATTATTCCCTCATTTAGTGGATATTTTCACAAAAAAGTGAAATTGTCAAAAATCCAGAAAATTGGCTGAAAACGACTAAATATCAAGGACTCATTGGGCGAATCGCTCTGGAACCAAAATCGTAATGCTCACTGACATTTCCCTTATCTGAAAGTCTGATAAACGCCGGAAAATTGACTAAGTCCAAAATAAATAATTTTTCAACTTTTTTCAATTTTACCCCCGTGGGATATATATTCTACCCACACATATTTGGAACTCTCCTGGGGTACCCTCACACATATTATTCCCTCATTTAGTGGATATTTTCACAAAAAAGTGAAATTTTCAAAAATCCAGAAAATTGGCTGAAAATGCCTAAATATCAAGGACTCATTGGACGAATCGCTCTGGAACTGAAATCGGAACGCTCACTGACATTTCCCTTATCTGAAAGTCTTATAAACGCCGGAAAAATGACTAAATCCAAAAAAAAAATTTTTTTTACTTTTTTCAATTTTACCCCTGTGGGATATATATTCTACCCACACACATTTGGAACTCTCCTGGGGTACCCTCACACATATTGTTCCCTCATTTAGTGGATATTTTCCCAAAAAAGTGAAATTTTCAAAAATCCAGAAAATTGGCTGAAAACGACTAAATATCCAGGACTCATTGGGCGAATCGCTCTGGAACTAAAATCGTAACGCTCACTGACATTTCCCTTATCTCAAAGTCTGATAAACGCCGGAAAAATGACTAAGTCCAAAAAAAAAATTTTCAACTTTTTTCAATTTTACCCCTGTGGGATATATATTCTACCCACACACATTTGGAACTCTCCTGGGGTACCCTCACACATATTATTCCCTCATTTAGTGGATATTTTCAAAAAAAGTGAAATTTTCAAAAATCCAGAAAATTGGCTGAAAACGACTAAATATCAAGGACTCATTGGACGAATCACTCTGGAATTGAAATCAGAACGCTCACTAACATTTTCCTTATCTGAAAGTCTGATAAACGCCGGAAAAATGACTAAGTCCAAAAAAAAAATGTTTTAAACTTTTTTCAATTTTACCCCTGTGGGATATATATTCTACCCACGCACATTTGGAACTCTCCTGGGGTACCCTCACACATATTATTCCCTCATTTAGTGGATATTTTCACAAAAAAGTGAAATTTTCAAAAATCCAGAAAATTGGCTGAAAATGACTAAATATCCAGGACTCATTGGGTGAATCGCTCTGGAACTAAAATCGTAACGCTCACTGACATTTCCCTTATCTGAAAGTCTGATAAACGCCGGAAATATGACTAAGTCCAAAAAAAAAATTTTTCAACTTTTTTCAATTTTACCCCTGTGGGAAATATATTCTACCCACACACATTTGGAACTCTCCTGGGGTACCCTCACACATATTATTCCCTCATTTAGTGGATATTTTCACAAAAAAGTGAAATTTTCAAAAATCCAAAAAATTGGCTGAAAACGACTAAATATCAAGGACTCATTGGACAAATCGCTCTGGAACTGAAATCGGAACGCTCACTGACATTTCCCCTATCTGAAAGTCTGATAAAAGCCAGAAAAATTACTAAGTCCAAAAAAAAAAATGTTTCAACTTTTTTCAATTTTACCCCTGTGGGATATATATTCTACCCACACACATTTGGAACTCTCCTGGGGTACCCTCACACATATTATTCCCTCATTTAGTGGATATTTTCACAAAAAAGTGAAATTTTCAAAAATCCAGAAAATTGGCTGAAAACGACTAAATATCCAGGACTCATTGGGCGAATCGCTCTGGAACTAAAATCGTAACGCTCACTGACATTTCCCTTATCTGAAAGTCTGATAAACGCCGGAAAAATGACTAAGTCCAAAAAAAAAAATTTTCAACTTTTTTCAATTTTACCCCTGTGGGATATATATTCTACCCACACACATTTGGAACTCTCCTGGGGTACCCTCACACATATTATTCCCTCATTTAGTGGATATTTTCACAAAAAAGTGAAATTGTCAAAAATCCAGAAAATTGGCTGAAAACGACTAAATATCAAGGACTCATTGGGCGAATCGCTCTGGAACTAAAATCGTAACCCTCACTGACATTTCCCTTATCTGAAAGTCTGATAAACGCCGGAAAAATGACTAAGTCCAAAAAAAAAATTTTTCAACTTTTTTCAATTTTACCCCTGTGGGATATATATTCTACCCACACACATTTGGAACTCTCCTGGGGTACCCTCACACATATTATTCCCTCATTTAGTGGATATTTTCACAAAAAAGTGAAATTTTCAAAAATCCAGAAAATTGGCTGAAAACGACTAAATATCAAGGACTCATTGGGCGAATCGCTCTGGAACTAAAATCGTAATGCTCACTGACATTTCCCTTATCTGAAAGTCTGATAAACGCCGGAAAATTGACTAAGTCCAAAATAAATAATTTTTCAACTTTTTTCAATTTTACCCCCGTGGGATATATATTCTACCCACACACATTTGGAACTCTCCTGGGGTACCCTCACACATATTATTCCCTCATTTAGTGGATATTTTCATAAAAAAGTGAAATTTTCAAAAATCCAGAAAATTGGCTGAAAACGACTAAATATCCAGGACTCATTGGGCGAATCGCTCTGGAACAAAAATCGTAACGCTCACTGACATTTCCCTTATCTGAAAGTCTGATAAACGCCGGAAAAATGACTAAGTCCAAAAAAAAAAATTTTCAACTTTTTTCAATTTTACCCCTGTGGGATATATATTCTACCCACACACATTTGGAACTCTCCTGGGGTACCCTCACACATATTATTCCCTCATTTAGTGGATATTTTCACAAAAAAGTGAAATTGTCAAAAATCCAGAAAATTGGCTGAAAACGACTAAATATCAAGGACTCATTGGGCGAATCGCTCTGGAACTAAAATCGTAACCCTCACTGACATTTCCCTTATCTGAAAGTCTGATAAACGCCGGAAAAATGACTAAGTCCAAAAAAAAAATTTTTCAACTTTTTTCAATTTTACCCCTGTGGGATATATATTCTACCCACACACATTTGGAACTCTCCTGGGGTACCCTCACACATATTATTCCCTCATTTAGTGGATATTTTCACAAAAAAGTGAAATTTTCAAAAATCCAGAAAATTGGCTGAAAACGACTAAATATCAAGGACTCATTGGGCGAATCGCTCTGGAACCAAAATCGTAATGCTCACTGACATTTCCCTTATCTGAAAGTCTGATAAACGCCGGAAAAATGAGTAAATCCAAAAAAAAAATTTTTTTTACTTTTTTCAATTTTACCCCTGTGGGATATATATTCTACCCACACACATTTGGAACTCTCCTGGGGTACCCTCACACATATTGTTCCCTCATTTAGTGGATATTTTCCCAAAAAAGTGAAATTTTCAAAAATCCAGAAAATTGGCTGAAAACGACTAAATATCCAGGACTCATTGGGCGAATCGCTCTGGAACTAAAATCGTAACGCTCACTGACATTTCCCTTATCTCAAAGTCTGATAAACGCCGGAAAAATGACTAAGTCCAAAAAAAAAATTTTCAACTTTTTTCAATTTTACCCCTGTGGGATATATATTCTACCCACACACATTTGGAACTCTCCTGGGGTACCCTCACACATATTATTCCCTCATTTAGTGGATATTTTCAAAAAAAGTGAAATTTTCAAAAATCCAGAAAATTGGCTGAAAACGACTAAATATCAAGGACTCATTGGACGAATCACTCTGGAATTGAAATCAGAACGCTCACTAACATTTTCCTTATCTGAAAGTCTGATAAAGGCCGGAAAAATGACTAAGTCCAAAAAAAAAATGTTTTAAACTTTTTTCAATTTTACCCCTGTGGGATATATATTCTACCCACGCACATTTGGAACTCTCCTGGGGTACCCTCACACATATTATTCCCTCATTTAGTGGATATTTTCACAAAAAAGTGAAATTTTCAAAAATCCAGAAAATTGGCTGAAAACGACAAGATATCCAGGACTCATTGGGCGAATCGCTCTGGAACTAAAATCGTAACGCTCATTGACATTTCCCTTATCTGAAAGTCTGATAAACGCCGGAAAAATGACTAAGTCCAAAAAAACTAATTTTTCAACTTTTTTCAATTTTACCCCTGTGGGATATATATTCTACCCACACACATTTGGAACTCTCCTGGGGTACCCTCACACATATTATTCCCTCATTTAGTGGATATTTTCACAAAAAAGTGAAATTTTCAAAAATCCAGAAAATTGGCTGAAAACGACTAAATATCAAGGACTCATTGGACGAATCACTCTGGAATTGAAATCGGAACGCTCACTAACATTTCCCTTATGTGAAAGTCTGATAAACGCCGGAAAAATGACTAAGTACAAAAAAAAAATTTTTTAAACTTTTTTCAATTTTACCCCTGTGGGATATATATTCTAACCACACACATTTGGAACTCTCCTGGGGTACCCTCACACATATTGTTCCCTCATTTAGTGGATATTTTCACAAAAAAGTGAAATTTTCAAAAATCCAGAAAATTGGCTGAAAACGACTAAATATCAAGGACTCATTGGGCGAATCGCTCTGGAACTAAAATCGTAACCCTCACTGACATTTCCCTTATCTGAAAGTCTGATAAACGCCGGAAAAAAGACTAAGTCCAAAAAAAATTATTTTTCCAACTTTTTTCAATTTTACCACTGTGGGATATATATTCTACCCACACACATTTGGAACTCTCCTGGGGTACCCTCACACATATTATTCCCTCATTTAGTGGATATTTTCACAAAAAAGTGAAATTTTCAAAAATCCAGAAAATTGGCAGAAAATGACTAAATATCAAGGACTCATTGGACAAATCGCTCTGGAATTGAAATCGGAACGCTCACTAACATTTCCCTTATCTGAAAGTCTGATAAACGCCGGAAAAATGACTAAGTCCAAAAAAAAAATGTTTTAAACTTTTTTCAATTTTACCCCTGTGGGATATATATTCTACCCACGCACATTTGGAACTCTCCTGGGGTACCCTCACACATATTATTCCCTCATTTAGTGGATATTTTCACAAAAAAGTGAAATTTTCAAAAATCCAGAAAATTGGCTGAAAACGACTAAATATCCAGGACTCATTGGGCGAATCGCTCTGGAACTAAAATCGTAACGCTCACTGACATTTCCCTTATCTGAAAGTCTGATAAACGCCGGAAAAATGACTAAGTCCAAAAAAAAAATTTTTCAACTTTTTTCAATTTTACCCCTGTGGGATATATATTCTACCCACACACATTTGGAACTCTCCTGGGGTACCCTCACACATATTATTCCCTCATTCAGTGGATATTTTCACAAAAAAGTGAAATTTTCAAAAATCCAGAAAATTGGCTGAAAACGACAAAATATCCAGGACTCATTGGGCGAATCGCTCTGGAACTAAAATCGTAACGCTCATTGACATTTCCCTTATCTGAAAGTCTGATAAACGCCGGAAAAATGACTAAGTCCAAAAAAAATTTTTTTCAACTTTTTTCAATTTTCCCCTGTGGGATATATATTCTACCCACACACATTTGGAACTCTCCTGGGGTACCCTCACACATATTATTCCCTCATTTAGTGGATATTTTCACAAAAAAGTGAAATTTTCAAAAATCCAGAAAATTGGCTGAAAACGACTAAATATCAAGGACTCATTGGACGAATCGCTCTGGAATTGAAATCGGAACGCTCACTAACATTTCCCAAATCTGAAAGTCTGATAAACGCCAGAAAAATGACTAAGTCCAAAAAAAATAATTTTTCAACTTTTTTCAATTTTACCCCTGTGGGATATATATTCTACCCACACACATTTGGAACTCTCCTGGGGTACCCTCACACATATTATTCCCTCATTTAGTGGATATTTTCACAAAAAAGTGAAATTTTCAAAAATCCAGAAAATTGGCTGAAAACGACTAAATATCAAGGACTAATTGGGCGAATCGCTCTGGAACTGAAATCGGAACGCTCACTGTCATTTCCCCTTTCTGAAAGTCTGCTAAAAGCCAGAAAAATGACTAAGTCCAAAAAAAAAAATTTTTCAACTTTTTTCAATTTTACCCCTGTGGGATATATATTCTACCCACACACATTTGGAACTCTCCTGGGGTACCCTCACACATATTATTCCCTCATTTAGTGGATATTTTCACAAAAAAGTGAAATTTTCAAAAATCCAGAAAATTGGCTGAAAACGCCTAAATATCAAGGACTCATTGGGCGAATCGCTCTGGAACGCTCACTGACATTTCCCCTTTCTGAAAGTCTGATAAAAGCCAGAAAAATGACTAAGTCCAAAAAAAAAAATTTTTCAACTTTTTTCAATTTTACCCCTGTGGGATATATATTCTACCCAAACACATTTGGAACTCTCCTGGGGTACCCTCACACATATTATTTCATCATTTAGTGGATATTTTCACAAAAAAGTGAAATTTTCAAAAATCGAGAAAATTGGCTGACAACTACTAAATATCAAGGACTCATTGGGCGAATCGCTCTGGAATTGAAATCGGAACGCTCACTGACATTTCCCCTATCTGAAAGTCTGATAAACGCCGGAAAAATGACTAAGTCCAAAAAAAATAAATTTTCAACTTTTTTCAATTTTACCCCCGTGGGATATATATTCTACCCACACACATTTGGAACTCTCCTGGGGTACCCTCACACATATTATTCCCTCATTTAGTGGATATTTTCACAAAAAAAGTGAAATTTTCAAAAATCCAGAAAATTGGCTGAAAACGACTCAATATCAAGGACTCATTGGGCGAATCGCTCTGGAATTGAAATCGGAACGCTCACTGACATTTCCCCTATCTGAAAGTCTGATAAACGCCGGAAAAATGACTAAATCCAAAAATAAAAATTTTTCAACTTTTTTCAATTTTACCCCGTGGGATATATATTCTACCCACACACATTTGGAACTCTCCTGGGGTACCCTCACTCATATTATTCCCTCATTTAGTGGATATTTTCACAAAAAAGTGAAATTTTCAAAAATCCAGAAAATTGGCTGAAAACGACTAAATATCAAGGACTTATTGGACGAATCGCTCTGGAACTAAAATCGTAACGCTCACTGACATTTCCCTTATTTGAAAGTCTGATAAACGCCGGAAAAATGACTAAGTCCAAAAAAAAAATTTATTTCAACTTTTTTCAATTTTACCCGCGTGGGATATATATTCTACCCACACACATTTGGAATTCTCCTGGGGTACCCTCACACATATTATTTCCTCATTTAGTGGATATGTTCACAAAAAAGTGAAATTTTTAAAAATCCAGAAAATTGGCTGAAAATGACTAAATATCAAGGACTCATTGAGCGAATCGCTCTGGAATTGAAATCGGAACGCTCACTGACATTTCCCCTATCTGAAAGTCTGATAAATGCCGGAAAAATGACTAAATCCAAAAATAAAAAATTTTCAACTTTTTTCAATTTTACCCCCGTGGGATATATATTCTACCCACACACATTTGGAACTCTCCTGGGGTACCCTCACACGTATTATTCCCTCATTTAGTGGATATGTTCACAAAAAAGTGAAATTTTCAAAAATCCAGAAAATTGGCTGAAAATGACTAAATATCAAGGACTCATTGGGCAAATCGCTCTGGAACTGAAATCGGAATGCTAACTGACATTTCGCCTATCTGAAAGTCTGATAAACGCCGGAAAAATGACTAAGTCCAAAAAAAAATTTTTTTTTTACTTTTTTCAATTTTACCCCTGTGGGATATATATTCTACCCACACACATTTGGAATTCACCTGGGGTACCCTCACACATATTATTCCCTCATTTAGTGGATATTTTCACAAAAAAAGTGAAATTTTCAAAAATCCAGAAAATTGGCTGAAAACGACTAAATATCAAGGACTCATTGGGCGAATTGCTCTGGAATTGAAATCAGAACGCTCACTGACATTTCCCCTACCTGAAAGTCTGATAAACGCCGGAAAAATGACTAAATCCAAAAATAAAAATTTTTCAACTTTTTTCAATTTTACCCCCGTGGGATACATATTCTACCCACACACATTTGGAACTCTCCTGGGGTACCCTCACACATATTATTCCCTCATTTAGTGGATATTTTCACAAAAAAAGTGAAATTTTCAAAAATCCAGAAAATTGGCTGAAAACGACTAAATATCCAGGACTCATTTAGTGAATCGCTCTGGAATTGAAATCGGAACGCTCACTGACATTTCCCCTATCTGAAAGTCTGATAAACGCCGGAAAAATGACTAAATCCAGAAATAAAAATTTTTCAATTTTTTTCAATTTTACCCCCGTGGGATATATATTCTACCCACACACATTTGGAACTCTCCTGGGGTACCCTCACACATATTATTCCCTCATTTAGTGGATATTTTCACAAAAAAGTGAAATTTTCAAAAATCCAGAAAATTGGCTGAAAACTACTAAATATCAAGGACTCATTGGGCGAATCGCTCTGGAATTGAAATCTGAACGCTCACTGACATTTCGCCTATCTAAAAGTCTGATAAACGCCGGAAAAATGACTAAGTCCAAAAAAAAAAATTTTTTCAACTTTTTTCAATTTTACCCCCGTGGGATATATATTCTACCCACACACATTTGGAATTCTCCTGGGGTACCCTCACACATATTATTTCCTCATTTAGTGGATATTTTCACAAAAAAGAAAAAAATTTTCAAAAATCCAGAAAATTCGCTGAAAACGACTAAATATCAAGGACTCATTGGGCGAATCTCTTTGGAATTGAAATCGGAACGCTCACTGACATTTCCCCTATCTGAAAGTCTGATAAATGCCGGAAAAATGACTAAATCCAAAAATAAAAATTTTTCAACTTTTTTCAATTTTACCCCCGTGGAATATATATTCTACCCACACACATTTGGATCTCTCCTGGGGTACCCTCACTCATATTATTCCCTCATTTAGTGGATATTTTCACAAAAAAGTGAAATTTTCAAAAATCCAGAAAATTGGCTGAAAACGACTAAATATCAAGGACTCATTGGGCGAATTGCTCTGGAATTGAAATTGGAACGCTCACTGACATTTCCCCTACCTGAAAGTCTGATAAACGCCGGAAAAATGACTAAATCCAAAAATAAAAATTTTTCAACTATTTTCAATTTTACCCCCGTGGGATATATATTCTACCCACACACATTTGGAACTCTCCTGGTGTACCCTTACACGTATTATTCCCTCATTTAGTGGATATGTTCACAAAAAAGTGAAATTTTCAAAAATCCAGAAAATTGGCTGAAAACGACTAAATATCCAGGACTCATTTAGTGAATCGCTCTGGAATTGAAATCGGAACGCTCACTGACATTTCCCCTATCTGAAAGTCTGATAAACGCCGGAAAAATGACTAAATCCAAAAATAAAAATTTTTCAACTTTTTTCAATTTTACCCCCGTGGGATATATATTCTACCCACACACATTTGGAACTCTCCTGGGGTACCCTCACACGTATTATTCCCTGATTTAGTGGATATGTTCACAAAAAAGTGAAATTTTCAAAAATCCAGAAAATTGGCTGAAAATGACTAAATATCAAGGACTCATTGGGCGAATCTCTCTGGAACTGAAATCGGAATGCTAACTGCCTTTTCGCCTATCTGAAAGTCTGATAAACGCCGGAAAAATGACTAAGTCCAAAAAAAAAATTTTTTTTAACTTTTTTCAATTTTACCCCCGTGGGATATATATTCTACCCACACACATTTGGAACTCTCCTGGGGTACCCTCACACATATTATTCCCTCATTTAGTGGATATTTTCACAAAAAAGTGAAATTTTTAAAAATCCAGAAAATTGGCTGAAAATGAATAAATATCAAGGACTCATTGGGCGAATCGCTCTGGAATTGAAATCGGAATGCTCACTGACATTTCCCCTATCTGAAAGTCTGATAAATGCCGGAAAAATGACTAAATCCAAAATAAATAATTTTTCAACTTTTTTCAATTTTACCCCCGAAGGATATATATTCTACCCATACACATTTGGAACTCTCCTGGGGTACCCTCACACATATTATTCCCTCATTTAGTGGATATTTTCACAAAAAAGTGACATTTTCAAAAATCCAGAAAATTGGCTGAAAACGACTAAATATCAAGTACTCATTGGGCGAATCGCTGTGGAATTGAAATCGGAACGCTCACTGACATTTCCCCTATCTGAAAGTCTGATAAATGCCGGAAAAATGACTAAATCCAAAAATAAAAATTTTTCAACTTTTTTCAATTTTACCCCCGTGGGATATATATTCTACCCACACACATTTGGAACTCTCCTGGGGTACCCTCACACATATTATTCCCTCATTTAGTGGATATTTTCACAAAAAAGTGAAATTTTCAAAAATCCAGAAAATTGGCTGAAAACGAATAAATATTAAGGACTCATCTGGTGAATCGCTCTGGAACTGAAATCAGAATGCTCACTAACATTTCCACTATCTGAAAGTCTGATAAACGCCGGAAAAATGACTAATTCCAAAAAAAAAATATTTTCAACTTTTTTCAATTTTACCCCCGTGGAATATATATTCTACCCACACACATTTGGATCTCTCCTGGGGTACCCTCACTCATATTATTCCCTCATTTAGTGGATATTTTCACAAAAAAGTGAAATTTTCAAAAATCCAGAAAATTGGCTGAAAACGACTAAATATCAAGGACTCATTGGGCGAATCGCTCTGGAACTGAAATTGGAATGCTAACTGACATTTCGCCTATCTGAAAGTCTGATAAACGCTGGAAAAATGACTATGTCCAAAAAAAAAATTTTTTTTAACTTTTTTCAATTTTACCCCCGTGGGATATATATTCTACCCACACACATTTGGAACTCTCCTGTTGTGCCCTCACACATATTATTCCCTCATTTAGTGGATATTTTCACAAAAAAAGTAAAATTTTCAAAAATCCAGAAAATTGGCTGAAAACGCCTAAATATCAAGGACTCATTGGGCGAATCGCTCTGGAATTGAAATCGGAACGCTCACTGACATTTCCCTTATCTGAAAGTCTGATAAACGCCGGAAAAATGACTAAATCCAAAAATAAAAATTTTTCAACTTTTTTCAATTTTACCCCCGTGGGATATATATTCTACCCACACACATTTGGAACTCTCCTGGGGTACCCTCACACATATTATTCCCTCATTTAGTGGATATTTTCACAAAAAAGTGAAATTTTCAAAAATCCAGAAAATTGGCTGAAAACGAATAAATATTAAGGACTGATCTGGTGAATCGCTCTGGAACTGAAATCAGAATGCTCACTAACATTTCCACTATCTAAAAGTCTGATAAACGCCGGAAAAATGACTAATTCCAAAAAAAAAATATTTTCAACTTTTTTCAATTTTACCCCCGTGGGATATATATTCTACCCACACACATTTGGAACTCTCCTGGGGTACCCTCACACATATTATTCCTTCATTTAGTGGATATTTTCACAAAAAAGTGAAATTTTCAAAAATCCAGAAAATTGGCTGAAAACGACTAAATATCAAGGACTCATTGGGCGAATCGCTCTGGAACTGAAATCGGAATGCTCACTGACATTTCGCCTATCTGAAGGTCTGCTAAACGCCGGAAAAATGACTAAATCCAAAAATAAAAATTTTTCAACTTTTTTCAATTTTACCCCCGTGGGATATATATTCTACCCACACACATTTGGAACTCTCCTGTTGTACCCTCACACATATTATTCCCTCATTTAGTGGATATTTTCACAAAAAAGTGAAATTTTCAAAAATCCAGAAAATTAGCTGAAAACGACTAAATATCAAGGACTCATCCGGCGAATCGCTCTGGAATTGAAATCGGAACGCTCACCGACATTTCCCCTATCTGAAAGTCTGATAAATGCCGGAAAAATTACTAAATCCAAAAATAAAAATTTTTCAACTTTTTTCAATTTTACCCCCGTGGGATATATATTCTACCCACACACATTTGGAATTCTCCTGGGTACCCTCACACATATTATTTCCTCATTTAGTGGATATTTTCACAAAAAAGTGAAATTTTCAAAAATCCAGAAAATTGGCTGAAAACTAATAAATATTAAGGACTCATCTGGTGAATCGCTCTGGAACTGAAATCAGAATGCTCACTAACATTTCCACTATCTGAAAGTCTGATAAACGCCGGAAAAATGACTAAATCCAAAAATAAAAATTTTTCAACTTTATTCAATTTTACCCCCGTGGGATATATATTCTACCCACACACATTTGGAACTCTCCTGTTGTACCCTCACACGAATTATTGAATCATTTATTGGATAATTTCACAAAAAAGTGACATTTTCAAAAATCCAGAAAATTGGCTGAAAACGACTAAATATCTAGGACTCATTGGGAGAATCGCTCTGGAACTGAAATCGGAATGCTCACTGACATTTCGCCTATCTGAAGGTCTGATAAACGCCCGAAAAATGACTAAGTCCAAAAAAAAAATTTTTTTTTAACTTTTTTCAATTTTACCCCCGTGGGATATATATTCTACCCACACACATTTGGAACTCTCCTGGGGTACCCTCACACATATTATTCCCTCATTTAGTGGATATTTTCTCAAAAAAGTGAAATTTTCAAAAATCCAGAAAATTGGCTGAAAAAGAATAAATATTAAGGACTCATCTGGTGAATGGCTCTGGAACTGAAATCGGAATGCTCACTGACATGTCGCCTATCTGAAAGTCTGATAAACGCCGGAAAAATGACTAAGTCCAAAAAAAAATTTTTTTTTTACTTTTTTCAATTTTACCCCTGTGGGATATATATTCTACCCACACACATTTGGAATTCACCTGGGGTACCCTCACACATATTATTCCCTCATTTAGTGGATATTTTCACAAAAAAGTGAAATTTTCAAAAATCCAGAAAATTGGCTGAAAGCAACTAAATATCAAGGACTCATTGGGCGAATCGCTCTGGAATTGAAATTGGAACACTCACTGACATTTCCCTCATTTGAAAGTCTGATAAACGCCGGAAAAATGACTAAGTCCAAAAAAAAAACATTTTCAACTTTTTTCAATTTTACCCCCGTGGGATATATATTCTACCCACACACATTTGGAATTCTCCTGGGGTACCCTCACACATATTATTCCCTCATTTTGTGGATATTTTCACAAAAAAGTGAAATTTTCAAAAATCCAGAAAATTGGATGAAAACGACTACATATCAAGGACTCATTGGGCGAATCGCTCTGGAATTGAAATCCGTACGCTCAGTGACATTTCGCCTATCTAAAAGTCTGATAAACGCCGGAAAAATGACTATGTCCAAAAAAAAATATTTTTCAACTTTTTTCAATTTTACCCCCGTGGGATATATATTCTACCCACACACATTTGGAACTCTCCTGGGGTACCCTCACACTCATTATTCCCTCAATTAGTGGATATTTTCACAAAAAAGTGAAATTTTCAAAAATCCAGAAAATTGACTGAAAACGACTAAATATCAAGGACTCATTGGGCGAATCGCTCTGGAACTGAAATCGGAACGCTCACTGACATTTCCCCTATCTGAAAGTCTGATAAACGCCGGAAAAATGACTAAATCCAAAAATAAAAATTTTTCAACTTTTTTCAATTTTACCCTCGTGGGATATATATTCTACCCACACACATGTGGAACTCTCCTGTTGTACCCTCACACATATTATTCCCTTATTTAGTGGATATTTTCACAAAAAAGTGAAATTTTCAAAAATCCAGAAAATTAGCTGAAAACGACTAAATATCAAGGACTCATCCGGCGAATCGCTCTGGAACTGAAATCGGAATGCTCACTGACATTTCCCCTCTCTGAAAGTCTGATAAACGCCGGAAAAATGACTATGTCCAAAAAAAATAATTTTTCAACTTTTTTCAATTTTACGCCCGTGGGATATATATTCTACCCACACACATTTGGAACTCTCCTGGGGTACCCTCACACATATTATTCCCTCATTTAGTGGATATTTTCACAAAAAAGTGAAATTTTCAAAAATCCAGAAAATTGCCTGAAAACGACTAAATATCAAGGACTCATTGGGCGAATCGCTCTGGAACTGAAATCGGAATGCTCACTGACATTTCGGCTATCTGAAAGTCTGATAAACGCCGTAAAAATGACAGTCCAAAAAAAAATTTTTTTTCAACTTTTTTCAATTTTACCCCCGTGGGATATATATTCTACCCACACACATTTGGAACTCTCCTGGGGTACCCTCACACATATTATTCCCTCATTTAGTGGATATTTTCACAAAAAAGTGAAATTTTCAAAAATCCAGAATATTGGCTGAAAACGACTAAATATCAAGGACTCATTGGCCGAATCGCTCTGGAACTGAAATCTGAATGCTCACTGACATTTCGCCTATCTGAAAGTCTGATAAACGCCGGAAAAATGACTAAATCCAAAAATAAAAATTTTTCAACTTTATTCAATTTTACCCCCGTGGGATATATATTCTACCCACACACATTTGGAACTCTCCTGTTGTACCCTCACACGAATTATTGAATCATTTATTGGATAATTTCACAAAAAAGTGAAATTTTCAAAAATCCAGAAAATTAGCTGAAAACGACTAAATATCAAGGACTCATCCGGCGAATCGCTCTGGAATTGAAATCGGAACGCTCACCGACATTTCCCCTATCTGAAAGTCTGATAAATGCCGGAAAAATTACTAAATCCAAAAATAAAAATTTTTCAACTTTTTTCAATTTTACCCCCGTGGGATATATATTCTACCCACACACATTTGGAATTCTCCTGGGTACCCTCACACATATTATTTCCTCATTTAGTGGATATTTTCACAAAAAAGTGAAATTTTCAAAAATCCAGAAAATTGGCTGAAAACTAATAAATATTAAGGACTCATCTGGTGAATCGCTCTGGAACTGAAATCAGAATGCTCACTAACATTTCCACTATCTGAAAGTCTGATAAACGCCGGAAAAATGACTAAATCCAAAAATAAAAATTTTTCAACTTTATTCAATTTTACCCCCGTGGGATATATATTCTACCCACACACATTTGGAACTCTCCTGTTGTACCCTCACACGAATTATTGAATCATTTATTGGATAATTTCACAAAAAAGTGACATTTTCAAAAATCCAGAAAATTGGCTGAAAACGACTAAATATCAAGGACTCATTGGGAGAATCGCTCTGGAACTGAAATCGGAATGCTCACTGACATTTCGCCTATCTGAAGGTCTGATAAACGCCCGAAAAATGACTAAGTCCAAAAAAAAAATTTTTTTTTAACTTTTTTCAATTTTACCCCCGTGGGATATATATTCTACCCACACACATTTGGAACTCTCCTGGGGTACCCTCACACATATTATTCCCTCATTTAGTGGATATTTTCTCAAAAAAGTGAAATTTTCAAAAATCCAGAAAATTGGCTGAAAACGAATAAATATTAAGGACTCATCTGGTGAATGGCTCTGGAACTGAAATCGGAATGCTCACTGACATGTCGCCTATCTGAAAGTCTGATAAACGCCGGAAAAATGACTAAGTCCAAAAAAAATTTTTTTTTTACTTTTTTCAATTTTACCCCTGTGGGATATATATTCTACCCACACACATTTGGAATTCACCTGGGGTACCCTCACACATATTATTCCCTCATTTAGTGGATATTTTCACAAAAAAGTGAAATTTTCAAAAATCCAGAAAATTGGCTGAAAGCAACTAAATATCAAGGACTCATTGGGCGAATCGCTCTGGAATTGAAATTGGAACACTCACTGACATTTCCCTCATTTGAAAGTCTGATAAACGCCGGAAAAATGACTAAGTCCAAAAAAAAAACATTTTCAACTTTTTTCAATTTTACCCCCGTGGGATATATATTCTACCCACACACATTTGGAATTCTCCTGGGGTACCCTCACACATATTATTCCCTCATTTTGTGGATATTTTCACAAAAAAGTGAAATTTTCAAAAATCCAGAAAATTGGCTGAAAAAGACTAAATATCAAGGACTCATTGGTCGAATCGCTCTGGAACTGAAATCGGAATGCTCACTGACATTTTGCCTATCTGAAAGTCTGATAAACGCCGTAAAAATGACTAAGTCCAAAAAAAATTTTTTTTTAAATTTTACCCCCGTGGGATATATATTCTACCCACACACATTTGGAACTCTCCTGGGGTACCCTCACACATATTATTCCCTCATTTAGTGGATATTTTCACAAAAAAAGTGACATTTTCAAAAATCCAGAAAATTGGATGAAAACGACTACATATCAAGGACTCATTGGGCGAATCGCTCTGGAATTGAAATCCGTACGCTCAGTGACATTTCGCCTATCTAAAAGTCTGATAAACGCCGGAAAAATGACTATGTCCAAAAAAAAATATTTTTCAACTTTTTTCAATTTTACCCCCGTGGGATATATATTCTACCCACACACATTTGGAACTCTCCTGGGGTACCCTCACACTCATTATTCCCTCAATTAGTGGATATTTTCACAAAAAAGTGAAATTTTCAAAAATCCAGAAAATTGACTGAAAACGACTAAATATCAAGGACTCATTGGGCGAATCGCTCTGGAACTGAAATCGGAACGCTCACTGACATTTCCCCTATCTGAAAGTCTGATAAACGCCGGAAAAATGACTAAATCCAAAAATAAAAATTTTTCAACTTTTTTCAATTTTACCCTCGTGGGATATATATTCTACCCACACACATGTGGAACTCTCCTGTTGTACCCTCACACATATTATTCCCTTATTTAGTGGATATTTTCACAAAAAAGTGAAATTTTCAAAAATCCAGAAAATTAGCTGAAAACGACTAAATATCAAGGACTCATCCGGCGAATCGCTCTGGAACTGAAATCGGAATGCTCACTGACATTTCCCCTCTCTGAAAGTCTGATAAACGCCGGAAAAATGACTATGTCCAAAAAAAATAATTTTTCAACTTTTTTCAATTTTACGCCCGTGGGATATATATTCTACCCACACACATTTGGAACTCTCCTGGGGTACCCTCACACATATTATTCCCTCATTTAGTGGATATTTTCACAAAAAAGTGAAATTTTCAAAAATCCAGAAAATTGCCTGAAAACGACTAAATATCAAGGACTCATTGGGCGAATCGCTCTGGAACTGAAATCGGAATGCTCACTGACATTTCGGCTATCTGAAAGTCTGATAAACGCCGTAAAAATGACAGTCCAAAAAAAAATTTTTTTTCAACTTTTTTCAATTTTACCCCCGTGGGATATATATTCTACCCACACACATTTGGAACTCTCCTGGGGTACCCTCACACATATTATTCCCTCATTTAGTGGATATTTTCACAAAAAAGTGAAATTTTCAAAAATCCAGAATATTGGCTGAAAACGACTAAATATCAAGGACTCATTGGCCGAATCGCTCTGGAACTGAAATCTGAATGCTCACTGACATTTCGCCTATCTGAAAGTCTGATAAACGCCGGAAAAATGACTAAATCCAAAAATAAAAATTTTTCAACTTTATTCAATTTTACCCCCGTGGGATATATATTCTACCCACACACATTTGGAACTCTCCTGTTGTACCCTCACACGAATTATTGAATCATTTATTGGATAATTTCACAAAAAAGTGAAATTTTCAAAAATCCAGAAAATTAGCTGAAAACGACTAAATATCAAGGACTCATCCGGCGAATCGCTCTGGAATTGAAATCGGAACGCTCACCGACATTTCCCCTATCTGAAAGTCTGATAAATGCCGGAAAAATTACTAAATCCAAAAATAAAAATTTTTCAACTTTTTTCAATTTTACCCCCGTGGGATATATATTCTACCCACACACATTTGGAATTCTCCTGGGTACCCTCACACATATTATTTCCTCATTTAGTGGATATTTTCACAAAAAAGTGAAATTTTCAAAAATCCAGAAAATTGGCTGAAAACTAATAAATATTAAGGACTCATCTGGTGAATCGCTCTGGAACTGAAATCAGAATGCTCACTAACATTTCCACTATCTGAAAGTCTGATAAACGCCGGAAAAATGACTAAATCCAAAAATAAAAATTTTTCAACTTTATTCAATTTTACCCCCGTGGGATATATATTCTACCCACACACATTTGGAACTCTCCTGTTGTACCCTCACACGAATTATTGAATCATTTATTGGATAATTTCACAAAAAAGTGACATTTTCAAAAATCCAGAAAATTGGCTGAAAACGACTAAATATCAAGGACTCATTGGGAGAATCGCTCTGGAACTGAAATCGGAATGCTCACTGACATTTCGCCTATCTGAAGGTCTGATAAACGCCCGAAAAATGACTAAGTCCAAAAAAAAAATTTTTTTTTAACTTTTTTCAATTTTACCCCCGTGGGATATATATTCTACCCACACACATTTGGAACTCTCCTGGGGTACCCTCACACATATTATTCCCTCATTTAGTGGATATTTTCTCAAAAAAGTGAAATTTTCAAAAATCCAGAAAATTGGCTGAAAACGAATAAATATTAAGGACTCATCTGGTGAATGGCTCTGGAACTGAAATCGGAATGCTCACTGACATGTCGCCTATCTGAAAGTCTGATAAACGCCGGAAAAATGACTAAGTCCAAAAAAAAATTTTTTTTTTACTTTTTTCAATTTTACCCCTGTGGGATATATATTCTACCCACACACATTTGGAATTCACCTGGGGTACCCTCACACATATTATTCCCTCATTTAGTGGATATTTTCACAAAAAAGTGAAATTTTCAAAAATCCAGAAAATTGGCTGAAAGCAACTAAATATCAAGGACTCATTGGGCGAATCGCTCTGGAATTGAAATTGGAACACTCACTGACATTTCCCTCATTTGAAAGTCTGATAAACGCCGGAAAAATGACTAAGTCCAAAAAAAAAACATTTTCAACTTTTTTCAATTTTACCCCCGTGGGATATATATTCTACCCACACACATTTGGAATTCTCCTGGGGTACCCTCACACATATTATTCCCTCATTTTGTGGATATTTTCACAAAAAAGTGAAATTTTCAAAAATCCAGAAAATTGGCTGAAAAAGACTAAATATCAAGGACTCATTGGTCGAATCGCTCTGGAACTGAAATCGGAATGCTCACTGACATTTTGCCTATCTGAAAGTCTGATAAACGCCGTAAAAATGACTAAGTCCAAAAAAAATTTTTTTTTAAATTTTACCCCCGTGGGATATATATTCTACCCACACACATTTGGAACTCTCCTGGGGTACCCTCACACATATTATTCCCTCATTTAGTGGATATTTTCACAAAAAAAGTGACATTTTCAAAAATCCAGAAAATTGGATGAAAACGACTACATATCAAGGACTCATTGGGCGAATCGCTCTGGAATTGAAATCCGTACGCTCAGTGACATTTCGCCTATCTAAAAGTCTGATAAACGCCGGAAAAATGACTATGTCCAAAAAAAAATATTTTTCAACTTTTTTCAATTTTACCCCCGTGGGATATATATTCTACCCACACACATTTGGAACTCTCCTGGGGTACCCTCACACTCATTATTCCCTCAATTAGTGGATATTTTCACAAAAAAGTGAAATTTTCAAAAATCCAGAAAATTGACTGAAAACGACTAAATATCAAGGACTCATTGGGCGAATCGCTCTGGAACTGAAATCGGAACGCTCACTGACATTTCCCCTATCTGAAAGTCTGATAAACGCCGGAAAAATGACTAAATCCAAAAATAAAAATTTTTCAACTTTTTTCAATTTTACCCTCGTGGGATATATATTCTACCCACACACATGTGGAACTCTCCTGTTGTACCCTCACACATATTATTCCCTTATTTAGTGGATATTTTCACAAAAAAGTGAAATTTTCAAAAATCCAGAAAATTAGCTGAAAACGACTAAATATCAAGGACTCATCCGGCGAATCGCTCTGGAACTGAAATCGGAATGCTCACTGACATTTCCCCTCTCTGAAAGTCTGATAAACGCCGGAAAAATGACTATGTCCAAAAAAAATAATTTTTCAACTTTTTTCAATTTTACGCCCGTGGGATATATATTCTACCCACACACATTTGGAACTCTCCTGGGATACCCTCACACATATTATTCCCTCATTTAGTGGATATTTTCACAAAAAAGTGAAATTTTCAAAAATCCAGAAAATTGCCTGAAAACGACTAAATATCAAGGACTCATTGGGCGAATCGCTCTGGAACTGAAATCGGAATGCTCACTGACATTTCGGCTATCTGAAAGTCTGATAAACGCCGTAAAAATGACAGTCCAAAAAAAAATTTTTTTTCAACTTTTTTCAATTTTACCCCCGTGGGATATATATTCTACCCACACACATTTGGAACTCTCCTGGGGTACCCTCACACATATTATTCCCTCATTTAGTGGATATTTTCACAAAAAAGTGAAATTTTCAAAAATCCAGAATATTGGCTGAAAACGACTAAATATCAAGGACTCATTGGCCGAATCGCTCTGGAACTGAAATCTGAATGCTCACTGACATTTCGCCTATCTGAAAGTCTGATAAACGCCGGAAAAATGACTAAATCCAAAAATAAAAATTTTTCAACTTTATTCAATTTTACCCCCGTGGGATATATATTCTACCCACACACATTTGGAACTCTCCTGTTGTACCCTCACACGAATTATTGAATCATTTATTGGATAATTTCACAAAAAAGTGAAATTTTCAAAAATCCAGAAAATTGGCTGAAAACGCCTAAATATCAAGGACTCATTGGGCGAATCGCTCTGGAACTGAAACTGGAACGCTCACTGACATTTCCCCTATCTGAAAGTCTGTCAAAAGCCAGAAAAATGACTAAGTCAAAAAAAAAAATTTTTCAACTTTTTTCAATTTTACCCCTGTGGGATATATATTCTAACCACACACATTTGGAACTCTCCTGGGGTACCCTCACACATATTATTCCCTCATTTAGTGGATATTTTCACAAAAAAGTAAAATTTTCAAAAATCCAGAAAATTGGCTGAAAACGCCTAAATATCAAGGATTCATTGGGCGAATCGCTCTGCAACTGAAATCGGAACGCTCACTGACATTTCCCCTATCTGAAAGTCTGATAAACGCCGGAAAAATGACTAAATCCAAAAATAAAAACTTTTCAACTTTTTTCAATTTTACCCCTGTGGGATATATATTCTACCCACACACATTTGGAACTCTCCTGGGGTACCCTCACACATATTATTCCCTCATTTAGTGGATATTTTCACAAAAAAGTGAAATTTTCAAAAATCCAGAAAATTGGCTGAAAACGACTAAATATCAAGGACTCATTGGGCGAATCGCTCTGGAATTGAAATCGGAATGCTCACTGACATTTGGCCTATCTAAAAGTCTGATAAATGCCAGAAAAATGACTAAGTCCAAAAAAAAAAATTTTTTCAACTTTTTTCAATTTTACCCCCGTGGGATATATATTCTACCCACACACATTTGGAACTCTCCTGGGGTACCCTCACACATATTATTCCCTCATTTAGTGGATACTTTCACAAAAAAGTGAAATTTTCAAAAATCCAGAAAATTGGCTGAAAACGCCTAAATATCAAGGATTCATTGGGCGAATCGCTCTGCAACTGAAATCGGAACGCTCACTGACATTTCCCGTATCTGAAAGTCTGATAAACGCCGGAAAAATGACTAAATCCAAAAATAAAAACTTTTCAACTTTTTTCAATTTTACACCCGTGGGATATATATTCAACCCACACACATTTGGAACTCTCCTGGGGTACCCTCACACATGTTATTCTCTCATTTAGTGGATATTTTCACAAAAAAGTGACATTTTCAAAAATCCAGAAAATTGGCTGAAAACGACTAAATATCAAGGACTCATTGGGCGAATCGCTCTGGAACTGAAATCGGAATGCTCACTGAAATTTCGCCTATCTGAAGGTCTGATAAACGCCCGAAAAATGACTAAGTCCAAAAAAAAAATTTTTTTTAACTTTTTTCAATTTTACCCCCGTGGGATATATATTCTACCCACACACATTTGGAACTCTCCTGGGGTACCCTCACACATATTATTTCCTCATTTAGTGGATATTTTCACAAAAAAGTGAAATTTTCAAAAATCCAGAAAATTGGCTGAAAACGACTAAATGTCAAGGACTCATTGGGCGAATCACTCTGGAATTGAAATCGGAACGCTCACTGACATTTCCCCTATCTGAAAGTCTGATAAACGCAGGAAAAATGACTAAATCCAAAAATAAAAATTTTTCAACTTTTTTCAATTTTACCCCCGTGGGGTATATATTCTACCCACACACATTTGGAACTCTCCTGGGGTACCCTCACACATATTATTCCCTCATTTAGTGGATATTTTCACAAAAAAGTGAAATTTTCAAAAATCCAGAAAATTGGCTGAAAGCAACTAAATATCAAGGACTCATTGGGCGAATCGCTCTGGAATTGAAATTGGAACACTCACTGACATTTCCCTCATTTGAAAGTCTCATAAACGCCGGAAAAATGACTAAGTCCAAAAAAAAAACATTTTCAACTTTTTTCAATTTTACCCCCGTGGGATATATATTCTACCCACACACATTTGGAATTCTCCTGGGGTACCCTCACACATATTATTCCCTCATTTTGTGGATATTTTCACAAAAAAGTGAAATTTTCAAAAATCCAGAAAATTGGCTGAAAACGAATAAATATTAAGGACTGATCTGGTGAATCGCTCTGGAACTGAAATCAGAATGCTCACTAACATTTCCACTATCTAAAAGTCTGATAAACGCCGGAAAAATGACTAATTCCAAAAAAAAAATATTTTCAACTTTTTTCAATTTTACCCCCGTGGGATATATATTCTACCCACACACATTTGGAACTCTCCTGGGGTACCCTCACACATATTATTCCTTCATTTAGTGGATATTTTCACAAAAAAGTGAAATTTTCAAAAATCCAGAAAATTGGCTGAAAACGACTAAATATCAAGGACTCATTGGGCGAATCGCTCTGGAACTGAAATCGGAATGCTCACTGACATTTCGCCTATCTGAAGGTCTGCTAAACGCCGGAAAAATGACTAAATCCAAAAATAAAAATTTTTCAACTTTTTTCAATTTTACCCCCGTGGGATATGTATTCTACCCACACACATTTGGAACTCTCCTGTTGTACCCTCACACATATTATTCCCTCATTTAGTGGATATTTTCACAAAAAAGTGAAATTTTCAAAAATCCAGAAAATTAGCTGAAAACGACTAAATATCAAGGACTCATCCGGCGAATCGCTCTGGAATTGAAATCGGAACGCTCACCGACATTTCCCCTATCTGAAAGTCTGATAAATGCCGGAAAAATTACTAAATCCAAAAATAAAAATTTTTCAACTTTTTTCAATTTTACCCCCGTGGGATATATATTCTACCCACACACATTTGGAATTCTCCTGGGTACCCTCACACATATTATTTCCTCATTTAGTGGATATTTTCACAAAAAAGTGAAATTTTCAAAAATCCAGAAAATTGGCTGAAAACTAATAAATATTAAGGACTCATCTGGTGAATCGCTCTGGAACTGAAATCAGAATGCTCACTAACATTTCCACTATCTGAAAGTCTGATAAACGCCGGAAAAATGACTAAATCCAAAAATAAAAATTTTTCAACTTTATTCAATTTTACCCCCGTGGGATATATATTCTACCCACACACATTTGGAACTCTCCTGTTGTACCCTCACACGAATTATTGAATCATTTATTGGATAATTTCACAAAAAAGTGACATTTTCAAAAATCCAGAAAATTGGCTGAAAACGACTAAATATCAAGGACTCATTGGGAGAATCGCTCTGGAACTGAAATCGGAATGCTCACTGACATTTCGCCTATCTGAAGGTCTGATAAACGCCCGAAAAATGACTAAGTCCAAAAAAAAAATTTTTTTTTAACTTTTTTCAATTTTACCCCCGTGGGATATATATTCTACCCACACACATTTGGAACTCTCCTGGGGTACCCTCACACATATTATTCCCTCATTTAGTGGATATTTTCTCAAAAAAGTGAAATTTTCAAAAATCCAGAAAATTGGCTGAAAACGAATAAATATTAAGGACTCATCTGGTGAATGGCTCTGGAACTGAAATCGGAATGCTCACTGACATGTCGCCTATCTGAAAGTCTGATAAACGCCGGAAAAATGACTAAGTCCAAAAAAAAATTTTTTTTTTACTTTTTTCAATTTTACCCCTGTGGGATATATATTCTACCCACACACATTTGGAATTCACCTGGGGTACCCTCACACATATTATTCCCTCATTTAGTGGATATTTTCACAAAAAAGTGAAATTTTCAAAAATCCAGAAAATTGGCTGAAAGCAACTAAATATCAAGGACTCATTGGGCGAATCGCTCTGGAATTGAAATTGGAACACTCACTGACATTTCCCTCATTTGAAAGTCTGATAAACGCCGGAAAAATGACTAAGTCCAAAAAAAAAACATTTTCAACTTTTTTCAATTTTACCCCCGTGGGATATATATTCTACCCACACACATTTGGAATTCTCCTGGGGTACCCTCACACATATTATTCCCTCATTTTGTGGATATTTTCACAAAAAAGTGAAATTTTCAAAAATCCAGAAAATTGGCTGAAAAAGACTAAATATCAAGGACTCATTGGTCGAATCGCTCTGGAACTGAAATCGGAATGCTCACTGACATTTTGCCTATCTGAAAGTCTGATAAACGCCGTAAAAATGACTAAGTCCAAAAAAAAATTTTTTTTAAATTTTACCCCCGTGGGATATATATTCTACCCACACACATTTGGAACTCTCCTGGGGTACCCTCACACATATTATTCCCTCATTTAGTGGATATTTTCACAAAAAAAGTGACATTTTCAAAAATCCAGAAAATTGGATGAAAACGACTACATATCAAGGACTCATTGGGCGAATCGCTCTGGAATTGAAATCCGTACGCTCAGTGACATTTCGCCTATCTAAAAGTCTGATAAACGCCGGAAAAATGACTATGTCCAAAAAAAAATATTTTTCAACTTTTTTCAATTTTACCCCCGTGGGATATATATTCTACCCACACACATTTGGAACTCTCCTGGGGTACCCTCACACTCATTATTCCCTCAATTAGTGGATATTTTCACAAAAAAGTGAAATTTTCAAAAATCCAGAAAATTGACTGAAAACGACTAAATATCAAGGACTCATTGGGCGAATCGCTCTGGAACTGAAATCGGAACGCTCACTGACATTTCCCCTATCTGAAAGTCTGATAAACGCCGGAAAAATGACTAAATCCAAAAATAAAAATTTTTCAACTTTTTTCAATTTTACCCTCGTGGGATATATATTCTACCCACACACATGTGGAACTCTCCTGTTGTACCCTCACACATATTATTCCCTTATTTAGTGGATATTTTCACAAAAAAGTGAAATTTTCAAAAATCCAGAAAATTAGCTGAAAACGACTAAATATCAAGGACTCATCCGGCGAATCGCTCTGGAACTGAAATCGGAATGCTCACTGACATTTCCCCTCTCTGAAAGTCTGATAAACGCCGGAAAAATGACTATGTCCAAAAAAAATAATTTTTCAACTTTTTTCAATTTTACGCCCGTGGGATATATATTCTACCCACACACATTTGGAACTCTCCTGGGGTACCCTCACACATATTATTCCCTCATTTAGTGGATATTTTCACAAAAAAGTGAAATTTTCAAAAATCCAGAAAATTGCCTGAAAACGACTAAATATCAAGGACTCATTGGGCGAATCGCTCTGGAACTGAAATCGGAATGCTCACTGACATTTCGGCTATCTGAAAGTCTGATAAACGCCGTAAAAATGACAGTCCAAAAAAAAATTTTTTTTCAACTTTTTTCAATTTTACCCCCGTGGGATATATATTCTACCCACACACATTTGGAACTCTCCTGGGGTACCCTCACACATATTATTCCCTCATTTAGTGGATATTTTCACAAAAAAGTGAAATTTTCAAAAATCCAGAATATTGGCTGAAAACGACTAAATATCAAGGACTCATTGGCCGAATCGCTCTGGAACTGAAATCTGAATGCTCACTGACATTTCGCCTATCTGAAAGTCTGATAAACGCCGGAAAAATGACTAAATCCAAAAATAAAAATTTTTCAACTTTATTCAATTTTACCCCCGTGGGATATATATTCTACCCACACACATTTGGAACTCTCCTGTTGTACCCTCACACGAATTATTGAATCATTTATTGGATAATTTCACAAAAAAGTGAAATTTTCAAAAATCCAGAAAATTAGCTGAAAACGACTTAATATCAAGGACTCATCCGGCGAATCGCTCTGGAATTGAAATCGGAACGCTCACCGACATTTCCCCTATCTGAAAGTCTGATAAATGCCGGAAAAATTACTAAATCCAAAAATAAAAATTTTTCAACTTTTTTCAATTTTACCCCCGTGGGATATATATTCTACCCACACACATTTGGAATTCTCCTGGGTACCCTCACACATATTATTTCCTCATTTAGTGGATATTTTCACAAAAAAGTGAAATTTTCAAAAATCCAGAAAATTGGCTGAAAACTAATAAATATTAAGGACTCATCTGGTGAATCGCTCTGGAACTGAAATCAGAATGCTCACTAACATTTCCACTATCTGAAAGTCTGATAAACGCCGGAAAAATGACTAAATCCAAAAATAAAAATTTTTCAACTTTATTCAATTTTACCCCCGTGGGATATATATTCTACCCACACACATTTGGAACTCTCCTGTTGTACCCTCACACGAATTATTGAATCATTTATTGGATAATTTCACAAAAAAGTGACATTTTCAAAAATCCAGAAAATTGGCTGAAAACGACTAAATATCAAGGACTCATTGGGAGAATCGCTCTGGAACTGAAATCGGAATGCTCACTGACATTTCGCCTATCTGAAGGTCTGATAAACGCCCGAAAAATGACTAAGTCCAAAAAAAAAATTTTTTTTTAACTTTTTTCAATTTTACCCCCGTGGGATATATATTCTACCCACACACATTTGGAACTCTCCTGGGGTACCCTCACACATATTATTCCCTCATTTAGTGGATATTTTCTCAAAAAAGTGAAATTTTCAAAAATCCAGAAAATTGGCTGAAAACGAAAAAATATTAAGGACTCATCTGGTGAATGGCTCTGGAACTGAAATCGGAATGCTCACTGACATGTCGCCTATCTGAAAGTCTGATAAACGCCGGAAAAATGACTAAGTCCAAAAAAAAATTTTTTTTTTACTTTTTTCAATTTTACCCCTGTGGGATATATATTCTACCCACACACATTTGGAATTCACCTGGGGTACCCTCACACATATTATTCCCTCATTTAGTGGATATTTTCACAAAAAAGTGAAATTTTCAAAAATCCAGAAAATTGGCTGAAAGCAACTAAATATCAAGGACTCATTGGGCGAATCGCTCTGGAATTGAAATTGGAACACTCACTGACATTTCCCTCATTTGAAAGTCTGATAAACGCCGGAAAAATGACTAAGTCCAAAAAAAAAACATTTTCAACTTTTTTCAATTTTACCCCCGTGGGATATATATTCTACCCACACACATTTGGAATTCTCCTGGGGTACCCTCACACATATTATTCCCTCATTTTGTGGATATTTTCACAAAAAAGTGAAATTTTCAAAAATCCAGAAAATTGGCTGAAAAAGACTAAATATCAAGGACTCATTGGTCGAATCGCTCTGGAACTGAAATCGGAATGCTCACTGACATTTTGCCTATCTGAAAGTCTGATAAACGCCGTAAAAATGACTAAGTCCAAAAAAAAATTTTTTTTAAATTTTACCCCCGTGGGATATATATTCTACCCACACACATTTGGAACTCTCCTGGGGTACCCTCACACATATTATTCCCTCATTTAGTGGATATTTTCACAAAAAAAGTGACATTTTCAAAAATCCAGAAAATTGGATGAAAACGACTACATATCAAGGACTCATTGGGCGAATCGCTCTGGAATTGAAATCCGTACGCTCAGTGACATTTCGCCTATCTAAAAGTCTGATAAACGCCGGAAAAATGACTATGTCCAAAAAAAAATATTTTTCAACTTTTTTCAATTTTACCCCCGTGGGATATATATTCTACCCACACACATTTGGAACTCTCCTGGGGTACCCTCACACTCATTATTCCCTCAATTAGTGGATATTTTCACAAAAAAGTGAAATTTTCAAAAATCCAGAAAATTGACTGAAAACGACTAAATATCAAGGACTCATTGGGCGAATCGCTCTGGAACTGAAATCGGAACGCTCACTGACATTTCCCCTATCTGAAAGTCTGATAAACGCCGGAAAAATGACTAAATCCAAAAATAAAAATTTTTCAACTTTTTTCAATTTTACCCTCGTGGGATATATATTCTACCCACACACATGTGGAACTCTCCTGTTGTACCCTCACACATATTATTCCCTTATTTAGTGGATATTTTCACAAAAAAGTGAAATTTTCAAAAATCCAGAAAATTAGCTGAAAACGACTAAATATCAAGGACTCATCCGGCGAATCGCTCTGGAACTGAAATCGGAATGCTCACTGACATTTCCCCTCTCTGAAAGTCTGATAAACGCCGGAAAAATGACTATGTCCAAAAAAAATAATTTTTCAACTTTTTTCAATTTTACGCCCGTGGGATATATATTCTACCCACACACATTTGGAACTCTCCTGGGGTACCCTCACACATATTATTCCCTCATTTAGTGGATATTTTCACAAAAAAGTGAAATTTTCAAAAATCCAGAAAATTGCCTGAAAACGACTAAATATCAAGGACTCATTGGGCGAATCGCTCTGGAACTGAAATCGGAATGCTCACTGACATTTCGGCTATCTGAAAGTCTGATAAACGCCGTAAAAATGACAGTCCAAAAAAAAATTTTTTTTCAACTTTTTTCAATTTTACCCCCGTGGGATATATATTCTACCCACACACATTTGGAACTCTCCTGGGGTACCCTCACACATATTATTCCCTCATTTAGTGGATATTTTCACAAAAAAGTGAAATTTTCAAAAATCCAGAATATTGGCTGAAAACGACTAAATATCAAGGACTCATTGGCCGAATCGCTCTGGAACTGAAATCTGAATGCTCACTGACATTTCGCCTATCTGAAAGTCTGATAAACGCCGGAAAAATGACTAAATCCAAAAATAAAAATTTTTCAACTTTATTCAATTTTACCCCCGTGGGATATATATTCTACCCACACACATTTGGAACTCTCCTGTTGTACCCTCACACGAATTATTGAATCATTTATTGGATAATTTCACAAAAAAGTGAAATTTTCAAAAATCCAGAAAATTGGCTGAAAACGCCTAAATATCAAGGACTCATTGGGCGAATCGCTCTGGAACTGAAACTGGAACGCTCACTGACATTTCCCCTATCTGAAAGTCTGTCAAAAGCCAGAAAAATGACTAAGTCAAAAAAAAAATTTTTTCAACTTTTTTCAATTTTACCCCTGTGGGATATATATTCTAACCACACACATTTGTAACTCTCCTGGGGTACCCTCACACATATTATTCCCTCATTTAGTGGATATTTTCACAAAAAAGTAAAATTTTCAAAAATCCAGAAAATTGGCTGAAAACGCCTAAATATCAAGGATTCATTGGGCGAATCGCTCTGTAACTGAAATCGGAACGCTCACTGACATTTCCCCTATCTGAAAGTCTGATAAACGCCGGAAAAATGACTAAATCCAAAAATAAAAACTTTTCAACTTTTTTCAATTTTACACCCGTGGGATATATATTCTACCCACACACATTTGAAACTCTCCTGGGGTACCCTCACACATATTATTCCCTCATTTAGTGGATATTTTCACAAAAATGTGAAATTTTCAAAAATCCAGAAAATTGTCTGAAAACGACTAAATATCTAGGACTCATTGGGCGAATAGTTCTGGAACTAAAATCGTAACGCTTACTGACAGTTCCCTTATCTGAAAGTCTGATAAATGCCGGAAAAATGACTAAGTCCAAAAAAAAAAATGTTTCAACTTTTTTCAATTTTACCCCTGTGGGATATATATTCTACCCACACACATTTGGAACTCTCCTGGGGTACCCTCACACATATTATTCCCTCATTTAGTGGATATTTTCACAAAAAAGTGAAATTTTCAAAAATCCAGAAAATTGGCTGAAAACGACTAAATATCAAGGACTCATTGGGCGAATCGCTCTGGAATTGAAATCGGAATGCTCACTGACATTTGGCCTATCTAAAAGTCTGATAAATGCCAGAAAAATGACTAAGTCCAAAAAAAAAAATTTTTTCAACTTTTTTCAATTTTACCCCCGTGGGATATATATTCTACCCACACACATTTGGAACTCTCCTGGGGTACCCTCACACATATTATTCCCTCATTTAGTGGATACTTTCACAAAAAAGTGAAATTTTCAAAAATCCAGAAAATTGGCTGAAAACGCCTAAATATCAAGGATTCATTGGGCGAATCGCTCTGCAACTGAAATCGGAACGCTCACTGACATTTCCCGTATCTGAAAGTCTGATAAACGCCGGAAAAATGACTAAATCCAAAAATAAAAACTTTTCAACTTTTTTCAATTTTACACCCGTGGGATATATATTCAACCCACACACATTTGGAACTCTCCTGGGGTACCCTCACACATGTTATTCTCTCATTTAGTGGATATTTTCACAAAAAAGTGACATTTTCAAAAATCCAGAAAATTGGCTGAAAACGACTAAATATCAAGAACTCATTGGGCGAATCGCTCTGGAACTGAAATCGGAATGCTCACTGAAATTTCGCCTATCTGAAGGTCTGATAAACGCCCGAAAAATGACTAAGTCCAAAAAAAAAATTTTTTTTAACTTTTTTCAATTTTACCCCCGTGGGATATATATTCTACCCACACACATTTGGAACTCTCCTGGGGTACCCTCACACATATTATTTCCTCATTTAGTGGATATTTTCACAAAAAAGTGAAATTTTCAAAAATCCAGAAAATTGGCTGAAAACGACTAAATGTCAAGGACTCATTGGGCGAATCACTCTGGAATTGAAATCGGAACGCTCACTGACATTTCCCCTATCTGAAAGTCTGATAAACGCAGGAAAAATGACTAAATCCAAAAATAAAAATTTTTCAACTTTTTTCAATTTTACCCCCGTGGGGTATATATTCTACCCACACACATTTGGAACTCTCCTGGGGTACCCTCACACATATTATTCCCTCATTTAGTGGATATTTTCACAAAAAAGTGAAATTTTCAAAAATCCAGAAAATTGGCTGAAAGCAACTAAATATCAAGGACTCATTGGGCGAATCGCTCTGGAATTGAAATTGGAACACTCACTGACATTTCCCTCATTTGAAAGTCTCATAAACGCCGGAAAAATGACTAAGTCCAAAAAAAAACATTTTCAACTTTTTTCAATTTTACCCCCGTGGGATATATATTCTACCCACACACATTTGGAATTCTCCTGGGGTACCCTCACACATATTATTCCCTCATTTTGTGGATATTTTCACAAAAAAGTGAAATTTTCAAAAATCCAGAAAATTGGCTGAAAAAGACTAAATATCAAGGACTCATTGGTCGAATCGCTCTGGAACTGAAATCGGAATGCTCACTGACATTTTGCCTATCTGAAAGTCTGATAAACGCCGTAAAAATGACTAAGTCCAAAAAAAATTTTTTTTAAATTTTACCCCCGTGGGATATATATTCTACCCACACACATTTGGAACTCTCCTGGGGTACCCTCACACATATTATTCCCTCATTTAGTGGATATTTTCACAAAAAAGTGAAATTTTCAAAAATCCAGAAAATTGGCTGAAAACGACTAAATATCAAGGACTCATTAGGCAAATCGCTCTGGAACTGAAATCGGAATGCTCACTGACATTTCGGCTATCTGAAAGTCTGATAAACGCCGTAAAAATGACAGTCCAAAAAAAAATTTTTTTTCAACTTTTTTCAATTTTACCCCCGTGGGATATATATTCTACCCACACACATTTGGAACTCTCCTGGGGTACCCTCACACATATTATTCCCTCATTTAGTGGATATTTTCACAAAAAAAGTGAAATTTTCAAAAATCCTGAAAATTGGCTGAAAACGACTAAATATCAAGGACTCATTGGGCGAATCGCTCTCGAATTGAAATCGGAACGCTCACTGACATTTCGCCTATCTAAAAGTTTGATAAACGCCGGAAAAATGACTAAGTCCAAAAAAAAAAATGTTTCAACTTTTTTCAATTTTACCCCTGTGGGATATATATTCTACCCACACATATTTGAAACTCTCCTGGGGTACCCTCACACATATTATTCCCTCATTTAGTGGATATTTTCACAAAAATGTGAAATTTTCAAAAATCCAGAAAATTGTCTGAAAACGACTAAATATCCAGGACTCATTGGGCGAATAGTTCTGGAACTAAAATCGTAACGCTTACTGACAGTTCCCTTATCTGAAAGTCTGATAAATGCCGGAAAAATGACTAAGTCCAAAAAAATAAATGTTTCAACTTTTTTCAATTTTACCCCTGTGGGATATATATTCTACCCACACACATTTGGAACTCTCCTGGGGTACCCTCACACATATTATTCCCTCATTTAGTGGATATTTTCACAAAAAAGTGAAATTTTCAAAAATCCAGAAAATTGGCTGAAAACGACTAAATATCAAGGACTCATTGGGCGAATCGCTCTGGAATTGAAATCGGAATGCTCACTGACATTTCGCCTATCTAAAAGTCTGATAAATGCCAGAAAAATGACTAAGTCCAAAAAAAAAAATTTTTTCAACTTTTTTCAATTTTACCCCCGTGGGATATATATTCTACCCACACACATTTGGAACTCTCCTGGGGTACCCTCACACATATTATTCCCTCATTTAGTGGATATTTTCACAAAAAAGTGAAATTTTCAAAAATCCAGAAAATTGGCTGAAAATGACTAAATATCAAGGACTCATTGGGCGAATCGCTTTGGAATTGAAATCGGAACGCTCACTGACATTTCCCTTATCTGAAAGTCTGATAAACGCCGGAAAAATAACTAAGTCCAAAAAAAATAATTTTTCAACTTTTTTCAATTTTACGCCCGTGGGATATATATTCTACCCACATACATTGGGAACTCTCCTGGGGTACCCTCACACATATTATTCCCTCATTTAGTGGATATTTTCACAAAAAAGTGAAATTTTCAAAAATCCAGAAAATTGGCTGAAAACGACTAAATATCAAGGACTCATTGGGCGAATCGCTCTCGAATTGAAATCGGAACGCTCACTTTACATTTCCCCTATCTGAAAGTCTGATAAATGCCGGAAAAATGACTAAATCCAAAAATAAAAATTTTTCAACTTTTTTCAATTTTACCCGCGTGGGATATATATTCTACCCACACACATTTGGACCTCTCCTGGGGTACCCTCACACATATTATTCCCTCATTTAGTGGATATTTTCACAAAAAAGTGAAATTTTCAAAAATCCAAAAAATTGGCTGAAAACGACTAAATATCAAGGACTCATTGGGCGAATCGCTCTGGAACTAAAATCGTAACGCTCACTGACATTTCCCTTATCTGAAAGTCTGATAAACGCCGGAAAAATGACTAAGTCCAAAAAAAAAAATGTTTCAACTTTTTTCAATTTTACCCCTGTGGGATATATATTCTACCCACACACATTTGGAACTCTCCTGGGGTACCCTCACACATATTATTCCCTCATTTAGTGGATATTTTCACAAAAATGTGAAATTTTCAAAAATCCATAAAATTGTCTGAAAACGACTAAATATCCAGGACTCATTGGGCGAATAGCTCTGGAACTAAAATCGTAACGCTTACTGACAGTTCCCTTATCTGAAAGTCTGATAAACGCCAGAAAAATGACTAAGTCCAAAAAAAAACTTTTTTTCAACTTTTATCAATTTTACCCCTGTGGGATATATATTCTACCCACACACATTTGGAACTCTCCTGAGGTACCCTCACACATATTATTCCCTCATTTAGTGGATATTTTCACAAAAAAGTGAAATTTTCAAAAATCCATAAAATTGGCTGAAAACGACTAAATATCAAGGCTTCATTGGGCGAATCGCTCTGCAACTGAAATCGGAACGCTCACTGACATTTCCCCTATCTGAAAGTCTGATAAACGCCGGAAAAATGACTAAATCCAAAAATATAAATTTTTCAACTTTTTTCAATTTTACCCCCGTGGGATATATATTCTACCCACACACATTTGGAACTCTCCTGGGGTACCCTCACACATATTATTCCCTCATTTAGTGGATATTTTCACAAAAAAAGTGAAATTTTCAAAAATCCAGAGAATTGGCTGAAAACGACTAAATATCAAGGAATCATTGGGCGAATCGTTCTGGAACTGAAATCAGAATGCTCACTGACATTTTGCCTATCTGAAAGTCTGATAAACGCCGGAAAAATGACTAAGTCCAAAAAAAAAATTTTTTTCAACTTTTTTCAATTTTACTCCCGTGGGATATATATTCTACCCACACACATTTGGAATTCTCCTGGGGTACCCTCACACATATTATTCCCTCATTTAGTGGATATTTTCACAAAAAAAGTGAAATTTTCAAAAATCCAGAAAATTGGCTGAAAACGACTACATATTAAGGACTCATTGGGCGAATCGCACTGGAATTGAAATCGGAATGTTCACTGACATTTCCCTTATCTGAAAGTCTGATAAACGCCGGAAAAATGACTAAGTCCAAAAAAAATAATTTTTTTCAACTTTTTTCAATTTTACCCCCATGGGATATATATTCTACCCACACACATTTGGAACTCTCCTGGGGTACACTCACATATATTATTCCCTCATTTAGTGGATATTTTCACAAAAAAGTGAAATTTTCAAAAATCCAGAAAATTGGCTGAAAACGACTAAATATCAAGGACTCATTGGGCGAATCACTCTGGAACTAAGATCGTAACGCTCACTGACATTTCCCTTATCTGAAAGTCTGATAAACGCCGGAAAAATAACTAAGTCCAAAAAAAATAATTTTTCAACTTTTTTCAATTTTACGCCCGTGGGATATATATTCTACCCACACACATTTGGAACTCTCCTGGGGTACCCTCACACATATTATTCCCTCATTTAGTGGATATTTTCACAAAAAAGTGAAATTTTCAAAAATCCAGAAAATTGGCTGAAAACGACAAAATATCCAGGACTCATTGGGCGAATCGCTCTGGAACTAAAATCGTAACGCTCATTGACATTTCCCTTATCTGAAAGTCTGATAAACGCCGGAAAAATGACTAAGTCCAAAAAAAATTTTTTTCAACTTTTTTCAATTTTACCCTGTGGGATATATATTCTACCCACACACATTTGGAACTCTCCTGGGGTACCCTCACACATATTATTCCCTCATTTAGTGGATATTTTCACAAAAAAGTGAAATTTTCAAAAATCCAGAAAATTGGCTGAAAACGACTAAATATCAAGGACTCATTGGGCGAATCGCTCTGGAACTAAAATCGTAACCCTCACTGACATTTCCCTTATCTGAAAGTCTGATAAACGCCGGAAAAATGACTAAGTCCAAAAAAAATAATTTTTCAACTTTTTTCAATTTTACCCCTGTGGGATATATATTCTACCCACACACATTCGGAACTCTCCTGGGGTACCCTCACACATATTATCCCCTCATTTAGTGGATATTTTCACAAAAAAGTGAAATTTTTAAAAATCCAGAAAATTGGCTGAAAACGACTAAATATCAAGGACTCATTGGGCGAATCGCTCTGGAACTAAAATCGTAATGCTCACTAACATTTCCCTTATCTGAAAGTCTGATAAACGCCGGAAAAATAACTATGTCCAAAAAAAAAATGTTTTAAACTTTTTTCAATTTTACCCCTGTGGGATATATATTCTACCCACGCACATTTGGAACTCTCCTGGGGTACCCTCACACATATTATTCCCTCATTTAGTGGATATTTTCACAAAAAAGTGAAATTTTCAAAAATCCAGAAAATTGGCTGAAAACGACAAAATATCCAGGACTCATTGGGCGAAATGCTCTGGAACTAAAATCGTAACCCTCACTGACATTTCCCTTATCTGAAAGTCTGATAAACGCCGGAAAAATGACTAAGTCTAAAAAAAATAATTTTTCAACTTTTTTCAATTTTACCCCTGTGGGATATATATTCTACCCACACACATTTGGAACTCTCCTGGGGTACCCTCACACATATTGTTCCCTCATTTAGTGGATATTTTCACAAAAAAGTGAAATTTTCAAAAATCCAGAAAATTGGCTGAAAACGACTAAATAACCAGGACTCATTGGGCGAATCGCTCTGGAACTAAAATCGTAACACTCACTGACATTTCCCTTATCTGAAAGTCTGATAAACGCCGGAAAAATGACTAAGTCCAAAAAAAAATTTTTTCAACTTTTTTCAATTTTACCCCTGTGGGATATATATTCTACCCACACACATTTGGAACTCTCCTGGGGTACCCTCACACATATTGTTCCCTCATTTAGTGGATATTTTCACAAAAAAGTGAAATTTTCAAAAATCCAGAAAATTGGCTGAAAACGACTAAATATCAAGGACTCATTGGGCGAATCGCTCTGGAACTAAAATCGTAACCCTCACTGACATTTCCCTTATCTGAAAGTCTGATAAAAGCCAGAAAAATGACTAAGTCCAAAAAAATAAATTTTTCAACTTTTTTCAATTTTACCCCTGTGGGATATATATTCTACCCACACACATTTGGAACTCTCCTGGGGTACCCTCATACATATTGTTCCCTCATTTAGTGGATATTTTCACAAAAAAGTGAAATTTTCAAAAATCCAGAAAATTGGCTGAAAACGACTAAATATCAAGGACTCATTGGGCGAATCGCTCTGGAACTAAAATCGTAACGCTCACTGACATCTCCCTTTCTGAAAGTCTGATAAACGCCGGAAAAATGACTAAGTCCAAAAAAAAAATTTTTATAACTTTTTTCAATTTTACCCCTGTGGGATATATATTCTACCCACACACATTTGGAACTCTCCTGGGGTACCCTCACACATATTGTTCCCTCATTTAGTGGATATTTTCACAAAAAAGTGAAATTTTCAAAAATCCAGAAAATTGGCTGAAAACGACTAAATATCCAGGACTCATTGGGCGAATCGCTCTCGAATTGAAATCGGAACGCTCACTGACATTTCGCCTATCTAAAAGTTTGATAAACGCCGGAAAAATGACTAAGTCCAAAAAAAAACTTTTTTTCAACGTTTATCAATTTTACCCCCGTGGGATATATATTCTACCCACACACATTTGGAACTCTCCTGGGGTACCCTCACACATATTATTCCCTCATTTAGTGGATATTTTCACAAAAAAGTGAAATTTTCAAAAATCCAGAAAATTGGCTGAAAACGACTAAATATCAAGGACTCATTGGGCGAATCGCTCTGCAACTGAAATCGGAACGCTCACTGAGATTTCCCCTATCTGAAAGTCTGATAAATGCCGGAAAAATGACTAAATCCAAAAATAAAAATTTTTCAGCTTTTTTCAATTTTACCCCCGTGGGATATATATTCTACCCACACACATTTGGAACTCTCCTGGGGTACCCTCACACATATTATTCCCTCATTTAGCGGATATTTTCACAAAAAAGTGAAATTTTCAAAAATCCAAAAAATTGGCTGAAAACGACTAAATATCAAGGACTCATTGGGCGAATTGCTCTGGAACTAAAATCGTAACGCTCACTGACATTTCCCTTATCTGAAAGTCTGATAAACGCCGGAAAAATGACTAAGTCCAAAAAAAAAAATGTTTCAACTTTTTTCAATTTTACCCCTGTGGGATATATATTCTACCCACACACATTTGGAACTCTCCTGGGGTACCCTCACACATATTATTCCCTCATTTAGTGGATATTTTCACAAAAATGTGAAATTTTCAAAAATCCATAAAATTGTCTGAAAACGACTAAATATCCAGGACTCATTGGGCGAATAGCTCTGGAACTAAAATCGTAACGCTTACTGACAGTTCCCTTATCTGAAAGTCTGATAAACGCCGGAAAAATGACTAAGTCCAAAAAAAAACTTTTTTTCAACCTTTATCAATTTTACCCCCGTGGGATATATATTCTACCCACACACATTTGGAACTCTCCTGAGGTACCCTCACACATATTATTCCTTCATTTAGTGGATATTTTCACAAAAAAGTGAAATTTTCAAAAATCCAGAAAATTGGCTGAAAACGACTAAATATCAAGGATTCATTGGGCGAATCGCTCTGCAACTGAAATCGGAACGCTCACTGACATTTCCCCTATCTGAAAGTCTGATAAACGCCGGAAAAATGACTAAATCCAAAAATAAAAATTTTTCAACTTTTTTCAATTTTACCCCCGTGGGATATATATTCTACTCACACACATTTGGAACTCTCCTGGGGTACCCTCACACATATTATTCCCTCATTTAGTGGATATTTTCACAAAAATGTGAAATTTTCAAAAATCCAGAAAATTGTCTGAAAACGACTAAATATCCAGGACTCATTGGGCGAATAGCTCTGGAACTAAAATCGTAACGCTTACTGACAGTTCCCTTATCTGAAAGTCTGATAAACGCCGGAAAAATGACTAAGTCCAAAAAAAAAAAAATGTTTCAACTTTTTTCAATTTTACCCCTGTGGGATATATATTCTACCCACACACATTTGGAACTCTCCTGGGGTACCCTCACACATATTATTCCCTCATTTAGTGGATATTTTCACAAAAAAGTGAAATTTTCAAAAATCCAGAGAATTGGCTGAAAACGACTAAATAACCAGGACTCATTGGGCGAATCGCTCTGGAACTAAAATCGTAACGCTCATTGACATTTCCCTTATCTGAAAGTCTGATAAACGCCGGAAAAATGACTAAGTCCAAAAAAAATTTTTTTCAACTTTTTTCAATTTTACCCTGTGGGATATATATTCTACCCACACACATTTGGAACTCTCCTGGGGTACCCTCACACATATTATTCCCTCATTTAGTGGATATTTTCACAAAAAAGTGAAATTTTCAAAAATCCAGAAAATTGGCTGAAAACGACTAAATATCAAGGACTCATTGGGCGAATCGCTCTGGAACTAAAATCGTAACCCTCACTGACATTTCCCTTATCTGAAAGTCTGATAAACGCCGGAAAAATGACTAAGTCCAAAAAAAATAATTTTTCAACTTTTTTCAATTTTACCCCTGTGGGATATATATTCTACCCACACACATTCGGAACTCTCCTGGGGTACCCTCACACATATTATCCCCTCATTTAGTGGATATTTTCACAAAAAAGTGAAATTTTTAAAAATCCAGAAAATTGGCTGAAAACGACTAAATATCAAGGACTCATTGGGCGAATCGCTCTGGAACTAAAATCGTAATGCTCACTAACATTTCCCTTATCTGAAAGTCTGATAAACGCCGGAAAAATAACTATGTCCAAAAAAAAAATGTTTTAAACTTTTTTCAATTTTACCCCTGTGGGATATATATTCTACCCACGCACATTTGGAACTCTCCTGGGGTACCCTCACACATATTATTCCCTCATTTAGTGGATATTTTCACAAAAAAGTGAAATTTTCAAAAATCCAGAAAATTGGCTGAAAACGACAAAATATCCAGGACTCATTGGGCGAAATGCTCTGGAACTAAAATCGTAACCCTCACTGACATTTCCCTTATCTGAAAGTCTGATAAACGCCGGAAAAATGACTAAGTCTAAAAAAAATAATTTTTCAACTTTTTTCAATTTTACCCCTGTGGGATATATATTCTACCCACACACATTTGGAACTCTCCTGGGGTACCCTCACACATATTGTTCCCTCATTTAGTGGATATTTTCACAAAAAAGTGAAATTTTCAAAAATCCAGAAAATTGGCTGAAAACGACTAAATAACCAGGACTCATTGGGCGAATCGCTCTGGAACTAAAATCGTAACACTCACTGACATTTCCCTTATCTGAAAGTCTGATAAACGCCGGAAAAATGACTAAGTCCAAAAAAAAATTTTTTCAACTTTTTTCAATTTTACCCCTGTGGGATATATATTCTACCCACACACATTTGGAACTCTCCTGGGGTACCCTCACACATATTGTTCCCTCATTTAGTGGATATTTTCACAAAAAAGTGAAATTTTCAAAAATCCAGAAAATTGGCTGAAAACGACTAAATATCAAGGACTCATTGGGCGAATCGCTCTGGAACTAAAATCGTAACCCTCACTGACATTTCCCTTATCTGAAAGTCTGATAAAAGCCAGAAAAATGACTAAGTCCAAAAAAATAAATTTTTCAACTTTTTTCAATTTTACCCCTGTGGGATATATATTCTACCCACACACATTTGGAACTCTCCTGGGGTACCCTCATACATATTGTTCCCTCATTTAGTGGATATTTTCACAAAAAAGTGAAATTTTCAAAAATCCAGAAAATTGGCTGAAAACGACTAAATATCAAGGACTCATTGGGCGAATCGCTCTGGAACTAAAATCGTAACGCTCACTGACATCTCCCTTTCTGAAAGTCTGATAAACGCCGGAAAAATGACTAAGTCCAAAAAAAAAATTTTTATAACTTTTTTCAATTTTACCCCTGTGGGATATATATTCTACCCACACACATTTGGAACTCTCCTGGGGTACCCTCACACATATTGTTCCCTCATTTAGTGGATATTTTCACAAAAAAGTGAAATTTTCAAAAATCCAGAAAATTGGCTGAAAACGACTAAATATCCAGGACTCATTGGGCGAATCGCTCTCGAATTGAAATCGGAACGCTCACTGACATTTCGCCTATCTAAAAGTTTGATAAACGCCGGAAAAATGACTAAGTCCAAAAAAAAACTTTTTTTCAACGTTTATCAATTTTACCCCCGTGGGATATATATTCTACCCACACACATTTGGAACTCTCCTGGGGTACCCTCACACATATTATTCCCTCATTTAGTGGATATTTTCACAAAAAAGTGAAATTTTCAAAAATCCAGAAAATTGGCTGAAAACGACTAAATATCAAGGACTCATTGGGCGAATCGCTCTGCAACTGAAATCGGAACGCTCACTGAGATTTCCCCTATCTGAAAGTCTGATAAATGCCGGAAAAATGACTAAATCCAAAAATAAAAATTTTTCAGCTTTTTTCAATTTTACCCCCGTGGGATATATATTCTACCCACACACATTTGGAACTCTCCTGGGGTACCCTCACACATATTATTCCCTCATTTAGCGGATATTTTCACAAAAAAGTGAAATTTTCAAAAATCCAAAAAATTGGCTGAAAACGACTAAATATCAAGGACTCATTGGGCGAATTGCTCTGGAACTAAAATCGTAACGCTCACTGACATTTCCCTTATCTGAAAGTCTGATAAACGCCGGAAAAATGACTAAGTCCAAAAAAAAAAATGTTTCAACTTTTTTCAATTTTACCCCTGTGGGATATATATTCTACCCACACACATTTGGAACTCTCCTGGGGTACCCTCACACATATTATTCCCTCATTTAGTGGATATTTTCACAAAAATGTGAAATTTTCAAAAATCCATAAAATTGTCTGAAAACGACTAAATATCCAGGACTCATTGGGCGAATAGCTCTGGAACTAAAATCGTAACGCTTACTGACAGTTCCCTTATCTGAAAGTCTGATAAACGCCGGAAAAATGACTAAGTCCAAAAAAAAACTTTTTTTCAACCTTTATCAATTTTACCCCCGTGGGATATATATTCTACCCACACACATTTGGAACTCTCCTGAGGTACCCTCACACATATTATTCCTTCATTTAGTGGATATTTTCACAAAAAAGTGAAATTTTCAAAAATCCAGAAAATTGGCTGAAAACGACTAAATATCAAGGATTCATTGGGCGAATCGCTCTGCAACTGAAATCGGAACGCTCACTGACATTTCCCCTATCTGAAAGTCTGATAAACGCCGGAAAAATGACTAAATCCAAAAATAAAAATTTTTCAACTTTTTTCAATTTTACCCCCGTGGGATATATATTCTACTCACACACATTTGGAACTCTCCTGGGGTACCCTCACACATATTATTCCCTCATTTAGTGGATATTTTCACAAAAATGTGAAATTTTCAAAAATCCAGAAAATTGTCTGAAAACGACTAAATATCCAGGACTCATTGGGCGAATAGCTCTGGAACTAAAATCGTAACGCTTACTGACAGTTCCCTTATCTGAAAGTCTGATAAACGCCGGAAAAATGACTAAGTCCAAAAAAAAAAAAATGTTTCAACTTTTTTCAATTTTACCCCTGTGGGATATATATTCTACCCACACACATTTGGAACTCTCCTGGGGTACCCTCACACATATTATTCCCTCATTTAGTGGATATTTTCACAAAAAAGTGAAATTTTCAAAAATCCAGAGAATTGGCTGAAAACGACTAAATAACCAGGACTCATTGGGCGAATCGCTCTGGAACTAAAATCGTAACACTCACTGACATTTCCCTTATCTGAAAGTCTGATAAACGCCGGAAAAATGACTAAGTCCAAAAAAAAATTTTTTCAACTTTTTTCAATTTTACCCCTGTGGGATATATATTCTACCCACACACATTTGGAACTCTCCTGGGGTACCCTCACACATATTATTCCCTCATTTAGTGGATATTTTCACAAAAAAGTGAAATTTTCAAAAATCCAGAAAATTGGCTGAAAACGACTAAATATCAAGGACTCATTGGGCGAATCGCTCTGGAACTAAAATCGTAACCCTCACTGACATTTCCCTTATCTGAAAGTCTGATAAACGCCGGAAAAATGACTAAGTCCAAAAAAAATAATTTTTCAACTTTTTTCAATTTTACCCCTGTGGGATATATATTCTACCCACACACATTCGGAACTCTCCTGGGGTACCCTCACACATATTATCCCCTCATTTAGTGGATATTTTCACAAAAAAGTGAAATTTTTAAAAATCCAGAAAATTGGCTGAAAACGACTAAATATCAAGGACTCATTGGGCGAATCGCTCTGGAACTAAAATCGTAATGCTCACTAACATTTCCCTTATCTGAAAGTCTGATAAACGCCGGAAAAATAACTATGTCCAAAAAAAAAATGTTTTAAACTTTTTTCAATTTTACCCCTGTGGGATATATATTCTACCCACGCACATTTGGAACTCTCCTGGGGTACCCTCACACATATTATTCCCTCATTTAGTGGATATTTTCACAAAAAAGTGAAATTTTCAAAAATCCAGAAAATTGGCTGAAAACGACAAAATATCCAGGACTCATTGGGCGAAATGCTCTGGAACTAAAATCGTAACCCTCACTGACATTTCCCTTATCTGAAAGTCTGATAAACGCCGGAAAAATGACTAAGTCTAAAAAAAATAATTTTTCAACTTTTTTCAATTTTACCCCTGTGGGATATATATTCTACCCACACACATTTGGAACTCTCCTGGGGTACCCTCACACATATTGTTCCCTCATTTAGTGGATATTTTCACAAAAAAGTGAAATTTTCAAAAATCCAGAAAATTGGCTGAAAACGACTAAATAACCAGGACTCATTGGGCGAATCGCTCTGGAACTAAAATCGTAACACTCACTGACATTTCCCTTATCTGAAAGTCTGATAAACGCCGGAAAAATGACTAAGTCCAAAAAAAAATTTTTTCAACTTTTTTCAATTTTACCCCTGTGGGATATATATTCTACCCACACACATTTGGAACTCTCCTGGGGTACCCTCACACATATTGTTCCCTCATTTAGTGGATATTTTCACAAAAAAGTGAAATTTTCAAAAATCCAGAAAATTGGCTGAAAACGACTAAATATCAAGGACTCATTGGGCGAATCGCTCTGGAACTAAAATCGTAACCCTCACTGACATTTCCCTTATCTGAAAGTCTGATAAAAGCCAGAAAAATGACTAAGTCCAAAAAAATAAATTTTTCAACTTTTTTCAATTTTACCCCTGTGGGATATATATTCTACCCACACACATTTGGAACTCTCCTGGGGTACCCTCATACATATTGTTCCCTCATTTAGTGGATATTTTCACAAAAAAGTGAAATTTTCAAAAATCCAGAAAATTGGCTGAAAACGACTAAATATCAAGGACTCATTGGGCGAATCGCTCTGGAACTAAAATCGTAACGCTCACTGACATCTCCCTTTCTGAAAGTCTGATAAACGCCGGAAAAATGACTAAGTCCAAAAAAAAAATTTTTATAACTTTTTTCAATTTTACCCCTGTGGGATATATATTCTACCCACACACATTTGGAACTCTCCTGGGGTACCCTCACACATATTGTTCCCTCATTTAGTGGATATTTTCACAAAAAAGTGAAATTTTCAAAAATCCAGAAAATTGGCTGAAAACGACTAAATATCCAGGACTCATTGGGCGAATCGCTCTCGAATTGAAATCGGAACGCTCACTGACATTTCGCCTATCTAAAAGTTTGATAAACGCCGGAAAAATGACTAAGTCCAAAAAAAAACTTTTTTTCAACTTTTATCAATTTTACCCCCGTGGGATATATATTCTACCCACACACATTTGGAACTCTCCTGGGGTACCCTCACACATATTATTCCCTCATTTAGTGGATATTTTCACAAAAAAGTGAAATTTTCAAAAATCCAGAAAATTGGCTGAAAACGACTAAATATCAAGGACTCATTGGGCGAATCGCTCTGCAACTGAAATCGGAACGCTCACTGAGATTTCCCCTATCTGAAAGTCTGATAAATGCCGGAAAAATGACTAAATCCAAAAATAAAAATTTTTCAGCTTTTTTCAATTTTACCCCCGTGGGATATATATTCTACCCACACACATTTGGAACTCTCCTGGGGTACCCTCACACATATTATTCCCTCATTTAGTGGATATTTTCACAAAAAAGTGAAATTTTCAAAAATCCAAAAAATTGGCTGAAAACGACTAAATATCAAGGACTCATTGGGCGAATAGCTCTGGAACTAAAATCGTAACGCTTACTGACAGTTCCCTTATCTGAAAGTCTGATAAACGCCGGAAAAATGACTAAGTCCAAAAAAAAACTTTTTTTCAACCTTTATCAATTTTACCCCCGTGGGATATATATTCTACCCACACACATTTGGAACTCTCCTGAGGTACCCTCACACATATTATTCCTTCATTTAGTGGATATTTTCACAAAAAAGTGAAATTTTCAAAAATCCAGAAAATTGTCTGAAAACGACTAAATATCAAGGATTCATTGGGCGAATCGCTCTGCAACTGAAATCGGAACGCTCACTGACATTTCCCCTATCTGAAAGTCTGATAAACGCCGGAAAAATGACTAAATCCAAAAATAAAAATTTTTCAACTTTTTTCAATTTTACCCCCGTGGGATATATATTCTACTCACACACATTTGGAACTCTCCTGGGGTACCCTCACACATATTATTCCCTCATTTAGTGGATATTTTCACAAAAATGTGAAATTTTCAAAAATCCAGAAAATTGTCTGAAAACGACTAAATATCCAGGACTCATTGGGCGAATAGCTCTGGAACTAAAATCGTAACGCTTACTGACAGTTCCCTTATCTGAAAGTCTGATAAACGCCGGAAAAATGACTAAGTCCAAAAAAAAAAAAATGTTTCAACTTTTTTCAATTTTACCCCTGTGGGATATATATTCTACCCACACACATTTGGAACTCTCCTGGGGTACCCTCACACATATTATTCCCTCATTTAGTGGATATTTTCACAAAAAAGTGAAATTTTCAAAAATCCAGAGAATTGGCTGAAAACGACTAAATATCAAGGAATCATTGGGCGAATCGCTCTGGAACTGAAATCAGAATGCTCACTGACATTTTGCCTATCTGAAAGTCTGATAAACGCCGGAAAAATGACTAAGTCCAAAAAAAAAATTTTTTTCAACTTTTTTCAATTTTACCCCAGTGGGATATATATTCTACCCACACACATTTGGAATTCTCCTGGGGTACCCTCACACATATTATTTACTCATTTAGTGGATATTTTCACAAAAAAAGTGAAATTTTCAAAAATCCAGAAAATTGGCTGAAAACGACTACATATTAAGGACTCATTGGGCGAATCGCTCTGGAATTGAAATCGGAATGCTCACTGACATTTCCCTTATCTGAAAGTCTGATAAACGCCGGAAAAATGACTAAGTCCAAAAATAAATATTTTACAACTTTTTACAATTTTAGCCCTGTGGGATATATATTCTACCCACACACATTTGGAACTCTCCTGGGGTACCCTCACACATATTATTCCCTCATTTAGTGGTTATTTTCACAAAAAAGTGAAATTTTCAAAAATCCAGAAAATTGGCTGAAAACGACTAAATATCAAGGACTCATTGGGCGAATCGCTCTCGAATTGAAATCGGAACGCTCACTGACATTTCGCCTATCTAAAAGTTTGATAAACGCCGGAAAAATGACTAAGTCCAAAAAAAAACTTTTTTTCAACTTTTATCAATTTTACCCCCGTGGGATATATATTCTACCCACACACATTTGGAACTCTCCTGGGGTACCCTCACACATATTATTCCCTCATTTAGTGGATATTTTCACAAAAAAGTGAAATTTTAAAAAATCCAGAAAATTGGCTGAAAACGACTAAATATCAAGGCTTCATTGGGCGAATCACTCTGGAACTAAGATCGTAACGCTCACTGACATTTCCCTTATCTGAAAGTCTGATAAACGCCTGAAAAATGACTAAGTACAAAAAAAATAATTTTTCAACTTTTTTCAATTTTACCCCTGTGGGATATATATTCTACCCACACACATTTGGAACTCTCCTGGGGTACCCTCACACATATTATTCCCTCATTTAGTGGATATTTTCACAAAAAAGTGAAATTTTCAAAATCCAGAAAATTGGCTGAAAACGACAAAATATCCAGGACTCATTGGGCGAATCGCTCTGGAACTAAAATCGTAACGCTCATTGACATTTCCCATATCTGAAAGTCTGATAAACGCCGGAAAAATGACTAAGTCCAAAAAAAATTTTTTTCAACTTTTTTCAATTTTACCCTGTGGGATATATATTCTACCCACACACATTTTGAACTCTCCTGGGGTACCCTCACACATATTATTCCCTCATTTAGTGGATATTTTCACAAAAAAGTGAAATTTTCAAAAATCCAGAAAATTGGCTGAAAACGACTAAATATCAAGGACTCATTGGGCGAATCGTTCTGGAACTAAAATCGTAACGCTCATTGACATTTCCCTTATCTGAAAGTCTGATAAACGCCGGAAAAATGACTAAGTCCAAAAAAAAAAATTTTTCAACTTTTTTCAATTTTACCCCTGTGGGATATATATTCTACCCACACACATTTGGAACTCTCCTGGGGTATACATATTGCTCCCTCATTTAGTGGATATTTTCACAAAAAAGTGAAATTTTCAAAAATCCAGAAAATTGGCTGAAAACGACTAAATATCAAGGACTCATTGGGCGAATCGCTCTGGAACTAAAATCGTAACGCTCACTGACATCTCCCTTTCTGAAAGTCTGATAAACGCCGGAAAAATGACTAAGTCCAAAAAAAAAATTTTTATAACTTTTTTCAATTTTACCCCTGTGGGATATATATTCTACCCACACACATTTGGAACTCTCCTGGGGTACCCTCACACATATTATTCCCTCATTTAGTGGATATTTTCACAAAAAAGTGAAATTTTCAAAAATCCAGAAAATTGGCTGAACACGAATAAATATTAAGGACTCATCTGGTGAATCGCTCTGGAACTGAAATCATAATGCTCACTAACATTTCCACTATCTAAAAGTCTGATAAACGCCGGAAAAATCACTAATTCCAAAAAAAAAATATTTTCAACTTTTTTCAATTTTACCCCCGTGGGATATATATTCTACCCACACACATTTGGAACTCTCCTGTTGTACCCTCACACATATTATTGCCTCATTTATTGGGTATTTTCACAAAAAAGTGAAATTTTCAAAAATCCAGAAAATTGGCTGAAAACGACTAAATATCAAGGAATCATTGGGCGAATCGCTCTGGAACTGAAATCGGAAGGCTCACTGACATTTCGCCTATCTGAAGGTCTGATAAACGCCCGAAAAATGACTATGTCCAAAAAAAAAATTTTTTTTAACTTTTTTCAATTTTACCCCCGTGGGATATATATTCTACCCACACACAGTTGGAACTCTCCTGTTGTGCCCTCACACATATTATTCCCTGATTTAGTGGATATTTTCACAAAAAAGTGAAATTTTCAAAAATCCAGAAAATTAGCTGAAAACGACTAAATATCAAGGACTCATCCGGCGAATCGCTCTGGAATTGAAATCGGAACGCTCACTGACATTTCCCCTATCTGAAAGTCTGATAAATGCCGGAAAAATGACTAAATCCAAAAATAAAAATTTTTCAACTTTTTTCAATTTTACCCCCGTGGGATATATATTCTACCCACACACATTTGGAACTCTCCTGGGGTACCCTCACACATATTATTCCCTCATTTAGTGGATATTTTCACAAAAAAAGTAAAATTTTCAAAAATCCAGAAAATTGGCTGAAAACGCCTAAATATCAAGGGCTCATTGGGCGAATCGCTCTGGAATTGAAATCGGAACGCTCACTGACATTTCCCTTATCTGAAAGTCTGATAAACACCGGAAAAATGACTAAATCCAAAAATAAAAATTTTTCAACTTTTTTCAATTTTACCCCCTTGGGATATATATTCTACCCACACACATTTGGAACTCTCCTGGGGTACCCTCACACGTATTATTCCCTCATTTAGTGGATATGTTCACAAAAAAGTGAAATTTTCAAAAATCCAGAAAATTGGCTGAAAACGACTAAATATCAAGGACTCATTGGGCGAATCGCTCTGGAATTGAAATCGGAATGCTCACTTTACATTTCCCCTATCTGAAAGTCTGATAAATGCCGGAAAAATGACTAAATCCAAAAATAAAAATTTTTCAACTTTTTTCAATTTTACCCCCGTGGGATATATATTCTACCCACACACATTTGGAACTCTCCTGGGGTACCCTCACACATATTATTCCTTCATTTAGTGGATATTTTCACAAAAAAGTGAAATTTTCAAAAATCCAGAAAATTGGCTGAAAACGACTAAATATCAAGGACTCATTGGGCGAATCGCTCTGAAACTGAAATCGGAATGCTCACTGACATTTGGCCTACTTGGAAGTCTGATAAATATCGGAAAAATGACTAAATCCAAAAATAAAAATTTTTCAACTTTTTTCAATTTTACCCCCGTGGGATATACATTCTACCCACACACATTTGGAACTCTCCTGTTGTACCCTCACACATATTATTGAATCATTTATTGGATAATTTCACAAAAAAGTGAAATTTTCAAAAATCCAGAAAATTGGCTGAAAACGCCTAAATATCAAGGACTCATTGGGCGAATCGCTCTGGAACTGAAACTGGAACGCTCACTGACATTTCCCCTATCTGAAAGTCTGTCAAAAGCCAGAAAAATGACTAAGTCCAAAAAAAAAATTTTTCAACTTTTTTCAATTTTTTCCCCTGTGGGATATATATTCAACCCACACACATTTGGAACTCTCCTGGGGTACCCTCACACATGTTATTCTCTCATTTAGTGGATATTTTCACAAAAAAGTGACATTTTCAAAAATCCAGAAAATTGTCTGAAAACGACTAAATATCAAGGACTCATTGGGCGAATCGCTCTGGAACTGAAATCGGAATGCTCACTGACATTTCGCCTATCTGAAGGTCTGATAAACGCCCGAAAAATGACTAAGTCCAAAAAAAAAATTTTTTTTAACTTCTTTCAATTTTACCCCCGTGGGATATATATTCTACCCACACACATTTGGAACTCTCCTGGGGTACCCTCACACATATTATTCCCTCATTTAGTGGATATTTTCTCAAAAAAGTGAAATTTTCAAAAATCCAGAAAATTGGCTGAAAACGAATAAATATTACGGACTCATCTGGTGAATGGCTTTGGAACTGAAATCGGAATGCTCACTGACATGTCGCCTATCTGAAAGTCTGATAAACACCGGAAAAATGACTAAGGCCAAAAAAAAAATCTTTTTAACTTTTTTAAATTTTACCCCCGTGGGATATATATTCTACCCACACACCTTTGGAATTCTCCTGGGGTACCCTCACACATATTATTTCCTCATTTAGTGGATATTTTCACAAAAAAGTGAAATTTTCAAAAATCCAGAAAATTGGCTGAAAACGACTAAATATCAAGGACTCACTGGGCGAATCGCTCTGGAACTGAAATCGGAATGCTCACTGACATTTCGCCTATCTGAAAGTCTGATAAACGCCGGAAAAATGACTAAGTCCAAAAAAAAAATTTTTTTAACTTTTTTCAATTTTACCCCCGTGGGATATATATTCTACCCACACACATTTGGAATTCTCCTGGGGTACCCTCACACATATTATTTCCTCATTTAGTGGATATTTTCACAAAAAAGTGAAATTTTCAAAAATCCTGAAAATTGGCTGAAAATGACTAAATGTCAAGGACTCATTGGGCGAATCGCTCTGGAATTGAAATCGGAACGCTCACTGACATTTCCCCTATCTGAAAGTCTGATAAATGCAGGAAAAATGACTAAATCCAAAAATAAAAATTTTTCAACTTTTTTCAATTTTACCCCCGTGGGGTATATATTCTACCCACACACATTTGGAACTCTCCTGGGGTACCCTCACACATATTATTCCCTCATTTAGTGGATATTTTCACAAAAAAGTGAAATTTTCAAAAATCCAGAAAATTGGCTGAAAGCAACTAAATATCAAGGACTCATTGGGCGAATCGCTCTGGAATTGAAATTGGAACAGTCACTGACATTTCCCTCATCTGAAAGTCTGATAAACGCCGGAAAAATGACTAAGTCCAAAAAAAAAACATTTTCAACTTTTTTCAATTTTACCCCCGTGGGATATATATTCTACCCACACACATGTGGAATTCTCCTGGGGTACCCTCACACATATTATTCCCTCATTTAGTGGATATTTTCACAAAAAAAGTGAAATTTTCAAAAATCCAGAAAATTGGCTGAAAACGACTACATATCAAGGACTCATTGGGCGAATCGCTCTGGAATTGAAATTGGAATGCTCACTGACATTTCCCTTATCTGAAAGTCTGATAAACGCCGGAAAAATGACTAAGTCCAAAAAAAATAACTGTTCAACTTTTTTCGATTTTACCCCAGTGGGATATATATTCTACCAACACACATTTGGAACTCTCCTGGGGTACCCTCACACATATTATTCCCTCATTTCGTGGATATTTTCACAAAAAAGTGAAATTTTCAAAAATCCAGAAAATTGGCTGAAAAAGACTAAATATCAATGACTCATTGGTCGTATCGCTCTGGAACTGAAATCGGAATGCTCACTTACATTTTGCCTATCTGAAAGTCTGATAAACGCCGTAAAAATGACTAAGTCCAAAAAAAAATTTTTTTTAAATTTTACCCCCGTGGGATATATATTCTACCCACACACATTTGGAACTCTCCTGGGGTACCCTCACACATATTATTCCCTCATTTAGTGGATATTTTCACAAAAAAAGTGACATTTTCAAAAATCCAGAAAATTGGATGAAAACGACTACATATCAAGGACTCATTGGGCGAATCGCTCTGGAATTGAAATCCGTACGCTCAGTGACATTTCGCCTATCTGAAAGTCTGATAAACGCCGGAAAAATGACTAAATCCAAAAATAAAAATTTTTCAACTTTTTTCAATTTTACCCCCGTGGGATATATATTCTACCCACACACATGTGGAACTCTCCTGTTGTACCCTCACACATATTATTCCCTTATTTAGTGGATATTTTCACAAAAAAGTGAAATTTTCAAAAATCCAGAAAATTAGCTGAAAACTACTAAATATCAAGGACTCATCCGGCGAATCGCTCTGGAACTGAAATCGGAATGCTCACTGACATTTCCCCTCTCTGAAAGTCTGACAAACGCCGGAAAAATGACTATGTCCAAAATAAATAATTTTTCAACTTTTTTCAATTTTACGCCCGTGGGATATATATTCTACCCACACACATTTGGAACTCTCCTGGGTACCCTCACACATATTATTCCCTCATTTAGTGGATATTTTCACAAAAAAGTGAAATTTTCAAAAATCCAGAAAATTGGCTGAAAATGACAAAATATCAAGGACTCATTAGGCGAATCGCTCTGGAACTGAAATCGGAATGCTCACTGACATTTCGGCTATCTGAAAGTCTGATAAACGCCGTAAAAATGACAGTCCAAAAAAAAAATTTTTTTCAACTTTTTTCAATTTTACCCCCGTGGGATATATATTCTACCCACACACATTTGGAACTCTCCTGGGGTACCCTCACACATATTATTCCCTCATTTAGTGGATATTTTCACAAAAAAGTGAAATTTTCAAAAATCCTGAAAATTGGCTGAAAACGACTAAATATCAAGGACTCATTGGGCGAATCGCTCTCGAATTGAAATCGGAACGCTCACTGACATTTCGCCTATCTAAAAGTTTGATAAACGCCGGAAAAATGACTAAGTCCAAAAAAAAAAATGTTTCAACTTTTTTCAATTTCACCCCTGTGGGATATATATTCTACCCACACACATTTGAAACTCTCCTGGGGTACCCTCACACATATTATTCCCTCATTTAGTGGATATTTTCACAAAAATGTGAAATTTTCAAAAATCCAGAAAATTGTCTGAAAACGACTAAATATCAAGGACTCATTGGGCGAATCGCTCTGGAACTGAAATCGGAATGCTCACTGACATTTCGCCTATCTGAAAGTCTGATAAATGCCGGAAAAATGACTAATTCCAAAAAAAAATTTTTTTTTAAATGTTTTCAATTTTACCCCCGTGGGATATATATTCTACCCACACACATTTGGAACTCTCCTGGGGTACCCTCACACATATTATTCCCTCATTTAGTGGATATTTTCTCAAAAAAGTGAAATTTTCAAAAATCCAGAAAATTGGCTGAAAACGAATAAATATTACGGACTCATCTGGTGAATGGCTCTGGAACTGAAATCGGAATACTCACTGACATGTCGCCTATCTGAAAGTCTGATAAACACCGGAAAAATGACTAAGGCCAAAAAAAAAATCTTTTTAACTTTTTTCAATTTTACCCCCGTGGGATATACATTCTACCCACACACATTTGGAACTCTCCTGTTGTACCCTCACACATATTATTGAATCATTTATTGGATAATTTCACAAAAAAGTGAAATTTTCAAAAATCCAGAAAATTGGCTGAAAACGCCTAAATATCAAGGACTCATTGGGCGAATCGCTCTGGAACTGAAACTGGAACGCTCACTGACATTTCCCCTATCTGAAAGTCTGTCAAAAGCCAGAAAAATGACTAAGTCCAAAAAAAAAATTTTTCAACTTTTTTCAATTTTTTCCCCTGTGGGATATATATTCAACCCACACACATTTGGAACTCTCCTGGGGTACCCTCACACATGTTATTCTCTCATTTAGTGGATATTTTCACAAAAAAGTGACATTTTCAAAAATCCAGAAAATTGTCTGAAAACGACTAAATATCAAGGACTCATTGGGCGAATCGCTCTGGAACTGAAATCGGAATGCTCACTGACATTTCGCCTATCTGAAGGTCTGATAAACGCCCGAAAAATGACTAAGTCCAAAAAAAAAATTTTTTTTAACTTCTTTCAATTTTACCCCCGTGGGATATATATTCTACCCACACACATTTGGAACTCTCCTGGGGTACCCTCACACATATTATTCCCTCATTTAGTGGATATTTTCTCAAAAAAGTGAAATTTTCAAAAATCCAGAAAATTGGCTGAAAACGAATAAATATTACGGACTCATCTGGTGAATGGCTTTGGAACTGAAATCGGAATGCTCACTGACATGTCGCCTATCTGAAAGTCTGATAAACACCGGAAAAATGACTAAGGCCAAAAAAAAAATCTTTTTAACTTTTTTAAATTTTACCCCCGTGGGATATATATTCTACCCACACACCTTTGGAATTCTCCTGGGGTACCCTCACACATATTATTTCCTCATTTAGTGGATATTTTCACAAAAAAGTGAAATTTTCAAAAATCCAGAAAATTGGCTGAAAACGACTAAATATCAAGGACTCACTGGGCGAATCGCTCTGGAACTGAAATCGGAATGCTCACTGACATTTCGCCTATCTGAAAGTCTGATAAACGCCGGAAAAATGACTAAGTCCAAAAAAAAAATTTTTTTAACTTTTTTCAATTTTACCCCCGTGGGATATATATTCTACCCACACACATTTGGAATTCTCCTGGGGTACCCTCACACATATTATTTCCTCATTTAGTGGATATTTTCACAAAAAAGTGAAATTTTCAAAAATCCTGAAAATTGGCTGAAAATGACTAAATGTCAAGGACTCATTGGGCGAATCGCTCTGGAATTGAAATCGGAACGCTCACTGACATTTCCCCTATCTGAAAGTCTGATAAATGCAGGAAAAATGACTAAATCCAAAAATAAAAATTTTTCAACTTTTTTCAATTTTACCCCCGTGGGGTATATATTCTACCCACACACATTTGGAACTCTCCTGGGGTACCCTCACACATATTATTCCCTCATTTAGTGGATATTTTCACAAAAAAGTGAAATTTTCAAAAATCCAGAAAATTGGCTGAAAGCAACTAAATATCAAGGACTCATTGGGCGAATCGCTCTGGAATTGAAATTGGAACAGTCACTGACATTTCCCTCATCTGAAAGTCTGATAAACGCCGGAAAAATGACTAAGTCCAAAAAAAAAACATTTTCAACTTTTTTCAATTTTACCCCCGTGGGATATATATTCTACCCACACACATGTGGAATTCTCCTGGGGTACCCTCACACATATTATTCCCTCATTTAGTGGATATTTTCACAAAAAAAGTGAAATTTTCAAAAATCCAGAAAATTGGCTGAAAACGACTACATATCAAGGACTCATTGGGCGAATCGCTCTGGAATTGAAATTGGAATGCTCACTGACATTTCCCTTATCTGAAAGTCTGATAAACGCCGGAAAAATGACTAAGTCCAAAAAAAATAACTGTTCAACTTTTTTCGATTTTACCCCAGTGGGATATATATTCTACCAACACACATTTGGAACTCTCCTGGGGTACCCTCACACATATTATTCCCTCATTTCGTGGATATTTTCACAAAAAAGTGAAATTTTCAAAAATCCAGAAAATTGGCTGAAAAAGACTAAATATCAATGACTCATTGGTCGTATCGCTCTGGAACTGAAATCGGAATGCTCACTTACATTTTGCCTATCTGAAAGTCTGATAAACGCCGTAAAAATGACTAAGTCCAAAAAAAAATTTTTTTTAAATTTTACCCCCGTGGGATATATATTCTACACACACACATTTGGAACTCTCCTGGGGTACCCTCACACATATTATTCCCTCATTTAGTGGATATTTTCACAAAAAAAGTGACATTTTCAAAAATCCAGAAAATTGGATGAAAACGACTACATATCAAGGACTCATTGGGCGAATCGCTCTGGAATTGAAATCCGTACGCTCAGTGACATTTCGCCTATCTGAAAGTCTGATAAACGCCGGAAAAATGACTAAATCCAAAAATAAAAATTTTTCAACTTTTTTCAATTTTACCCCCGTGGGATATATATTCTACCCACACACATGTGGAACTCTCCTGTTGTACCCTCACACATATTATTCCCTTATTTAGTGGATATTTTCACAAAAAAGTGAAATTTTCAAAAATCCAGAAAATTAGCTGAAAACTACTAAATATCAAGGACTCATCCGGCGAATCGCTCTGGAACTGAAATCGGAATGCTCACTGACATTTCCCCTCTCTGAAAGTCTGACAAACGCCGGAAAAATGACTATGTCCAAAATAAATAATTTTTCAACTTTTTTCAATTTTACGCCCGTGGGATATATATTCTACCCACACACATTTGGAACTCTCCTGGGTACCCTCACACATATTATTCCCTCATTTAGTGGATATTTTCCCAAAATATGAAATTTTCAAAAATCCAGAAAATTGGCTGAAAATGACAAAATATCAAGGACTCATTAGGCGAATCGCTCTGGAACTGAAATCGGAATGCTCACTGACATTTCGGCTATCTGAAAGTCTGATAAACGCCGTAAAAATGACAGTCCAAAAAAAAAATTTTTTTCAACTTTTTTCAATTTTACCCCCGTGGGATATATATTCTACCCACACACATTTGGAACTCTCCTGGGGTACCCTCACACATATTATTCCCTCATTTAGTGGATATTTTCACAAAAAAGTGAAATTTTCAAAAATCCTGAAAATTGGCTGAAAACGACTAAATATCAAGGACTCATTGGGCGAATCGCTCTCGAATTGAAATCGGAACGCTCACTGACATTTCGCCTATCTAAAAGTTTGATAAACGCCGGAAAAATGACTAAGTCCAAAAAAAAAAATGTTTCAACTTTTTTCAATTTCACCCCTGTTGGATATATATTCTACCCACACACATTTGAAACTCTCCTGGGGTACCCTCACACATATTATTCCCTCATTTAGTGGATATTTTCACAAAAATGTGAAATTTTCAAAAATCCAGAAAATTGTCTGAAAACGACTAAATATCAAGGACTCATTGGGCGAATCGCTCTGGAACTGAAATCGGAATGCTCACTGACATTTCGCCTATCTGAAAGTCTGATAAATGCCGGAAAAATGACTAATTCCAAAAAAAAATTTTTTTTTAAATGTTTTCAATTTTACCCCCGTGGGATATATATTCTACCCACACACATTTGGAACTCTCCTGGGGTACCCTCACACATATTATTCCCTCATTTAGTGGATATTTTCTCAAAAAAGTGAAATTTTCAAAAATCCAGAAAATTGGCTGAAAACGAATAAATATTACGGACTCATCTGGTGAATGGCTCTGGAACTGAAATCGGAATACTCACTGACATGTCGCCTATCTGAAAGTCTGATAAACACCGGAAAAATGACTAAGGCCAAAAAAAAAATCTTTTTAACTTTTTTAAATTTTACCCCCGTGGGATATATATTCTACCCACACACCTTTGGAATTCTCCTGGGGTACCCTCACACATATTATTTCCTCATTTAGTGGATATTTTCACAAAAAAGTGAAATTTTCAAAAATCCAGAAAATTGGCTGAAAACGACTAAATATCAAGGACTCATTGGGCGAATCGCTCTGGAACTGAAATCGGAATGCTCACTGACATTTCGCCTATCTGAAAGTCTGATAAACGCCGGAAAAATGACTAAGTCCAAAAAAAAAATTTTTTTAACTTTTTTCAATTTTACCCCCGTGGGATATATATTCTACCCACACACATTTGGAATTCTCCTGGGGTACCCTCACACATATTATTTCCTCATTTAGTGGATATTTTCACAAAAAAGTGAAATTTTCAAAAATCCTGAAAATTGGCTGAAAACGACTAAATGTCAAGGACTCATTGGGCGAATCGCTCTGGAATTGAAATCGGAACGCTCACTGACATTTCCCCTATCTGAAAGTCTGATAAATGCAGGAAAAATGACTAAATCCAAAAATAAAAATTTTTCAACTTTTTTCAATTTTACCCCCGTGGGGTATATATTCTACCCACACACATTTGGAACTCTCCTGGGGTACCCTCACACATATTATTCCCTCATTTAGTGGATATTTTCACAAAAAAGTGAAATTTTCAAAAATCCAGAAAATTGGCTGAAAGCAACTAAATATCAAGGACTCATTGGGCGAATCGCTCTGGAATTGAAATTGGAACACTCACTGACATTTCCCTCATCTGAAAGTCTGATAAACGCCGGAAAAATGACTAAGTCCAAAAAAAAAACATTTTCAACTTTTTTCAATTTTACCCCCGTGGGATATATATTCTACCCACACACATTTGGAATTCTCCTGGGGTACCCTCACACATATTATTCCCTCATTTAGTGGATATTTTCACAAAAAAAGTGAAATTTTCAAAAATCCAGAAAATTGGCTGAAAACGACTACATATCAAGGACTCATTGGGCGAATCGCTCTGGAATTGAAATCGGAATGCTCACTGACATTTCCCTTATTTGAAAGTCTGATAAACGCCGGAAAAATGACTAAGTCCAAAAAAAATAACTGTTCAACTTTTTTCAATTTTACCCCAGTGGGATATATATTCTACCAACACACATTTGGAACTCTCCTGGGGTACCCTCACACATATTATTCCCTCATTTCGTGGATATTTTCACAAAAAAGTGAAATTTTCAAAACTCCAGAAAATTGGCTGAAAAAGACTAAATATCAATGACTCATTGGTCGAATCGCTCTGGAACTGAAATCGGAATGCTCACTGACATTTTGCCTATCTGAAAGTCTGATAAACGCCGTAAAAATGACTAAGTCCAAAAAAAAATTTTTTTTAAATTTTACCCCCGTGGGATATATATTCTACCCACACACATTTGGAACTCTCCTGGGGTACCCTCACACATATTATTCCCTCATTTAGTGGATATTTTCACAAAAAAAGTGACATTTTCAAAAATCCAGAAAATTGGATGAAAACGACTACATATCAAGGACTCATTGGGCGAATCGCTCTGGAATTGAAATCCGTACGCTCAGTGACATTTCGCCTATCTAAAAGTCTGATAAACGCCGGAAAAATGACTATGTCCAAAAAAAAATATTTTTCAACTTTTTTCAATTTTACCCCCGTGGGATACATATTCTACCCACACACATTTGGAACTCTCCTGGGGTACCCTCACACTCATTATTCCCTCAATTAGTGGATATTTTCACAAAAAAGTGAAATTTTCAAAAATCCAGAAAATTGACTGAAAACGACTAAATATCATGGACTCATTGGGCGAATCGCTCTGGAACTGAAATCGGAATGCTCACTGACATTTCGCCTATCTGAAAGTCTGATAAACGCCGGAAAAATGACTAAATCCAAAAATAAAAATTTTTCAACTTTTTTCAATTTTACCCCCGTGGGATATATATTCTACCCACACACATGTGGAACTCTCCTGTTGTACCCTCACACATATTATTCCCTTATTTAGTGGATATTTTCACAAAAAAGTGAAATTTTCAAAAATCCAGAAAATTAGCTGAAAACGACTAAATATCAAGGACTCATCCGGCGAATCGCTCTGGAACTGAAATCGGAATGCTCACTGACATTTCCCCTCTCTGAAAGTCTGATAAACGCCGGAAAAATGACTATGTCCAAAATAAATAATTTTTCAACTTTTTTCAATTTTACGCCCGTGGGATATATATTCTACCCACACACATTTGGAACTCTCCTGGGGTACCCTCACACATATTATTCCCTCATTTAGTGGATATTTTCACAAAAAAGTGAAATTTTCAAAAATCCAGAAAATTGGCTGAAAATGACAAAATATCAAGGACTCATTAGGCGAATCGCTCTGGAACTGAAATCGGAATGCTCACTGACATTTCGGCTATCTGAAAGTCTGATAAACGCCGTAAAAATGACAGTCCAAAAAAAAAATTTTTTTCAACTTTTTTCAATTTTACCCCCGTGGGATATATATTCTACCCACACACATTTGGAACTCTCCTGGGGTACCCTCACACATATTATTCCCTCATTTAGTGGATATTTTCACAAAAAAGTGAAATTTTCAAAAATCCTGAAAATTGGCTGAAAACGACTAAATATCAAGGACTCATTGGGCGAATCGCTCTCGAATTGAAATCGGAACGCTCACTGACATTTCGCCTATCTAAAAGTTTGATAAACGCCGGAAAAATGACTAAGTCCAAAAAAAAAAATGTTTCAACTTTTTTCAATTTTACCCCTGTGGGATATATATTCTACCCACACACATTTGAAACTCTCCTGGGGTACCCTCACACATATTATTCCCTCATTTAGTGGATATTTTCACAAAAATGTGAAATTTTCAAAAATCCAGAAAATTGTCTGAAAACGACTAAATATCAAGGACTCATTGGGCGAATCGCTCTGGAACTGAAATCGGAATGCTCACTGACATTTCGCCTATCTGAAAGTCTGATAAACGCCGGAAAAATGACTAATTCCAAAAAAAAATTTTTTTTTAAATTTTTTCAATTTTACCCCCGTGGGATATATATTCTACCCACACACATTTGGAACTCTCCTGGGGTACCCTCACACATATTATTCCCTCATTTAGTGGATATTCTCACAAAAAAGTGAAATTTTCAAAAATCCAGAAAATTGGCTGAAAGCAACTAAATATCAAGGACTCATTGGGCGAATCGCTCTGGAATTGAAATTGGAACACTCACTGACATTTCCCTCATCTGAAAGTCTGATAAACGCCGGAAAAATGACTAAGTCCAAAAAACAAACATTTTCAACTTTTTTCAATTTTACCCCCGTGGGATATATATTCTACCCACACACATTTGGAATTCTCCTGGGGTACCCTCACACATATTATTCCCTCATTTAGTGGATATTTTCACAAAAAAAGTGAAATTTTCAAAAATCCAGAAAATTGGCTGAAAACGACTACATATCAAGGACTCATTGGGCGAATCGCTCTGGAATTGAAATCGGAATGCTCACTGACATTTCGGCTATCTGAAAGTCTGATAAACGCCGTAAAAATGACAGTCCAAAAAAAAAATTTTTTTCAACTTTTTTCAATTTTACCCCCGTGGGATATATATTCTACCCACACACATTTGGAACTCTCCTGGGGTACCCTCACACATATTATTCCCTCATTTAGTGGATATTTTCACAAAAAAGTGAAATTTTCAAAAATCCTGAAAATTGGCTGAAAACGTCTAAATATCAAGGACTCATTGGGCGAATCGCTCTCGAATTGAAATCGGAACGCTCACTGACATTTCGCCTATCTAAAAGTTTGATAAACGCCGGAAAAATGACTAAGTCCAAAAAAAAAAATGTTTCAACTTTTTTCAATTTCACCCCTGTGGGATATATATTCTACCCACACACATTTGAAACTCTCCTGGGGTACCCTCACACATATTATTCCCTCATTTAGTGGATATTTTCACAAAAATGTGAAATTTTCAAAAATCCAGAAAATTGTCTGAAAACGACTAAATATCAAGGACTCATTGGGCGAATCGCTCTGGAACTGAAATCGGAATGCTCACTGACATTTCGCCTATCTGAAAGTCTGATAAATGCCGGAAAAATGACTAATTCCAAAAAAAAATTTTTTTTTAAATGTTTTCAATTTTACCCCCGTGGGATATATATTCTACCCACACACATTTGGAACTCTCCTGGGGTACCCTCACACATATTATTCCCTCATTTAGTGGATATTTTCTCAAAAAAGTGAAATTTTCAAAAATCCAGAAAATTGGCTGAAAACGAATAAATATTACGGACTCATCTGGTGAATGGCTCTGGAACTGAAATCGGAATACTCACTGACATGTCGCCTATCTGAAAGTCTGATAAACACCGGAAAAATGACTAAGGCCAAAAAAAAAATCTTTTTAACTTTTTTAAATTTTACCCCCGTGGGATATATATTCTACCCACACACCTTTGGAATTCTCCTGGGGTACCCTCACACATATTATTTCCTCATTTAGTGGATATTTTCACAAAAAAGTGAAATTTTCAAAAATCCAGAAAATTGGCTGAAAACGACTAAATATCAAGGACTCATTGGGCGAATCGCTCTGGAACTGAAATCGGAATGCTCACTGACATTTCGCCTATCTGAAAGTCTGATAAACGCCGGAAAAATGACTAAGTCCAAAAAAAAAATTTTTTTAACTTTTTTCAATTTTACCCCCGTGGGATATATATTCTACCCACACACATTTGGAATTCTCCTGGGGTACCCTCACACATATTATTTCCTCATTTAGTGGATATTTTCACAAAAAAGTGAAATTTTCAAAAATCCTGAAAATTGGCTGAAAACGACTAAATGTCAAGGACTCATTGGGCGAATCGCTCTGGAATTGAAATCGGAACGCTCACTGACATTTCCCCTATCTGAAAGTCTGATAAATGCAGGAAAAATGACTAAATCCAAAAATAAAAATTTTTCAACTTTTTTCAATTTTACCCCCGTGGGGTATATATTCTACCCACACACATTTGGAACTCTCCTGGGGTACCCTCACACATATTATTCCCTCATTTAGTGGATATTTTCACAAAAAAGTGAAATTTTCAAAAATCCAGAAAATTGGCTGAAAGCAACTAAATATCAAGGACTCATTGGGCGAATCGCTCTGGAATTGAAATTGGAACACTCACTGACATTTCCCTCATCTGAAAGTCTGATAAACGCCGGAAAAATGACTAAGTCCAAAAAAAAAACATTTTCAACTTTTTTCAATTTTACCCCCGTGGGATATATATTCTACCCACACACATTTGGAATTCTCCTGGGGTACCCTCACACATATTATTCCCTCATTTAGTGGATATTTTCACAAAAAAAGTGAAATTTTCAAAAATCCAGAAAATTGGCTGAAAACGACTACATATCAAGGACTCATTGGGCGAATCGCTCTGGAATTGAAATCGGAATGCTCACTGACATTTCCCTTATTTGAAAGTCTGATAAACGCCGGAAAAATGACTAAGTCCAAAAAAAATAACTGTTCAACTTTTTTCAATTTTACCCCAGTGGGATATATATTCTACCAACACACATTTGGAACTCTCCTGGGGTACCCTCACACATATTATTCCCTCATTTCGTGGATATTTTCACAAAAAAGTGAAATTTTCAAAACTCCAGAAAATTGGCTGAAAAAGACTAAATATCAATGACTCATTGGTCGAATCGCTCTGGAACTGAAATCGGAATGCTCACTGACATTTTGCCTATCTGAAAGTCTGATAAACGCCGTAAAAATGACTAAGTCCAAAAAAAAATTTTTTTTAAATTTTACCCCCGTGGGATATATATTCTACCCACACACATTTGGAACTCTCCTGGGGTACCCTCACACATATTATTCCCTCATTTAGTGGATATTTTCACAAAAAAAGTGACATTTTCAAAAATCCAGAAAATTGGATGAAAACGACTACATATCAAGGACTCATTGGGCGAATCGCTCTGGAATTGAAATCCGTACGCTCAGTGACATTTCGCCTATCTAAAAGTCTGATAAACGCCGGAAAAATGACTATGTCCAAAAAAAAATATTTTTCAACTTTTTTCAATTTTACCCCCGTGGGATACATATTCTACCCACACACATTTGGAACTCTCCTGGGGTACCCTCACACTCATTATTCCCTCAATTAGTGGATATTTTCACAAAAAAGTGAAATTTTCAAAAATCCAGAAAATTGACTGAAAACGACTAAATATCATGGACTCATTGGGCGAATCGCTCTGGAACTGAAATCGGAATGCTCACTGACATTTCGCCTATCTGAAAGTCTGATAAACGCCGGAAAAATGACTAAATCCAAAAATAAAAATTTTTCAACTTTTTTCAATTTTACCCCCGTGGGATATATATTCTACCCACACACATGTGGAACTCTCCTGTTGTACCCTCACACATATTATTCCCTTATTTAGTGGATATTTTCACAAAAAAGTGAAATTTTCAAAAATCCAGAAAATTAGCTGAAAACGACTAAATATCAAGGACTCATCCGGCGAATCGCTCTGGAACTGAAATCGGAATGCTCACTGACATTTCCCCTCTCTGAAAGTCTGATAAACGCCGGAAAAATGACTATGTCCAAAATAAATAATTTTTCAACTTTTTTCAATTTTACGCCCGTGGGATATATATTCTACCCACACACATTTGGAACTCTCCTGGGGTACCCTCACACATATTATTCCCTCATTTAGTGGATATTTTCACAAAAAAGTGAAATTTTCAAAAATCCAGAATATTGGCTGAAAATGACAAAATATCAAGGACTCATTAGGCGAATCGCTCTGGAACTGAAATCGGAATGCTCACTGACATTTCGGCTATCTGAAAGTCTGATAAACGCCGTAAAAATGACAGTCCAAAAAAAAAATTTTTTTCAACTTTTTTCAATTTTACCCCCGTGGGATATATATTCTACCCACACACATTTGGAACTCTCCTGGGGTACCCTCACACATATTATTCCCTCATTTAGTGGATATTTTCACAAAAAAGTGAAATTTTCAAAAATCCTGAAAATTGGCTGAAAACGACTAAATATCAAGGACTCATTGGGCGAATCGCTCTCGAATTGAAATCGGAACGCTCACTGACATTTCGCCTATCTAAAAGTTTGATAAACGCCGGAAAAATGACTAAGTCCAAAAAAAAAAATGTTTCAACTTTTTTCAATTTTACCCCTGTGGGATATATATTCTACCCACACACATTTGAAACTCTCCTGGGGTACCCTCACACATATTATTCCCTCATTTAGTGGATATTTTCACAAAAATGTGAAATTTTCAAAAATCCAGAAAATTGTCTGAAAACGACTAAATATCAAGGACTCATTGGGCGAATCGCTCTGGAACTGAAATCGGAATGCTCACTGACATTTCGCCTATCTGAAAGTCTGATAAACGCCGGAAAAATGACTAATTCCAAAAAAAAATTTTTTTTTAAATTTTTTCAATTTTACCCCCGTGGGATATATATTCTACCCACACACATTTGGAACTCTCCTGGGGTACCCTCACACATATTATTCCCTCATTTAGTGGATATTCTCACAAAAAAGTGAAATTTTCAAAAATCCAGAAAATTGGCTGAAAGCAACTAAATATCAAGGACTCATTGGGCGAATCGCTCTGGAATTGAAATTGGAACACTCACTGACATTTCCCTCATCTGAAAGTCTGATAAACGCCGGAAAAATGACTAAGTCCAAAAAAAAAACATTTTCAACTTTTTTCAATTTTACCCCCGTGGGATATATATTCTACCCACACACATTTGGAATTCTCCTGGGGTACCCTCACACATATTATTCCCTCATTTAGTGGATATTTTCACAAAAAAAGTGAAATTTTCAAAAATCCAGAAAATTGGCTGAAAACGACTACATATCAAGGACTCATTGGGCGAATCGCTCTGGAATTGAAATCGGAATGCTCACTGACATTTCCCTAATCTGAAAGTCTGATAAACGCCGGAAAAATGACTAAGTCCAAAAAAAAATTTTTTTTACATTTTACCCCCGTGGGATATATATTCTACCCACACACATTTGGAACTCTCCTGGGGTACCCTCACACTCATTATTCCCTCAATTAGTGGATATTTTCACAAAAAAGTGAAATTTTCAAAAATCCAGAAAATTGACTGAAAACGACTAAATATCAAGGACTCATTGGGCGAATCGCTCTGGAACTGAAATCGGAATGCTCACTGACATTTCGCCTATCTGAAAGTCTGATAAACGCCGTAAAAATGACTAAGTCCCAAAAAAAAATTTTTTCAACTTTTTTCAATTTTACCCCCGTGGGATATATATTCTACCCACACACATTTGGAACTCTCCTGGGGTACCCTCACACATATTATTCCCTCATTTAGTGGATATTTTCACAAAAAAGTGAAATTTTCAAAAATCCAGAAAATTTGCTGAAATCGACTAAATATCAAGGACTTATTGGGCGAATCGCTCTGGAACTGAAATCGGAACGCTCACTGACATTTCGGCTATCTGAAAGTCTGATAAACGCCGTAAAAATGACAGTCCAAAAAAAAAATTTTTTTCAACTTTTTTCAATTTTACCCCCGTGGGATATATATTCTACCCACACACATTTGGAACTCTCCTGGGGTACCCTCACACATATTATTCCCTCATTTAGTGGATATTTTCACAAAAAAGTGAAATTTTCAAAAATCCTGAAAATTGGCTGAAAACGACTAAATATCAAGGACTCATTGGGCGAATCGCTCTCGAATTGAAATCGGAACGCTCACTGACATTTCGCCTATCTAAAAGTTTGATAAACGCCGGAAAAATGACTAAGTCCAAAAAAAAAAAATGTTTCAACTTTTTTCAATTTTACCCCTGTGGGATATATATTCTACCCACACACATTTGAAACTCTCCTGGGGTACCCTCACACATATTATTCCCTTATTTAGTGGATATTTTCACAAAAATGTGAAATTTTCAAAAATCCAGAAAATTGTCTGAAAACGACTAAATATCAAGGACTCATTGGGCGAATCGCTCTGGAACTGAAATCGGAATGCTCACTGACATTTCGCCTATCTGAAAGTCTGATAAACGCCGGAAAAATGACTAATTCCAAAAAAAAATTTTTTTTTAAATTTTTTCAATTTTACCCCCGTGGGATATATATTCTACCCACACACATTTGGAACTCTCCTGGGGTACCCTCACACATATTATTCCCTCATTTAGTGGATATTTTCACAAAAAAGTGAAATTTTCAAAAATCCAGAAAATTGGCTGAAAGCAACTAAATATCAAGGACTCATTGGGCGAATCGCTCTGCAACTGAAATCGGAACGCTCACTGACATTTCCCCTATCTGAAAGTCTGATAAATGCCGGAAAAATGACTAAATCCAAAAATAAAAATTTTTCAACTTTTTTCAATTTTACCCCCGTGGGATATATATTCTACCCACACACATTTGGAACTCTCCTGGGGTACCCTCACACATATTATTCCCTCATTTACTTGATATTTTCACAAAAAAGTGAAATTTTCAAAAATTCAGAAAATTGGCTGAAAACAACTAAATATCAAGGACTCATCGGGCGAATTGTTCTGGAACTGAAATCGCAACACTCACTGACATTTCCCCTCTCTGAAAGTCTGATAAACGCCTGAAAAATGACTAGGTCCAAAAAAAATTTTTTTTCAACTGTTTTCAATTTTACCCCCGTGGGATATATATTCTACCCACACACATTTGGATCTCTCCTGGGGTACCCTCACACATATTATTCCCTCATTTACTTGATATTTTCACAAAAAAGTGAAATTTTCAAAAATTCAGAAAATTGGCTGAAAACGACTAAATATCAAGGACTCATCGGGCGAATTGTTCTGGAACTGAAATCGCAACACTCACTGACATTTCCCCTCTCTGAAAGTCTGATAAACGCCGGTAAAATGACTAAGTCTAAAAAAAATTTTTTAAACTTTTTTCAATTTTACACCCGTGGGATACATATTCTACCCACACACATTTGGATCTCTCCTGGGGTACCCTCACACATATTATTCCCTCATTTAGAGGATATTTTCAGAAAAAAGTGAAATTTTCAAAAATTCAGAAAATTGGCTGAAAACGACTAAATATCAAGGACTCATTGGGCAAATCGCTCTGGAACTGAAATCGCAACACTCACTGACATTTCCCCTCTCTGAAAGTGTGATAATTGCCGGAAAAATGAATAAGTCCAAAAAAAATTTTTTTTCAACTTTTTTCAATTTTACCCCTGTGGGATACAAATTCTACCCACACACATTTGGATCTCTCCTGGGGTACCCTCACACATATTATTCTCTCATTTAGTGGATATTTTCATAAAAAAAGTGAAATTTAAAAAATTCAGAAAATTGGCTGAAAATGACGAAATATCAAGGACTCATCGGGTGAATCGCTATGGAACTGAAATCGGGACACTCATTGACATTTCCCCTCTCTGAAAGTCTGATAAACGCCGGAAAAATGACTAAGCCCCCAAAAAAAAATTTTTCAACTTTTTGCAATTTTACCCCTGTGGGATACATATTCTACCCAAACACATTTGGATCTCTCCTGGGGTACCCTCACACATATTATTCCCTCATTTAGTGGATATTTTCACAAAAAAGTGAAATTTTCAAAAATCCTGAAAATTGGCTGAAAACGACTAAATATCAAGGACTCATTGGGCGAATCGCTCTCGAATTGAAATCGGAACGCTCACTGACATTTCGCCTATCTAAAAGTTTGATAAACGCCGGAAAAATGACTAAGTCCAAAAAAAAAAATGTTTCAACTTTTTTCAATTTTACCCCTGTGGGATATATATTCTACCCACACACATTTGAAACTCTCCTGGGGTACCCTCACACATATTATTCCCTCATTTAGTGGATATTTTCACAAAAAAGTGAAATTTTCAAAAATCCAGAAAATTGGCTGAAAACGACTAAATATCAAGGACTCATTGGGCGAATCGCTCTGCAACTGAAATCGGAACGCTCACTGACATTTCCCTTATCTGAAAGTCTGATAAATGCCGGAAAAATGACTAAATCCAAAAATAAAAATTTTTCAACTTTTTTCAATTTTACCCCCGTGGGATATATATTCTACCCACACACATTTGGAACTCTCCTGGGGTACCCTCACACATATTATTCCCTCATTTACTTGATATTTTCACAAAAAAGTGAAATTTTCAAAAATTCAGAAAATTGGCTGAAAATGACTAAATATCAAGGACTCATCGGGCGAATTGTTCTGGAACTGAAATCGCAACACTCACTGACATTTCCCCTCTCTGAAAGTCTGATAAACGCCTGAAAAATGACTAGGTCCAAAAAAAATTTTTTTTCAACTTTTTTCAATTTTACCCCCGTGGGATATATATTCTACCCACACACATTTGGATCTCTCCTGGGGTACCCTCACACATATTATTCCCTCATTTACTTGATATTTTCACAAAAAAGTGAAATTTTCAAAAATTCAGAAAATTGGCTGAAAACGACTAAATATCAAGGACTCATCGGGCGAATTGTTCTGGAACTGAAATCGCAACACTCACTGACATTTCCCCTCTCTGAAAGTCTGATAAACGCCGGTAAAATGACTAAGTCTAAAAAAAAATTTTTAAACTTTTTTCAATTTTACACCCGTGGGATACATATTCTACCCACACACATTTGGATCTCTCCTGGGGTACCCTCACACATATTATTCCCTCATTTAGAGGATATTTTCAGAAAAAAGTGAAATTTTCAAAAATTCAGAAAATTGGCTGAAAACGACTAAATATCAAGGACTCATCGGGCAAATCGCTCTGGAACTGAAATCGCAACACTCACTGACATTTCCCCTCTCTGAAAGTGTGATAATTGCCGGAAAAATGAATAAGTCCAAAAAAAATTTTTTTTCAACTTTTTTCAATTTTACCCCTGTGGGATACAAATTCTACCCACACACATTTGGATCTCTCCTGGGGTACCCTCACACATATTATTCTCTCATTTAGTGGATATTTTCATAAAAAAAGTGAAATTTAAAAAATTCAGAAAATTGGCTGAAAATGACGAAATATCAAGGACTCATCGGGTGAATCGCTATGGAACTGAAATCGGGACACTCATTGACATTTCCCCTCTCTGAAAGTCTGATAAACGCCGGAAAAATGACTAAGCCCCCCAAAAAAAATTTTTCAACTTTTTGCAATTTTACCCCTGTGGGATACATATTCTACCCAAACACATTTGGATCTCTCCTGGGGTACCCTCACACATATTATTCTCTCATTTAGTGGATATTTTTAGAAAAAAGTGAAATTTTCAAAAATTCAGAAAATTGGCTGAAAACGACGAAATATCAAGGACTCATCGGGTGAATCGCTATGGAACTGAAATCGGAATACTCACTGACAATTCCCCTCTCTGAAAGTCTGATAAACGACGGAAAAATGACTAAGCCCCCAAAAAAAATGTTTAAACTTTTTCAATTTTACACCCGTGGGATACATATTCTATCCACACACATTTGGATCTCTCCAGGGGTACCCTCACACATATTATTCCCTCATTTAGTGGATATTTTCAGAAAAAAGGAAAATTTTCAAAAATTCAGAAAATTGGCTGGAAATGACTAAATATCAAGGACTCATCGGTCAAATCGCTCTGGAACTGAAATCGCAACACTCACTGACATTTCGCCTATCTGAAAGTCTGATAAACGCCGGAAAAATGACTAAGTCCAAAAAAAAAATTTTTTTCAACTTTTTTCAATTTTACCCCCGTGGGATATATATTCTACCCACACACATTTGGAACTCTCCTGGGGTACCCTCACACATATTATTCCCTCATTTAGTGGATATTTTCACAAAAAAGTGAAATTTTCAAAAATCCAGAAAATTAGCTGAAAACGACTAAATATCAAGGACTCATCCGGCGAATCGCTCTGGAACTAAAATCGTAACGCTTACTGACAGTTCCCTTATCTGAAAGTCTGATAAACGCCGGAAAAATGACTAAGTCCAAAAAAAAAAATGTTTCAACTTTTTTCAATTTTACCCCTGTGGGATATATATTCTTCCCACACACATTTGGAACTCTCCTGGGGTACCCTCACACATATTATTCCCTCATTTAGTGGATATCTTCACAAAAAAGTGAAATTTTCAAAAATCCAGAGAATTGGCTGAAAACGACTAAATATCAAGGACTCATTGGGCGAATCGCTCTGGAACTGAAATTAGAATGCTCACTGACATTTTGCCTATCTGAAAGTCTGATAAACGCCGGAAAAATGACTAAGTCCAAAAATAAATATTTTACAACTTTTTACAATTTTAGCCCTGTGGGATATATATTCTACCCATACACATTTGGAACTCTCCTGGGGTACCCTCACACATATTATTCCCTCATTTAGTGGATATTTTCACAAAAAAGTGAAATTTTCAAAAATCCAAAAAATTGGCTGAAAACGACTCAATATCAAGGACTCATTGGGCGAATCGCTCTGGAACTAAAATCGTAACGCTCACTGACATTTCCCTTATCTGAAAGTCTGATAAACGCCGGAAAAATGACTAAGTCCAAAAAAAAAAATGTTTCAACTTTTTTCAATTTTACCCCTGTGGGATATATATTCTACCCACACACATTTGGAACTCTCCTGGAGTACCCTCACACATATTATTCCCTCATTTAGTGGATATTTTCACAAAAATGTGAAACTTTCAAAAATCCAGAAAATTGGCTGAAAACGACTAAATATCAAGGACTCATTGGGCGAATCGCTCTGGAATTGAAATCGGAATGCTCACTGACATTTCCCTTATTTGAAAGTCTGATAAACGCCGGAAAAATGACTAAGTCCAAAAATAAATATTTTACAACTTTTTACAATTTTAGCCCTGTGGGATATATATTCTACCCACACACATTTGGAACTCTCCTGGGGTAACCTCACACATATTATTCCCTCATTTAGTGGATATTTTCACAAAAAAGTGAAATTTTCAAAAATCCAGAATATTGGCTGAAATTGCCTAAATATCAAGGACTCATTGGGCGAATCGCTCTGGAATTGAAATCGGAACGCTCACTGACATTTCGCCTATCTAAAAGTATGATAAACGGCGGAAAAATGACTAAGTCCAAAAAAAAAAAATTTTTTCAACTTTTTTCAATTTTAACCCCGTGGGATATATATTCTACCCACACACATTTGGAACTCTCCTGGGGTACCCTCACACATATTATTCCCTCATTTAGTGGATATTTTCACAAAAAAGTGAAATTTTCAAAAATCCAGAGAATTGGCTGAAAACGACTAAATATCAAGGACTCATTGGGCGAATCGCTCTGGAAGTGAAATCAGAATGCTCACTGACATTTTGCCTATCTGAAAGTCTGATAAATGCCATAAAAATGACTAAGCCCAAAAAATTTTTTTTTTCAACTTTTTTCAATTTTACCCCAGTGGGATATATATTCTACCCACACACATTTGGATCTCTCCTGGGTTACCCTCACACATATTATTCCCTCATTTAGTGGATATTTTCATAAAAAAAGTGAAATTTAAAAAATTCAGAAAATTGTCTGAAAATGACGAAATATCAAGGACCCATCGGGTGAATTGCTCTGGAACTGAAATTGTCACAATCACTGACATTTCCCCTCTCTGAAAGTGTGATAAATGCCGGAAAAATGACTAAGTTCAAAAAAATTTTTTTTTCAACTAATTTCAATTTTACCCCCGTGGGATACATATTCTACCCACACACATTTGGCTCTCTCCTGGGGTACACTCACACATATTATTCCCTCATTTAGTGGATATTTTCACAAAAAAAGTGAAATTTTCAAAAATTCAGAAAATTGTCTGAAAACGACGAAATATCAAGGACTCATCGGGCTAATTGCACTGGAACTGAAATCAGAACACTCACTGACAATTCCCCTCTCTGAAAGTATGATAAACGCTCGAAAAATGACTAAGTCCCCAAAAAAAATTTTTTCAACTTTTTTCAATTTTACCCCCGTGGGATACGTATTCTACCCACACACATTTGGATCTCTCCTGGGATACCCTCACAGATATTATGCCCTCATTTAGTGGATATTTTCAGAAAAAAGTGAAATTTTCAAAAATTCAGAAAATTGGCTGAAAATGATTAAATATCAAGGACTCATCGGGCGAATCGCTCTGGAACTGAAATCGCAACACTCACTGACATTTCCCCTCTCTGAAAGTGTGATAATTGCCGGAAAAATGAATAAGTCCAAAAAAAATTTTTTTTCAACTTTTTTCAATTTTACCCCTGTGGGATACAAATTCTACCCACACACATTTGGATCTCTCCCGGGGTGCCCTCACACATATTATTCTCTCATTTAGTGGATATTTTCATAAAAAAAGTGAAATTTAAAAAATTCTGAAAATTGGCTGAAAACGACTAAATATCAAGGACTCATCGAGTGAATCGCTATGGAACTGAAATCGGGACACTCATTGACATTTCCCCTCTCTGAAAGTCTGATAAACACCGGAAAAATGACGAAGCCCCCCCAAAAATTTTTTTAACTTTTTGCAATTTTACCCCTGTGGGATACACATTCTACCCAAACAGATTTGGATCTCTCCTGGGGTACCCTCACACATATTATTCCCTCATTTAGTGGATATTTTTAGAAAAAAGTGAAATTTTCAAAAATTCAGAAAATTGGCTGAAAACGACTAAATATCAAGGACTCATCGGATGAATCGCTATGGAACTGAAATTGTGACACTCACTGACATTTCCCCTCTCTGAAAGTCTGATAAACGCCGGTAAAATGACTAAGTCGAAAAAAAAAAATTTAAAACTTTTTTCAATTTTACACCCGTGGGATACATATTCTACCCACACACATTTGGATCTCTCCTGGGGTACCCTTACACATATTATTCCCTCATTTAGTGGATATTTTCAGAAAAAAAGTGAAATTTTCAAAAATTCAGAAAATTGGCTGAAAACAACTAAATATCAAGGACTCGTAGGGCAAATCGCTCTGGAACTGAAATCGCAACACTCATTGACATTTCCCCTCTCTGAAAGTCTGATAAACGCCTGAAAATTGACTAAGTCCAAAAAAAATGTAAATTCAACTTTTTTCAATTTTTCCCTCGTGGGATACATATTCTACCCACACACATTTGGATCTCTCCTGGGGTACCCTCACACATATTATTCCCTCATTTACTTGATATTTTCACAAAAAAGTGAAATTTTCAAAAATTCAGAAAATTGGCTGAAAACGACTAAATATCAAGGACTCATCGGGCGAATTGTTCTGGAACTGAAATCGCAACACTCATTGACATTTCCCCTCTCTGAAAGTCTGATAAACGCCTGAAAAATGACTAGGTCCAAAAAAAATTTTTTTTCAACTTTTTTCAATTTTACCCCCGTGGGATATATATTCTACCCACACACATTTGGATCTCTCCTGGGGTACCCTCACACATATTATTCCCTCATTTACTTTATATTTTCACAAAAAAGTGAAATTTTCAAAAATTCAGAAAATTGGCTGAAAACGACTAAATATCAAGGACTCATCGGGTGAATCGCTATGGAACTGAAATCGGAATACTCACTGACAATTCCCCTCTCTGAAAGTCTGATAAACGACGGAAAAATGACTAAGCCCCCAAAAAAAATGTTTAAACTTTTTCAATTTTACACCCGTGGGATACATATTCTATCCACACACATTTGGATCTCTCCAGGGGTACCCTCACACATATTATTCCCTCATTTAGTGGATATTTTCAGAAAAAAGTGAAATTTTCAAAAATTCAGAAAATTGGCTGAAAACGACTAAATATCAAGGACTCATCGGGTGAATCGTTATGGAACTGAAATTGTGACACTCACTGACATTTCCCCTCTCTGAAAGTCTGATAAACGCCGGAAAAATGACTAAGTCCAAAAAAAATTTATTTTCAACTTTTTTCAATTTTACCCCCGTGGGATACATATTCTACCCAAACACATTTGGATCTCTCCAGGGGTACCCTCACAAATATTATTCCCTCATTTAGTGGATATTTTCAGAAAAAAGTGAAATTTTCAAAAATTCAGAAAATTGGCTGGAAACGACTAAATATCAAGGACTCATCAGGCAAATCGCTCTGGAACTGAAATCGCAACACTCACTGACATTTCCCCTCTCTGAAAGTCTGATACATGCCGGAAAAATGACTAAGTCCAAAAAAAATTTTTTTTTCAACTTTTTTCAATTTTACCCCCGTGTGATATATATTCTACCCACACACATTTGGATCTCTCCTGGGGTACCCTCACACATATTATTCCCTCATTTAGTGGATATTTTCACAAAAAAGTGAAATTTTCAAAAATGCTGAAAATTGGTTGAAAACGACTAAATATCATGGACTCATCGGGTGAATCGCTATGGAACTGAAATCGGAACACTCACTGACATTTCCCCTCTCTGAAAGTCTACTAAACGCTGGAAAAATGACTAAGCCCCGCAAAAAAATTTTTTCAACTTTTTTAAATTTTACCCCCGTGGGATGTATATTCTACCCACACACATTTGGATCTCTCCTGGGGTACCCTCACACATATTATTCCCTCATTTAGTGGATATTTTCAGAAAAAAAGTGAAATTTTCAAAAATTCTGAAAATTGGCTGAAAACGACTAAATATCAAGGACTCATCGGGCGAATTGTTCTGGAACTGAAATCGCAACACTCACTGACATTTCCCCTCTCTGAAAGTCTGATAATTGCCGGAAAAATGACTAAGTCCAAAAAAAGTTTATTTTCAACTTTTTTCAATTTTACCCCCGTGGGATACTTATTCTACCCACACACATTTGGATCTCTCCTGTGGTACCCTCACACATATTATTCCCTCATTTACTGGATATTTTTACAAAAAAGTGAAATTTTCAAAAATTCAGAAAATTGACTGAAAACGACTAAATATCATGGACTCATCGGGTGAATCGCTATGGAACTGAAATTGTGACACTCACTGACATTTCCCCTCTCTGAAAGTCTGATAAACGCTGGAAAAATGACTAAGCCCCCCAAAAAAATTTTTAAAACATTTTCAATTTTACCCCCGTGGGATATATATTCTACCCACACACATTTGGATCGCTCCTGGGGTACCCTCACACATATTATTCCCTCATTTAGTGGATATTTTCATAAAAAAGTGAAATTTTAAAAAATTCAGAAAATTGGCTGAAAATGACTAAATATCAAGGACTCATCGGGCGAATTGCTCAGGAACTGAAATCGGAACACTCACTGACATTTCCCCTCTCTGAAAGTCTGATAAACGCCGGTAAAATGACTAAGTCGAAAAAAAAAAATTTAAAACTTTTTTCAATTTTACACCCGTGGTAAACATATTCTACCCACACACATCTGGATCTCTCCTGGGGTACCCTCACACATATTATTCCCTCATTTAGTGGATATTTTCACAAAAAAGTGACATTTTCAAAAATTCAGAAAATTGGCTGAAAACGACGAAATATCAAGGACTCATCGGGTGAATCGCTATGGAACTGAAATCGGAATACTCAATGACAATTCCCCTCTCTGAAAGTCTGATAAACGCCGGAAAAATGACTAAGCCCCCAAAAAAAATTTTCTCAACTTTTTTCAATTTTACCCCGGTGTGATATATATTCTACCCACACACATTTGGATCTCTCCTGGGGTACCCTCACACATATTATTCCCTCATTTAGTGGATATTTTCACAAAAAAGTGAAATATTCAAAAATTCAGAGAATTGGCTGAAAACGACTAAATATCAAGGACTCATTGGACAAATCGCTCTGGAACTGAAATCGCAACACTCACTGACATTTCCCCTCTCTGAAAGTCTGATAAAAGCCGGAAAAATTACTAAGTCAAAAAAAAAATTTTTTTCAAATTTTTTCAATTTTACGCCCGTGTGATACCGTGCCTACAAGTAGTATTCAACCCCCTGCAGATTTAGCTGGTTTGATAAGATGCAAATAGGTTAGAGCCTTCAAACTGCAAACGAGAGTAGGTTTTATGTACAGAAGCATAAATCTTACAAACCAAAAAGTTATGTTGCTCAGTTGAATTTTATTAAATTTTAAACATAAAAGTGTGGGTCAATTATTATACAACCCCTATGTTTAATATTTTGTGGAATAACCCTTGTTTGCAATTACAGCTAATAATCGTCTTTTATAAGACATGATCAGGCCGGCACAGGTCTGTGGAGTTATCTTGGCCCACTCCTCCATGCAGATCTTCTCCAAGTTATCTAGGTTCTTTGGGTGTCTCATGTGGACTTTATTCTTGAGCTCCTTCCACAAGTTTTCAATTGGGTTAAGGTCAGGAGACTGACTAGGCCACTCCAACACCTTGACTCTTTCCCTCTTGAACCCGGCCTTGGTTTTCTTGGCTGTGTGCTTTGGGTCGTTGTCTTGTTGGAAGATGAAATTACGACCCATCTTAAGATCCTTGATGGAGGAGCGGAGGTTCTTGGCCAAAATCTCCATGTAGGCCGTGCTATCCATCTTCCAATGGATGCGGACCAGATGGCCAGGCCCCTTGGCTGAGAAACAGCCCCACAGCATGATGCTGCCATCACCATACTTGACTGTAGGGATGGTATTCTTGGGGTCGTATGCAGTGCCATCCAGTCTCCAAACGTCACGTGTGTGGTTGGCACCAAAGATCTCGATCTTGGTCTCATCAGACCATAGAACCTTGAACCAGTCTGTCTCAGAGTCCTCCAAGTGATCATGAGCAAACTGTAGACGAGCCTTGACATGACGCTTTGAAAGTAAAGGTACCATACAGGCTTGTCTGGAACGGAGACCATTGCGGTGGAGTATGTTACTTATGGTATTGACTGAAACCAATGTCCCCACTGCCATGAGATCTTCCCGGAGCTCCTTCCTTTTTGTCCTTGGGTTAGCCTTCACTCTTTGGACAAGCCTGGCCTCGGCACGGGAGGACACTTTCAAAAGCTGTCCAGGCCGTGGAAGGCTAACAGTAGTTCCATAAGCCTTCCACTTACGGATGATGCTCCCAACAGTGAAGACAGGTAGGCCCAACTCCTTGGAAAGGGTTTTGTACCCCTTGCCAGCCTTGTGACCATCCACGATCTTGTCTCTGATGGCCTTGGAATGCTCCTTTGTCTTTCCCATGTTGACCATGTCTGAGTGCTGTTCACAAGTTTGGGGAGGGTCTTAAATAGTCAGAAAAGGCTGGCAAAAGAGATCTTTAATCCACACATGTGAAGCTCATTATTCTTGGTGCCTGAACTACTTCTTAATACTTTAGGGGGACCAAACAGAATTATTGTGGTTTGAGGGGTTGAATAATAAATGACACTCTGAATTAACTTTTAACGTTTAAAAAAAAAAAGAAATAAAAAAAAAAAATTTGCTGCAGTGCATTTCCCACTTCCAGGCTGATCTACAGTACAAATGTCACAATGCCAAGTTAATTCCGCATGTGTCAACCAGCTAAATCTGCAGGGGGTTGAATACTACTTGTAGGCACTGTATATATTCTACACACACACATTTGGATCTCTCCTGGGGTACCCTCACACATATTATTCCCTCATTTAGTGGATATTTCCACAAAAAAGTGAAATTTTCAAAAATTCAGAGAATTGGCTGAAAACGACTAAATATCAAGGACTCATCGGGTGAATCGCTATGGAACTGAAATCGGAACACTCACTGACATTTCCCCTCTCTGAAAGTCTGATAAGCGCCGGTAAAATGACTAAGTCGAAAAAAAAAAATGTTAAACTTTTTTCAATTTTACACCCGTGGGATACATATTCTACCCACACACATTTGGATCTCTCCTGGGGTACCCTCACACATATTATTCCCTTATTTAGAGGATATTTTCAGAAAAAAGTGAAATTTTCAAAAATTCAGAAAATTGGCTGAAAACGACTAAATATCAAGGATTCATCCGGCAAATCGCTCTGGAACTGAAATCGCAACACTCACTGACATTTCCCCTCTCTGAAAGTCTGATAAACGCCGGAAAAATGACTAAGCCCAAAATAAAAATGTTTTCAACTTTTTTCAATTTTACCCCCGTGGGATATATATTCTACCCACACACATTTGAATCTCTCCTGGGGTACCCTCACACATATTATTCCCTCATTTAGTGGATATTTTCACAAAAAAGTGAAATTTTCAAAAATTCAGAAAATTGTCTGAAAATGACTAAATATCAAGGGCTCATTGGGCGAATCGCTCTGGAACTGAAATCGCAACACTCACTGACATTTCCCCTCTCTGAAAGTGTGATAATTGCCGGAAAAATGAATAAGTCCAAAAAAAATTTTTTTTCAACTTTTTTCAATTTTACCCCTGTGGGATACAAATTCTACCCACACACATTTGGATCTCTCCTGGGGTACCCTCACACATATTATTCCCTCATTTAGTGGATATTTTCACAAAAAAGTGACATTTTCAAAAATTCAGAAAATTGGCTGAAAACGACGAAATATCAAGGACTCATCGGGTGAATCGCTATGGAACTGAAATCGGAATACTCAATGACAATTCCCCTCTCTGAAAGTCTGATAAACGCCGGAAAAATGACTAAGCCCCCAAAAAAAATTTTCTCAACTTTTTTCAATTTTACCCCGGTGTGATATATATTCTACCCACACACATTTGGATCTCTCCTGGGGTACCCTCACACATATTATTCCCTCATTTAGTGGATATTTTCACAAAAAAGTGAAATATTCAAAAATTCAGAGAATTGGCTGAAAACGACTAAATATCAAGGACTCATCGGGTGAATCGCTATGGAACTGAAATCAGAACACTCACTGACATTTCCCCTCTCTGAAAGTCTGATAAACGCCTGAAAAATGACTAAGTCCAAAAAAAATTTATTTTCAACTTTTTTCAATTTTACCCCCGTGGGATACATATTCTACCCAAACACATTTGGATCTCTCCAGGGGTACCCTCACACATATTATTCCCTCATTTAGTGGATATATTCAGAAAAAAGTGAAATTTTCAAAAATTCAGAAAATTGGCTGGAAACGACTAAATATCAAGGACTCATTGGACAAATCGCTCTGGAACTGAAATCGCAACACTCACTGACATTTCCCCTCTCTGAAAGTCTGATAAAAGCCGGAAAAATTACTAAGTCAAAAAAAAAATGTTTTTCAAATTTTTTCAATTTTACGCCCGTGTGATACCGTGCCTACAAGTAGTATTCAACCCCCTGCAGATTTAGCTGGTTTGATAAGATGCAAATAGGTTAGAGCCTTCAAACTGCAAACGAGAGTAGGTTTTATGTACAGAAGCATAAATCTTACAAACCAAAAAGTTATGTTGCTCAGTTGAATTTTATTAAATTTTAAACATAAAAGTGTGGGTCAATTATTATACAACCCCTATGTTTAATATTTTGTGGAATAACCCTTGTTTGCAATTACAGCTAATAATCGTCTTTTATAAGACATGATCAGGCCGGCACAGGTCTGTGGAGTTATCTTGGCCCACTCCTCCATGCAGATCTTCTCCAAGTTATCTAGGTTCTTTGGGTGTCTCATGTGGACTTTATTCTTGAGCTCCTTCCACAAGTTTTCAATTGGGTTAAGGTCAGGAGACTGACTAGGCCACTCCAACACCTTGACTCTTTCCCTCTTGAACCCGGCCTTGGTTTTCTTGGCTGTGTGCTTTGGGTCGTTGTCTTGTTGGAAGATGAAATTACGACCCATCTTAAGATCCTTGATGGAGGAGCGGAGGTTCTTGGCCAAAATCTCCATGTAGGCCGTGCTATCCATCTTCCAATGGATGCGGACCAGATGGCCAGGCCCCTTGGCTGAGAAACAGCCCCACAGCATGATGCTGCCATCACCATACTTGACTGTAGGGATGGTATTCTTGGGGTCGTATGCAGTGCCATCCAGTCTCCAAACGTCACGTGTGTGGTTGGCACCAAAGATCTCGATCTTGGTCTCATCAGACCATAGAACCTTGAACCAGTCTGTCTCAGAGTCCTCCAAGTGATCATGAGCAAACTGTAGACGAGCCTTGACATGACGCTTTGAAAGTAAAGGTACCATACAGGCTTGTCTGGAACGGAGACCATTGCGGTGGAGTATGTTACTTATGGTATTGACTGAAACCAATGTCCCCACTGCCATGAGATCTTCCCGGAGCTCCTTCCTTTTTGTCCTTGGGTTAGCCTTCACTCTTTGGACAAGCCTGGCCTCGGCACGGGAGGACACTTTCAAAAGCTGTCCAGGCCGTGGAAGGCTAACAGTAGTTCCATAAGCCTTCCACTTACGGATGATGCTCCCAACAGTGAAGACAGGTAGGCCCAACTCCTTGGAAAGGGTTTTGTACCCCTTGCCAGCCTTGTGACCATCCACGATCTTGTCTCTGATGGCCTTGGAATGCTCCTTTGTCTTTCCCATGTTGACCATGTCTGAGTGCTGTTCACAAGTTTGGGGAGGGTCTTAAATAGTCAGAAAAGGCTGGCAAAAGAGATCTTTAATCCACACATGTGAAGCTCATTATTCTTGGTGCCTGAACTACTTCTTAATACTTTAGGGGGACCAAACAGAATTATTGTGGTTTGAGGGGTTGAATAATAAATGACACTCTGAATTAACTTTTAACGTTTAAAAAAAAAAAGAAATAAAAAAAAAAAATTTGCTGCAGTGCATTTCCCACTTCCAGGCTGATCTACAGTACAAATGTCACAATGCCAAGTTAATTCCGCATGTGTCAACCAGCTAAATCTGCAGGGGGTTGAATACTACTTGTAGGCACTGTATATATTCTACACACACACATTTGGATCTCTCCTGGGGTACCCTCACACATATTATTCCCTCATTTAGTGGATATTTCCACAAAAAAGTGAAATTTTCAAAAATTCAGAGAATTGGCTGAAAACGACTAAATATCAAGGACTCATCGGGTGAATCGCTATGGAACTGAAATCGGAACACTCACTGACATTTCCCCTCTCTGAAAGTCTGATAAGCGCCGGTAAAATGACTAAGTCGAAAAAAAAAAATGTTAAACTTTTTTCAATTTTACACCCGTGGGATACATATTCTACCCACACACATTTGGATCTCTCCTGGGGTACCCTCACACATATTATTCCCTTATTTAGAGGATATTTTCAGAAAAAAGTGAAATTTTCAAAAATTCAGAAAATTGGCTGAAAACGACTAAATATCAAGGATTCATCCGGCAAATCGCTCTGGAACTGAAATCGCAACACTCACTGACATTTCCCCTCTCTGAAAGTCTGATAAACGCCGGAAAAATGACTAAGCCCAAAATAAAAATGTTTTCAATTTTTTTCAATTTTACCCCCGTGGGATGTATATTCTACCCACACACATTTGGATCTCTCCTGGGGTACCCTCACACATATTATTCACTCATTTAGTGGATATTTTCAGAAAAAAGTGAAATTTTCAAAAATTCAGAAAATTGGCTGAAAACGACTAAATATCAAGGACTCATCGGGTGAATCGCTCTGGAACTGAAATTGCAACACTCACTGACATTTCCCCTCTCTGAAAGTCTGATAATTCCTGGAAAAATGACTAAGTAAAAAAAATTTTATTTTCAACTTTTTTCAATTTTACCCCCGTGGGATAAATATTCTACCCACACACATCTGGATCTCTCCTGGGGTACCCTCACACATATTATTCCCTCATTTAGTGGCTAATTTCACAAAAAAGTGAAATTTTCAAAAATTCAGAAAGTTGGCTGAAAACGACTAAATATCAAGGACTCATCGGGCAAATCGTTCTGAAACTGAAATCGCAACACTCACTGACATTTCCCCCCTCTGAAAGTCTGATAATTGCCGGAAAAATGACTAAGTCCAAAAAAAATTTTTTTTCAACTTTTTTCAATTTTACACCCGTGGGATACATATTCTACCCACACACATTTGGATCTCTATTGGGGTACCCTCACACATATTATTCCCTCATTTAGTGGATATTTTCACAAAAAAGTGAAATTTTCAAAAATTCAGAAAATTGGCTGAAAACGACTAAATATCAAGGACTCATTGGGCGAATTGCTCTGGAACTGAGATCGCCACAATCACTGACATTTCCCCTCTCTGAAAGTCTGATAAACGCCGGTAAAATGACTAAGTCGAAAAAAAATTTTTTAAACTTTTTTCAATTTTACACCCGTGGGATACATATTCTACTCACACACATTTGGATCTCTCCTGGGGTACCCTCACACATATTATTCCCTAATTTAGTGGATATTTTCAGAAAAAAGTGAAATTTTCAAAAATTCAGGAAATTGGCTGAAAACGACTAAATATCAAGGACTCATCGGGCAAATCGCTCTGGAACTGAAATCGCAACACTCACTGACATATCCCCTCTCTGAAAGTCTGATAAACGGCCGGAAAAATGACTAAGTAAAAAAAAAAATGTAAATTCAACTTTTTTCAATTTTTCCCTTGTGGGATACATATTCTACCCACATACATTTGGATCTCTCCTGGGGTACCCTCACACATTTGGATCTCTCCTGGGCTCCCCTCACACGTGTTGTTCCCTCATTTAGTGGATATTTTCAGAAAAAAGAAATTTTCAAAAATTCAGAAAATTGGCTGAAAATGACTAAATATCAAGGACTCATCGGGCGAATGGCTCTGGAACTGAAATCCCAGCACTCACTGATATTTCCCCTCTCTGAAAGTCTGATAAATGGCGGAAAAATGACTAAGTCCAAAAAAAATTTTTTTTCAACTTTTTTCCATTTTTCCCTCGTGGGATACATATTCTACCCACACACATTTGGATCTCTCCTGGGGTACCCTCACACATATTATTCCCTCATTTAGTGGATATTTTCAGAAAAAAGTGAAATTATCAAAAATTCAGAAAATTGGCTGAAAACGATGAAATATCAAGGACTCATCGTGCGAATCGCAGTGGAACTGAAATCGGAACTCTCACTGACAATTCCCCTCTCTGAAAGTCTGATAAACGCTGGAAAAATGACTAAGTCCAAAAAAAATGTTTTTTCAACTTTACCCTTGTGGGATATATATTCAACCCACACACATTTTAATCTCTCCTGGGGTACCCTCACACAAATTATTCCCTCATTTATTGGATATTTTCAGAAAAAAGTGAAAAATTCAAAAATTCAGAAAATTGGCTGAAAACGACTAAATATCAAGGACTCATCGGGCAAATCATTCTGGAACTGAAATCGCAACACTCACTGACTTTTCCCCTCTCTGAAAGTCTGATAATTGCCGGAAAAATGACTAAGTCCAAAAAAATTTTATTTTCAACTTTTTTCAATTTTATCCCCGTGGGATACATATTCTACCCACAAACATCTGGATCTCTCCTGGGGTACCCTCACACATATTATTCCCTCATTTAGTGGACATTTTCACAAAAAAGTGAAATTTTCAAAAATTCAGAAAATTGGCTGAAAACGACTAAATATCAAGGACTCATCGGGTGAATCGCTATGGAACTGAATTTGAGACACTCACTGACATTTTCCCTCTCTGAAAGTCTGATAAACGCCGGAAAAATGACTAAGCCCCCAAAAAAATTTTTTTTCAACTTTTTTCAATTTTATCCCCGTAGGATACATATTCTACACACACACATTTGGATCTCTCCTGGGGTACCCTCACACATATTATTCCCTCATTTAGTGGATATTTTCACAAAAAAGTGAAATTTTCAAAAATTCTGAAAATTGGCTGAAAACGACTAAATATCAAGGACTCATCGGGCGAATTGCTCTGGAACTGACATCGGAACACTCACTGACATTTCCCCTCTCTGAAAGTCTGATAAACGCAGGTAAAATGACTAAGTCGAAAAAAAAAATTTAAAACTTTTTTCAATTTTACACCCGTGGGATACATATTCTACCCACACACATTTGGATCTCTCCTGGGGTACTCTCACACATGTTATTCCCACATTTAGTGGATATTTTCACAAAAAAGTGAAATTTTCAAAAATTCAGAAAATTGGCTGAAAACGACTAAATATCAAGGACTCATCGGGCGAATTGCTCTGGAACTGAAATCGGAACACTCACTGACATTTCCCCTCTCTGAAAGTCTGATAAACGCCGGTAAAATGACTAAGTCGAAAAAAATTTTTTTTAACCTTTTTTTAATTTTACACCTGTGGGATACATATTCTACCACACACGTTTGGATCTCTCCTGGGGTACCCTCACACATTTGGATCTCTCCTGGGGTACCCTCACACATGTTTTTCCCTCATTTAGTGGATATTTTCAGAAAAAAGTGAAATTTTCAAAAATTCAGAAAATTGGCTGAAAACGACTAAATATCAAGGACTCATCGGGCGAATCACTCTGGAACTGAAATCGCAACACTCACTGACATTTCCCCTCTCTGAAAGTCTGATAAAAGCCGGAAAAATGACTAAGTCAAAAAAAAAATATTTTTCAACTTTTTTCTATTTTACCCCATTGTGATACAGTATATATTCTACCCACACACACTTGGATCTCTCCTGGGGTACCCCCACACATATTATTCCCTCATTTAGTGGATATTTTCACAAAAAAAGTGAAATTTTCAAAAATTCAGAAAATTGGCTGAAAACGACGAAATATCAAGGACTCATCGGGTGAATCGCTATGGAACTGAAATCGGAACACTCACTGACAATTCCCCTCTCTGAAAGTCTGATAAACGCCGGAAAAATGACTAAGCCCCAAAAAAAATTTTTTTAAACTTTTTTCCATTTTTCCCTCGTGGGATTCATATTCTACACACACACATTTGGATCTCTCCTGGGGTACCCCCACACATATTATTCCCTCATTTAGTGGATATTTTCAGAAAAAAGTGAAATTTTCAAAAATTCAGAAAATTGGCTGGAAACGACTAAATATCAAGGAATCATCGGGTGAATCGCTCTGGAACTGAAATCGGAACACTCACTGACATTTCCCCTCACTGAAAGTCTGATAAACGCTGGAAAAATGACAGTCCAAAAAAATTTTTTAAACTTTTTTCAATTTTACCCTCGTGGGATATATATTCTACCCACACAACATTTGGATCTCTACTGGGGTACCCTCACACATATTATTCCCTCATTTAGTGGATGTTTTCACAAAAAAGTGAAATTTTCAAAAATTCAGAAAATTGCCTGAAAACATCTAAATATCAAGGACTCATCGGGTGAATTACTCTGGAGCTGAAATCGGAACACTCACTGACATTTCCCCTCTCTGAAAGTCTGATAAACGCCGGAAAAATGACAGTCCAAAAAAAAATTTCTCAACTTTTTTCAATTTTACCCCCTTGGGATATATATTCTACCCACACACATTTGGATCTCTCCTGGGGTACCCTCACACATATTATTCCCTCATTTAGTGGATATTTTCACAAAAAAGTGACATTTTCAAAAATTCCGAAAATTGGCTGAAAAAGACTAAATATCAAGGACTCATCGGGCGAATCGCTCTGGAACTGAAATCGCCACACTCACTGACATTTCCCCTCTCTGAAAGTCTGATAAACGCCGGAAAAATGAGTATGTCTAAAAATTTATTTTTTTTTAACTATTTTCAATTTTACCCCCGTGGGATATATATTCTACCCACACACATTTGGATTTCTCCTGGGGTACCCCCTCACATATTATTCCCTCATTTAGTGGATATTTTCACAAAAAAAGTGAAATTTTCAAAAATTCAGAAAATTGGCTGAAAACGACGAAATATCAAGGACTCATCGGGTGAATCGCTATGGAACTGAAATCGGAACACTCACTGACAATTTCCCTCTCTGAAAGTCTGATAAACGCCGGAAAAATGACTAAGCCCCAAAAAAATTTTTTTTAAACTTTTTTCCATTTTTCCCTCGTGGGATTCATATTCTACACACACACATTTGGATCTCTCCTGGGGTACCCTCACACATATAATTCCCTCATTTAGTGGATATTTTCAGAAAAAAGTGAAATTTTCAAAAATTCAGAAAATTGGCTGGAAACGACTAAATATCAAGGAATCATCGGGTGAATCGCTCTGGAACTGAAATCGGAACACTCACTGACATTTCCCCTCACTGAAAGTCTGATAAACGCTGGAAAAATGACAGTCCAAAAAAATTTTTTAAACTTTTTTCAATTTTACCCTCGTGGGAGATATATTCTACCCACACAAAATTTGGATCTCTACTGGGGTACCCTCACACATATTATTCCCTCATTTAGTGGATGTTTTCACAAAAAAGTGAAATTTTCAAAAATTCTGAAAATTGGCTGAAAACATCTAAATATCAAGGACTCATCGGGTGAATCATTCTGGAGCTGAAATCGGAACCCTCACTGACATTTCCCCTCTCTGAAAGTCTGATAAACGCCGGAAAAATGACAGTCCAAAAAAAAATTTTTCAACTTTTTTCAATTTTACCCCCGTGGGATATATATTTTACCCACACAACATTTGGATCTCTACTGGGGTACTATCACACATATTATTCCCTCATTTAGTGGATATTTTAACAAAAATAGTGAAATTTTCAAAAATTCTGAAAATTGGCTGAAAATGACGAAATATCAAGGACTCTTCGGGCGAATCGCTCTGGAACTGAAATCGGAGCACTCACTGACATGTCCCCTGTCTGAAAGTCTGATAAACGCCAGTAAAATGACTAAGTCCAAAAAAAAATTTTTCAACTTTTTTCAATTTTACCCCCTTGGGATATATATTCTACCCACACACATTTGGATCTCTCCTGGGGTACCCTCACACATATTATTCCCTCATTTAGTGGATATTTTCACAAAAAAGTGAAATTTTCAAAAATTCCGAAAATTGGCTGAAAAAGACTAAATATCAAGGACTCATCGGGCGAATCGCTCTGGAACTGAAAGCGCCACACTCACTGACATTTCCCCTCTCTGAAAGTCTGATAAACGCCGGAAAAATGAGTATGTCTAAAAATTTATTTTTTTTTAACTATTTTCAATTTTACCCCCGTGGGATATATATTCTACCCACACACATTTGGATTTCTCCTGGGGTACCCTCACACACATTATTCCCTCATTTAGTGGATATTTTCACAATAAAAGTGAAATTTTTAAAAATTCAGAAAATTGTCTGAAAACGGCGAAATATCAAGGACACATCGGGTGAATCCCTATGGAACTGAAATTGGGACACTCACTGACAATTCCCCTCTCTGAAAGTCTGATAAATGCCGGAAAAATGACTAAGTCCAAAAAATTTTTTTTTTCAACTATTTTCAGTTTTACCCCCGTGGGATACATAATCTACCCACACACATTTGGATCTCTCCTGGGGTACCCTCATACATATCATTCCCTCATTTACTGGATATTTTCCCCAAAAAAGTGAAATTTTCAAAAATTCAGAAAATTGTCTGAAAACGACGAAATATCAAGGACTCATCGGGCTAATTGCACTGGAACTGAAATCGGAACACTCACTGATAATTCCCCTCTCTGAAAGTATGATAAATGCCGGAAAAATGAGTATGTCTAAAAATTTATTTTTTTTTAACTATTTTCAATTTTACCCCCGTGGGATATATATTCTACCCACACACATTTGGATTTCTCCTGGGGTACCCCCTCACATATTATTCCCTCATTTAGTGGATATTTTCACAAAAAAAGTGAAATTTTCAAAAATTCAGAAAATTGGCTGAAAACGACGAAATATCAAGGACTCATCGGGTGAATCGCTATGGAACTGAAATCGGAACACTCACTGACAATTTCCCTCTCTGAAAGTCTGATAAACGCCGGAAAAATGACTAAGCCCCAAAAAAATTTTTTTTAAACTTTTTTCCATTTTTCCCTCGTGGGATTCATATTCTACACACACACATTTGGATCTCTCCTGGGGTACCCTCACACATATAATTCCCTCATTTAGTGGATATTTTCAGAAAAAAGTGAAATTTTCAAAAATTCAGAAAATTGGCTGGAAACGACTAAATATCAAGGAATCATCGGGTGAATCGCTCTGGAACTGAAATCGGAACACTCACTGACATTTCCCCTCACTGAAAGTCTGATAAACGCTGGAAAAATGACAGTCCAAAAAAATTTTTTAAACTTTTTTCAATTTTACCCTCGTGGGAGATATATTCTACCCACACAAAATTTGGATCTCTACTGGGGTACCCTCACACATATTATTCCCTCATTTAGTGGATGTTTTCACAAAAAAGTGAAATTTTCAAAAATTCTGAAAATTGGCTGAAAACATCTAAATATCAAGGACTCATCGGGTGAATCATTCTGGAGCTGAAATCGGAACCCTCACTGACATTTCCCCTCTCTGAAAGTCTGATAAACGCCGGAAAAATGACAGTCCAAAAAAAAATTTTTCAACTTTTTTCAATTTTACCCCCGTGGGATATATATTTTACCCACACAACATTTGGATCTCTACTGGGGTACTATCACACATATTATTCCCTCATTTAGTGGATATTTTAACAAAAATAGTGAAATTTTCAAAAATTCTGAAAATTGGCTGAAAATGACGAAATATCAAGGACTCTTCGGGCGAATCGCTCTGGAACTGAAATCGGAGCACTCACTGACATGTCCCCTGTCTGAAAGTCTGATAAACGCCAGTAAAATGACTAAGTCCAAAAAAAAATTTTTCAACTTTTTTCAATTTTACCCCCTTGGGATATATATTCTACCCACACACATTTGGATCTCTCCTGGGGTACCCTCACACATATTATTCCCTCATTTAGTGGATATTTTCACAAAAAAGTGAAATTTTCAAAAATTCCGAAAATTGGCTGAAAAAGACTAAATATCAAGGACTCATCGGGCGAATCGCTCTGGAACTGAAAGCGCCACACTCACTGACATTTCCCCTCTCTGAAAGTCTGATAAACGCCGGAAAAATGAGTATGTCTAAAAATTTATTTTTTTTTAACTATTTTCAATTTTACCCCCGTGGGATATATATTCTACCCACACACATTTGGATTTCTCCTGGGGTACCCTCACACACATTATTCCCTCATTTAGTGGATATTTTCACAATAAAAGTGAAATTTTTAAAAATTCAGAAAATTGTCTGAAAACGGCGAAATATCAAGGACACATCGGGTGAATCCCTATGGAACTGAAATTGGGACACTCACTGACAATTCCCCTCTCTGAAAGTCTGATAAATGCCGGAAAAATGACTAAGTCCAAAAAATTTTTTTTTTCAACTATTTTCAGTTTTACCCCCGTGGGATACATAATCTACCCACACACATTTGGATCTCTCCTGGGGTACCCTCATACATATCATTCCCTCATTTACTGGATATTTTCCCCAAAAAAGTGAAATTTTCAAAAATTCAGAAAATTGTCTGAAAACGACGAAATATCAAGGACTCATCGGGCTAATTGCACTGGAACTGAAATCGGAACACTCACTGATAATTCCCCTCTCTGAAAGTATGATAAATGCCGGAAAAATGAGTATGTCTAAAAATTTATTTTTTTTTAACTATTTTCAATTTTACCCCCGTGGGATATATATTCTACCCACACACATTTGGATTTCTCCTGGGGTACCCCCTCACATATTATTCCCTCATTTAGTGGATATTTTCACAAAAAAAGTGAAATTTTCAAAAATTCAGAAAATTGGCTGAAAACGACGAAATATCAAGGACTCATCGGGTGAATCGCTATGGAACTGAAATCGGAACACTCACTGACAATTTCCCTCTCTGAAAGTCTGATAAACGCCGGAAAAATGACTAAGCCCCAAAAAAATTTTTTTTAAACTTTTTTCCATTTTTCCCTCGTGGGATTCATATTCTACACACACACATTTGGATCTCTCCTGGGGTACCCTCACACATATAATTCCCTCATTTAGTGGATATTTTCAGAAAAAAGTGAAATTTTCAAAAATTCAGAAAATTGGCTGGAAACGACTAAATATCAAGGAATCATCGGGTGAATCGCTCTGGAACTGAAATCGGAACACTCACTGACATTTCCCCTCACTGAAAGTCTGATAAACGCTGGAAAAATGACAGTCCAAAAAAATTTTTTAAACTTTTTTCAATTTTACCCTCGTGGGAGATATATTCTACCCACACAAAATTTGGATCTCTACTGGGGTACCCTCACACATATTATTCCCTCATTTAGTGGATGTTTTCACAAAAAAGTGAAATTTTCAAAAATTCTGAAAATTGGCTGAAAACATCTAAATATCAAGGACTCATCGGGTGAATCATTCTGGAGCTGAAATCGGAACCCTCACTGACATTTCCCCTCTCTGAAAGTCTGATAAACGCCGGAAAAATGACAGTCCAAAAAAAAATTTTTCAACTTTTTTCAATTTTACCCCCGTGGGATATATATTTTACCCACACAACATTTGGATCTCTACTGGGGTACTATCACACATATTATTCCCTCATTTAGTGGATATTTTAACAAAAATAGTGAAATTTTCAAAAATTCTGAAAATTGGCTGAAAATGACGAAATATCAAGGACTCTTCGGGCGAATCGCTCTGGAACTGAAATCGGAGCACTCACTGACATGTCCCCTGTCTGAAAGTCTGATAAACGCCAGTAAAATGACTAAGTCCAAAAAAAAATTTTTCAACTTTTTTCAATTTTACCCCCTTGGGATATATATTCTACCCACACACATTTGGATCTCTCCTGGGGTACCCTCACACATATTATTCCCTCATTTAGTGGATATTTTCACAAAAAAGTGAAATTTTCAAAAGTTCCGAAAATTGGCTGAAAAAGACTAAATATCAAGGACTCATCGGGCGAATCGCTCTGGAACTGAAAGCGCCACACTCACTGACATTTCCCCTCTCTGAAAGTCTGATAAACGCCGGAAAAATGAGTATGTCTAAAAATTTATTTTTTTTTAACTATTTTCAATTTTACCCCCGTGGGATATATATTCTACCCACACACATTTGGATTTCTCCTGGGGTACCCTCACACACATTATTCCCTCATTTAGTGGATATTTTCACAATAAAAGTGAAATTTTTAAAAATTCAGAAAATTGTCTGAAAACGGCGAAATATCAAGGACACATCGGGTGAATCCCTATGGAACTGAAATTGGGACACTCACTGACAATTCCCCTCTCTGAAAGTCTGATAAATGCCGGAAAAATGACTAAGTCCAAAAAATTTTTTTTTTCAACTATTTTCAGTTTTACCCCCGTGGGATACATAATCTACCCACACACATTTGGATCTCTCCTGGGGTACCCTCATACATATCATTCCCTCATTTACTGGATATTTTCCCCAAAAAAGTGAAATTTTCAAAAATTCAGAAAATTGTCTGAAAACGACGAAATATCAAGGACTCATCGGGCTAATTGCACTGGAACTGAAATCGGAACACTCACTGATAATTCCCCTCTCTGAAAGTATGATAAATGCCGGAAAAATGAGTATGTCTAAAAATTTATTTTTTTTTAACTATTTTCAATTTTACCCCCGTGGGATATATATTCTACCCACACACATTTGGATTTCTCCTGGGGTACCCCCTCACATATTATTCCCTCATTTAGTGGATATTTTCACAAAAAAAGTGAAATTTTCAAAAATTCAGAAAATTGGCTGAAAACGACGAAATATCAAGGACTCATCGGGTGAATCGCTATGGAACTGAAATCGGAACACTCACTGACAATTTCCCTCTCTGAAAGTCTGATAAACGCCGGAAAAATGACTGAGCCCCCAAAAAATTTTTTTTAAACTTTTTTCCATTTTTCCCTCGTGGGATTCATATTCTACACACACACATTTGGATCTCTCCTGGGGTACCCTCACACATATAATTCCCTCATTTAGTGGATATTTTCAGAAAAAAGTGAAATTTTCAAAAATTCAGAAAATTGGCTGGAAACGACTAAATATCAAGGAATCATCGGGTGAATCGCTCTGGAACTGAAATCGGAACACTCACTGACATTTCCCCTCACTGAAAGTCTGATAAACGCTGGAAAAATGACAGTCCAAAAAAATTTTTTAAACTTTTTTCAATTTTACCCTCGTGGGAGATATATTCTACCCACACAAAATTTGGATCTCTACTGGGGTACCCTCACACATATTATTCCCTCATTTAGTGGATGTTTTCACAAAAAAGTGAAATTTTCAAAAATTCTGAAAATTGGCTGAAAACATCTAAATATCAAGGACTCATCGGGTGAATCATTCTGGAGCTGAAATCGGAACCCTCACTGACATTTCCCCTCTCTGAAAGTCTGATAAACGCCGGAAAAATGACAGTCCAAAAAAAAATTTTTCAACTTTTTTCAATTTTACCCCCTTGGGATATATATTCTACCCACACACATTTGGATCTCTCCTGGGGTACCCTCACACATATTATTCCCTCATTTAGTGGATATTTTCACAAAAAAGTGAAATTTTCAAAAATTCCGAAAATTGGCTGAAAAAGACTAAATATCAAGGACTCATCGGGCGAATCGCTCTGGAACTGAAAGCGCCACACTCACTGACATTTCCCCTCTCTGAAAGTCTGATAAACGCCGGAAAAATGAGTATGTCTAAAAATTTATTTTTTTTTAACTATTTTCAATTTTACCCCCGTGGGATATATATTCTACCCACACACATTTGGATTTCTCCTGGGGTACCCTCACACACATTATTCCCTCATTTAGTGGATATTTTCACAATAAAAGTGAAATTTTTAAAAATTCAGAAAATTGTCTGAAAACGGCGAAATATCAAGGACACATCGGGTGAATCCCTATGGAACTGAAATTGGGACACTCACTGACAATTCCCCTCTCTGAAAGTCTGATAAATGCCGGAAAAATGACTAAGTCCAAAAAATTTTTTTTTTCAACTATTTTCAGTTTTACCCCCGTGGGATACATAATCTACCCACACACATTTGGATCTCTCCTGGGGTACCCTCATACATATCATTCCCTCATTTACTGGATATTTTCCCCAAAAAAGTGAAATTTTCAAAAATTCAGAAAATTGTCTGAAAACGACGAAATATCAAGGACTCATCGGGCTAATTGCACTGGAACTGAAATCGGAACACTCACTGATAATTCCCCTCTCTGAAAGTATGATAAATGCCGGAAAAATGACTAAGCCCAAAAAAAAAATTTTTTCAACTTTTTTCAATTTTACCCTGTGGGATATATATTCTACCCACACACATTTGGATCTCTCCTGGGGTACCCTCACACATATTATTCCCTCATTTAGTGGATATTTTCACCAAAAAGTGAAATTTTCAAAAATTCAGAAAATTGGCTGAAAACGACTAAATATCGAGGACTCATCGGGCGAATCGCTATGGAACTGAATTCCGAACAGTCACTGACATTTCCCCTCTCTGAAAGTTTGATAAATGCCGGAAAAATGACTAAGTCCAAAAAATTTTTTTTTTCAACTATTTTCAATTTTACCCCCGTGGGATACATATTCTACCCACACACATTTGCATCTCTCCTGGGGTACCCTCACACATATGATTCCCTCATTTAGTGGATATTTTCACAAAAAAAGTGAAATTTTCAAAAATTCAGAAAAATGTCTGAAAACGACGAAATATCAAGGACTCATCGGGCTAATTGCACTGGAACTGAAATCAGAACACTCACTGACATTTCCCCTCTTTGAAAGTCTGATAAACGTGAGAAAAATGACTAAGCCCAAAAAAAAATTTTTTTCAACTTTTTTACATTTTACCCGCGTGGGATACATATTCTACCCACACACATTTGGATCTCTCCTGGCGTACCCTCACACATATTATTCCCTCATTTAGTGGATATTTTCACAAAAAAAGTGACAATTTCAAAAATACTGAAAATTGGCTGAAAATGACTAAATATAAAGAACTCATCGGGCGAATCGCTATGGAACTGAATTCGGAACATTCACTGACATTTCCCCTCTCTGAAAGTCTGATAAATGCCGGAGAAATGACTAAGTCCAAAATAATTTTATTTTCAACTTTTTTCAATTTTACCCCCGTGGGATACACATTCTACCCACACACATTTGGATCTCTCCTGGGGAATCCTCACACATATTATTCCCTCATTTAGTGAATATTTTCATAAAAAAAATGAAATTTAAAAAATTCGGAAAATTGGTTGAAAATGACGAAACATCAAGGACTCATCGGGCGAATCGCTATGGAACTGAATTCGGAACACTCACTGACATTTACCCTCTCAGAAAGTCTCATAATTGCCGGAAAAATGACTAAGTCGCAAAAATTTTTTTTTCAACTTTTTTCAATTTTACCCTCGTGGGATATATATTCTACCCACACACATTTGGATCTCTCCTGCGGTACCATCACACATATTATTCCCTCATTTAGTGGATATTTTCACAAAAAAAGTGAAATTTTCAAAAATTCAGAAAATTGTCTGAAAACGACGAAATATCAAGGACTCATCGGGCTAATTGCACTGGAACTGAAATCGGAAAACACACTGATAATTCCCCTCTCTGAAAGTATGATAAATGCTGGAAAAATGACTAAGCCCAAAAAAAAATTTTTTTCAACTTTTTTCAATTTTACCCCCGTGAGATATATATTCTAACCACACACATTTGGATCTCTTCTGGGGTACCCTCACACATATTATTCCCTCATTTAGTGGATATTTTCACAAAAAAGTGAAATTTTCAAAAATTCAGAAAATTGTCTGAAAACGACTAAATATCAAGGACTCATCGGGCGAATTGCTCTGGAACAGAAATCGGAACACTCACTGACATTTACCCTCTTTGAAAGTCTGATAAATGCTGGAAAAATGACTAAGCCCAAAAAAAAATTTTTTTCAACTTTTTTCAATTTTACCCCCGTGGGATATATATTCTAACCACACACATTTGGATCTCTCCTGGGGTACCCTCACACATATTATTCCCTCATTTAGTGGATATTTTCATAAAAAAAATGAAATTTAAAAAATTCGGAAAATTGGTTGAAAATGACGAAATATCAAGGACTCATCGGGTGAATTGCTCTGGAACTGAAATCTTAACACTCACTGACATTTCCCCTCATTGAAAGTCTGATAAACGTGAGAAAAATGACTAAGTCCAAAAAAAATTTTTTTTCACCTTTTTTAAATTTTACCCCCGTGGGATACATAATCTACCCACACACATTTGGATTTCTCCTGGCGTACCGTCACACATATTATTCCCTCATTTAGTGGATATTTTCACAAAAAAAGTGACATTTTCAAAAATACTGAAAATTGGCTGAAAATGACTAAATATAAAGAACTCATCGGGCGAATCGCTATGAAACTGAATTCTAAACACTCACTGACATTTCCCCTCTCTGAAAGTCTGATAAATGCCGGAAAAATTACTAAGCCCAAAAAAAATTTTTTTTCAACTTTTTTCAATTTTACCCCCGTGGGATACACATTCTACCCACACACATTTGGATCTCTCCTGGGGTACCCTCACACATATTATTCCCTCATTTAGTGGATATTTTCACAGAAAAGTGAAATTTTCAAAAATTCAGAAAATTGTCTGAAAACGACGAAATATCAAGGACTCATCGGGCTAATTGCACTGGAACTGAAATCGGAACACTCACTGACAATTCCCCTCTCTGAAAGTATGATCAACGCTGGAAAAATGACTAAGCAAAAAAAAAAATGTTTTCAACTTTTTTCAATTTTACCCCCGTGGGATATATATTCTACCGACACACATTTGGATCTCTCCTGGCGTACCGTCACACATATTATTCCCTCATTTAGTGGATATTTTCACCAAAAAGTGAAATTTTCAAAAATTCAGAAAATTGGCTGAAAACGACTAAATATCGAGGACTCATCGGGCGAATCGCTATGAAACTGAATTCCGAACAGTCACTGACATTTCCCCTCTCTGAAAGGGTGAATTGCTCTGGAACTGAAATCGGAACAGTCACTGACATTTCCCCTCTCTGAAAGTCTGATAAATGGCGGAAAAATGACTAAGTCCAAAAAAAATTTATTTTCAACTTTTTTCAATTTTACCCCTGTGGGATACACATTCTACCCACACACATTTGGATCTCTCCTGGGTAACCCTCACACATATTATTCCATCATTTAGTGGATATTTTCATAAAAAAAATGAAATTTAAAAAATTCGGAAAATTGTTTGAAAATGACGAAACATCAAGGACTCATCGGGTGAATCGCTATGGAACTGAATTCGGAACACTCACTGACATTTCCCCTCTCTGAAAGTCTGATAAATGCTGGAAAAATGACTAAGTCCAAAAAATTTTTTTTTTCAACTATTTTCAGTTTTACCCCCGTGGGATACATAATCTACCTACACACATTTGGATCTCTCCTGGGGTACCCTCACACATATTATTCCCTCATTTAGTGGATATTTTCACAAAAAAAGTGAAATTTTCAAAAATTCAGAAAATTGTCTGAAAACGACGAAATATCAAGGACTCATCGGGCTAATTGCACTGGAACTGAAATCGGAACACTCACTGATAATTCCCCTCTCTGAAAGTATGATAAACACTCGAAAAATGACTAAGTCCGAAAAAAAAAAATTTTCAACATTTTCAATTTTACCCCGTGGTATACATATTCTACCCACACACATTTGGATCTCTCCTGGGGTACCCTCACACATATTATTCCCTCATTTAGTGGATATTTTCACAAAAAAGTGAAATTTCAAAAATTCAGAAAATTGGCTGAAAACGACTAAATATCAAGGACTCATCGGGCGAATTGCTCTGGAACAGAAATCGGAACACTCACTGACATTTCCCCTCTTTGAAAGTCTGATAAACGCTGGAAAAATGACTAAGCCCAAAAAAAAAATTTTTTCAACTTTTTTCAATTTTACCCTGTGGGATATATATTCTACCCACACACATTTAGATCTCTCCTGGGGTACCCTCACACATATTATTCTCTCATTTAGTGGATATTTTCATAAAAAAATTGAAATTTAAAAAATTCGGAAAATTGTTTGAAAATGACGAAATATCAAGGACTCATAGGGTGAATTGCTCTGGAACTGAAATCGGAACACTCACTGACATTTCCCCTCTCTGAAAGTCTGATAAATGGCGGAAAAATGACTAAGTCCAAAAAAAAATTTTTTTCAACTTTTTTAAATTTTACCCCCGTGGGATACATAATCTACCCACACACATTTGGATCTCTCCTGGCGTACCGTCACACATATTATTCCCTCATTTAGTGGATATTTTCACCAAAAAGTGAAATTTTCAAAAATTCAGAAAATTGGCTGAAAATGACGAAATATCAAGAACTTATCGGGCGAATCGCTATGGAACTGAATTCGGAACACTCACTGACATTTACCCTCTCAGAAAGTCTCATAATTGCCGGAAAAATGACTAAGTCGCAAAAATTTTTTTTTCAACTTTTTTCAATCAATTTTACCCTCGTGGGATATATATTCTACCCACACATATTTGGATCTCTCCTGCGGTACCCTCACATATATTATTCCCTCATTTAGTGGATATTTTCACAAAAAAAGTGAAATTTTCAAAAATTCAGAAAATTGTCTGAAAACGATGAAATATCAAGGACTCATCGGGCTAATTGCACTGGAACTGAAATCGGAACACTCACTGACAATTCCCCTCTCTGAAAGTATGATCAACGCTGGAAAAATGACTAAGCCCAAAAAAAAATTTTTTTCAACTTTTTTCAATTTAACCCCCGTGGGATATATATTCTAACCACACACATTTGGATCTCTCCTGGGGTACCCTCACACATATTATTCCCTCATTTAGTGGATATTTTCATAAAAAAAGTGAAATTTAAAAAATTCGGAAAATTGGTTGAAAATGACGAAATATCAAGAACTCATCGGGTGAATTGCTCTGGAACTGAAATCGGAACACTCACTGACATTTCCCCTCTTTGAAAGTCTGATAAACGTGAGAAAAATGACTAAGTCCAAAAAAAAATTTTTTTCAACTTTTTTAAATTTTACCCCCGTGGGATACATAATCTACCCACACACATTTGGATCTCTCCTGGCGTACCGTCACACATATTATTCCCTCATTTAGTGGATATTTTAAAAAAAAAAGTGACATTTTCAAAAATACTGAAAATTGGCTGAAAATGACTAAATATAAAGAACTCATCGGGCGAATCGCTATGGAAATGAATTCGGAACACTCGCTGACATTTCCCCTCTCTGAAAGTCTGATAAATGCCAGAAAAATTACTAAGTCAAAAAAATGTTTTTTTTCAACTATTTTCATTTTTACCCCCGTGGGATACATAATCTACCCACACACATTTGGATCTCTCCTGGGGTACCCTCACACATATTATTCCCTCATTTAGTGGATATTTTCACAAAAAAGTGAAATTTTCAAAAATTCAGAAAATTGTCTGAAAACGACGAAATATCAAGGACTCATCGGGCTAATTGCACTGGAACTGAAATCGGAACACTCACTGACAATTCCCCTCTCTGAAAGTCTGATAAACGCTCGAAAAATGACTAAGTCCCAAAAAAATAATTTTTCAACTTTTTTCAATTTTACCCCCGTGGTATACATATTCTACCCACACACATTTGGATCTCTCCTGGGGTACCCTCACACATATCAGTCCGTCATTTAGTGGATATTTTCACAAAAAAGTGAAATTTTCAAAAATTCAGAAAACTGGCTGAAAACGACTAAATATCCAGGACTCATCGGGTGAATCGCTATGGAACTGAAATCGGAACACTCACTGACATTTCCCCTCTTTGAAAGTCTGATAAACGCAGGAAAAATGACTAAGTCTAAAAAATATTTTTTTTCAACTTTTTTAAATTTTACCCCCGTGGGATACATATTCTAACCACACACATTTGGATCTCTCCTGGGGTACCCTCACACATATTATTCCCTCATTTAGTGGATATTTTCATAAAAAAAGTGAAATTTTCAAAAATTCAGAAAATTGTCTGAAAACGACTAAATATCAAGGACTCCATCGGGCTAATTACACTGGATCTGAAATCGGAACACTCATTGACAATTCCTCTCTCTGAATGTATGATAAACGCTCGAAAAATGACTAAGTTCGAAAAAAAAATTTTTTCTACTTTTTTCAATTTTACCCCCGTGGTATACATATTCTACCCACACACATTTGGATATCTCCTGGGGTACCCTCACACATATTATTCCCTCATTTAGTGGATATTTTCACAAAAAAGTGAAATTTTCAAAAATTCAGAAAACTGGCTGAAAACGACTAAATATCAAGGACTCATTGGGTGAACCGCTATGAAACTGAAATCGGAACACTCACTGACATTTCCCCTCTCTGAAAGTTTGATAAATGCCAGAAAAATGACTAAGTCGCAAAAAATTTTTTTTCAACTTTTTTCAATTTTACCCCTGTGGGATATATATTCTAACCACACACATTTGGATCTCTCCTGGGGTACCCTCACAAATATTATCCCCTCATTTAGTGGATATTTTCACAAAAAAAGTGAAATTTTCAAAAATTCAGAAAATTGGCTGAAAACGACTAAAAATCAAGGACTCATCGGGCGAATCGCTCTGGAACTGAAATCGGAACACACTCACTGACATTTCCCCTCTCTGAAAGTCTGATAAATGCCAGAAAAATGACTAAGTCCAAAAAAAAATTTTTTTCAACTTTTTTCAATTTTACCCCCGTGGGATATATATTCTACCCAATCACATTTGGATCTCTCCTGGGGTACCCTCACACATATTATTCCCTCATTTAGTGGATATTTTCACAAAAAAGAAAATTTTCAAAAATTCTGAAAATTGGCTGAAAACGACTAAATATCAAGAACTCATAGGGCGAATCACTTTTAACTGAATTCGGAACACTCACTGACATTTCCACTCTCTGAAAGTCTGATAATTGACGGAAAAATGAATAAGTCCAAAAAAATTTTATTTTCAACTTTTTTCAATTTTTCCCCCGTGGGATACATATTCTACCCACACACATTTGGATCTCTCCTGGGGTACCCTCACACATATTATTCCCTCATTTAGTGGATATTTTCAGAAAAAAGTGAAATTTTCAAAAATTCAGAAAATTGGCTGAAAACGACTAAATATCAAGGACTCATCGGGCGAATCGCTTTGGAACTGAAATCGCAATACTCACTGACATTTCCCCTCTCTGAAAGTCTGATAATTGACGGAAAAATGAATAAGTCCAAAAAAATTTTATTTTCAACTTTTTTCAATTTTTCCCCCGTGGGATACATATTCTACCCAAACACATTTGGTTCTCTCCTGGGGTACCCTCACACATATTATTCCCTCATTTAGTGGATATTTTCAGAAAAAAGTGAAATTTTCAAAAATTCAGAAAATTGGCTGAAAACGACAAAATATCAAGGAATCATAGGGCGAATCGCTCTGGAACTTAAATCAGAACACTCACTGACATTTTCCCTCTCTGAAAGTCTGATAAACGCCGGAAAAATAACTAAGACCAAAAAAATTTTTTTTCAACATTTTTCAATTTTACCCCCGTGTGATACATATTCTACACACACACATTTGGATCTCTCCTGGGGTACCCTCACACATGTTATTCCCTCATTTAGTGGATATTTTCAGAAAAAAGTGAAATTTTCAAAAATTCAGAAAATTGGCTGAAAAAGACAAAATATCAAGGAATCATAAGGCGAATCGCTCTGGAACTTAAATCAGAACACTCACTGACATTTCCCCCCCTCTGAAAGTCTGATAAACGCCGAAAAAATGACTAAGTACAAAAAAAAATATTTTTCAACTTTTTTCAATTTTACCCCCTTGGGATATATATTCTACCCACACACATTTTGAACTCTCCCGGGGTACCCTCACACATATTATTCCCTCATTTAGAGGATATTTTCACAAAAAAGTGAAATTTTCAAAAATTCAGAAAATTGACTGAAAACAACTAAATATCAAGGACTCATCGGGCGAATCACTCTGGAACTGAAATCGGAACACTCACTGACATTCCCCCTATCTGAAAGTCTCATAAACGCCGGAAAAATGACTTAATCCAAAAAAAATATTTTTTTCAACTTTTTTCAATTTTACCCCGTGGTATACTTATTCTACCCACACACATTTGGATCTCTCCTGGGGTACCCTCACACATATTATTCCCTCATTTAGTGGATATTTTCACAAAAAAAATGAAATTTTCAAAAATCCAGAAAATTGGCTGAAAAAGACTAAATATCAAGGACTCATCGGGAGAATTGCTCTGGAACTGAAATCCGAACACTCACTGACATTTCCCCTATCTGAAAGTCTGATAAATGCCAGAAATTGTAAGTTCAAAAAAAAATTTTTTTCAACTTTTTTCAATTTTACCCCCGTGGGATATATATTCTACCCACACACATTTGGATCTCTCCTGGGGTACCCTCACACATATTATTCCCTCATTTAGTGGATATTTTCACAAAAAAGTGAAATTTTCAAAAATTCAGAAAATTGGCTGAAAACGACTAAATATCAAGGACTCATTGGGCAAATTACTCTGGAACTGAAATCAGAACACTCACTGACATTTCCCCTATCTGAAAGTCTGATAAAGGTCAGAAAAATGACTAAGTCCAAAAAAAAATTTTTTTCAACTTTTTTCAATTTTACCCTCTTGGGATATATATTCTACCCACACACATTTTGAACTCTCCCGGGGTACCCTAACACATATTATTCCCTCATTTAGAGGATATTTTCACAAAAAAGTGACATTTTCAAAAATTCAGAAAATTGGCCGAAAACGACTAAATATCAATGACTCATCGGGCGAATCACTCTGGAACTGAAATCGGAACACTCACTGACATTTCCCCTATCTGAAAGTCTGAGAAAAGCCAGAAAAATGACTAAGTCTAAAAAAAAATTTTTTTCAACTTTTTTCAATTTTACCCTCTTGGGATATATATTCTACCCACACACATTTTGAACTCTCCTGGGGTACCCTCACACATATTACTCCCTCATTTAGTGGATATTTTCACAAAAAAGTGACATTTTCAAAAATTCAGAAAATTGGCTGAAAACGACTAAATATCAATGACTCATCTGGCGAATCACTCTGAAACTGAAATCGCAACACTCACTGACATTTCCCCTCTCTGAAAGTCTGATAAATGCCAGAAAATTGACTAAGTCCAAAAAAAAATTTTTTTCAAGTTTTTTCAATTTTACCCCCGTGGGATATATATTCTACCCATACACATTTGGATCTCTCCTGGCGTACCCTCACACATATTATTCCCTCATTTAGTGGATATTTTGACAAAAAAGTGAAATTTTCAAAAATTCAGAAAATTGGCTGAAAATGACTAAATATGAAGGACTCATCAGGCAAATCAATCTGGAACTGAAATCGGAACACTCACTGACGTTTCCCCTATCTGAAAGTCTGATAAAGGTCAGAAAAATGACTAAGTCCAAAAAAAAATTTTTTTCAACTTTTTTGAATTTTACCCCCTTGGGATATATATTCTACCCACACACATTTCGAACTCTCCCGGGGTACCCTCACACATATTATTCCCTCATTTAGAGGATATTTTCACAAAAAAGTGACATTTTCAAAAATTCAGAAAATTGGCTTAAAACGACTAAATATCAATGACTCATCGGGCGAATCGCTCTGAAACTGAAATCGCAACACTCACTGACATTTCCGCTCTTTGAAAGTCTGATAAATGCCAGAAAATTGACTAAGTCCAAAAAAAAATTTTTTTCAACTTTTTTCAATTTTACCCCCTTGGGATATATATTCTACCCACACACATTTTGAACTCTCCCGGGGTACCCTCACACATATTATTCCCTCATTTAGAGGATATTTTCAAAAAAAGTGAAATTTTAAAAAATTCAGAAAATTGGCTGAAAACGACTAAATATCAAGGACTCATCGGGCGAATCGCTCTGAAACTGAAATCGCAACACTCACTGACATTTCCCCTCTCTGAAAGTCTGATAAATGTCAGAAAATTGACTAAGTCCAAAAAAAAATTTTTTTCAACTTTTTTCAATTTTACCCCCGTGCAATATATATTCTATCCACACACATTTCGAACTCTCCTGGGGTACCCTCACACATATTATTCCCTCATTTAGTGGATATTTTCACAAAAAAGTGAAATTTTCAAAAATTCAGAAAATTGGCTTAAAACGAATAAATATCAATGACTCATCAGGCGAATCGCTCTGAAACTGAAATCGCAACACTCACTGACATTTCCCCTATCAGAAAGTCTGATAAATGCCAGAAAATTGACTAAGTCCAAAAAAAAATTTTTTTCAACTTTTTTCAATTTTACCCCCGTGGGATATATATTCTACCCACACACATTTGGATCTCTCCTGGGGTACCCTCACACACATTATTCCCTCATTTAGTGGATATTTTCACAAAAAAGTGAAATTTTCAAAAATTCAGAAAATTGGCTGAAAACGACTAAATATCATGGACTCATCGGGCGAATCACTCTGGAACTGAAATCGGAACACTCACTGACATTTCCCCTATCTGAAAGTCTGATCAAGGCCAGAAAAATGACAAAGTCCAAAAAAAAAATGTTTCAAACTTTTTTCAATTTTTCCCCCGTGGGATACATATTCTACCCACACACATTTGGATCTCTCCTGGGGTACCCTCACACATATCATTCCCTCATTTAGTGGATATTTTCACAAAAAAGTGAAATTTTCAAAAATTCAGAAAATTGGCTGAAAACGACTAAATATCAAGGACTCATCGGAGAATTGCTCTGGAACTGAAATCGGAACACTCACTGACATTTCCCCTATCTGAAAGTCTGAAAAAAGCCAGAAAAATGACTAAGTCCAAAAAAAAATTTTTTTCAACTTTTTTCAATTTTACCCCCGTGCAATATATATTCTACCCACACACATTTCGAACTCTTCTGGGGTACCCTCACACATATTATTCCCTCATTTAGTGGATAATTTCACAAAAAAGTGACATTTTCAAAAATTCAGAAAATTGGCTGAAAACGACAAAATATCAAGGACTCATCGGGCGAATCACTCTGGAACTGAAATCGGAACACTCACTGACATTTCCCCTATCTGAAAGTCTGATCAAGGCCAGAAAAATGACTAAGTCAAAAAAAAAAATTTTTCCAACTTTTTTCAATTTTTCCCCCGTGGGAAACATATTCTAACCACACACATTTGGATCTCTCCTGGGGTAGCCTCACACATATTATTCCCTCATTTAGTGGATATTTTCACAAAAAAGTGAAATTTTCAAAAATTCAGAAAATTGGCTGAAAACGACTAAATATCAAGGACTCATCGGGCGAATCGCTCTAGAACTGAAATTGCAACACTCACTGACATTTCCCCTCTCTGAAAGTCTGATAAATGCCGGAAAATTGACTAAGTCCAAAATACATTTTTTTTCAACTTTTTTCAATTTTACGCCCGTGGGATACATATTCTACCCACACACATTTGGATCGGTCCTGGGGTACCCTCACACATATTATTCCCTCATTTTTTGGATATTTTCACAAAAAAAGTGAAATTTTCAAAAATTCAGAAAATTGGCTGAAAACGACTAAATATCAAGGACTCATCGGGAGAATTGCTCTGGAACTGAAATCGGAACACTCACTGACATTTCCCCTATCTGAAAGTCTGATAAATGCCGGAAAAATGACTAAGTCCAAAAAAAAAATGTTTCCAACTTTTTTCAACTTTTCCCCTGTGGGATACATATTCTACCCACACACATTAGGATCTCTCCTGGGGTACCCTCACACATATTATTCCCTCATTTAGTGGATATTTTCACAAAAAAGTGAAATTTTCAAAAATTCAGAAAATTGGATGAAAACGACTAAATATCAAGGACTCATCGGGCGAATCGCTCTAGAACTGAAATTGCAACACTCACTGACATTTCCCCTATCTGAAAGACTGAGAAAGGGCAGAAAAATGACTAAGTTCAAAAAAAATTTTTTTTCAACTTTTTTCAATTTTACTCCCGTGGGATACATATTCTACCCACACACATTTGGATCTCTCTTGGGGTACCCTCACACATATTATTCCCTCATTTAGTGGATATTTTCACCAAAAAGTGAAATTTTCAAAAATTCAGAAAATTGACTGAAAACCTCTAAATATCAAGGACTCATCGGGAGAATTGCTCTGGAACTGAAATCGGAACACTCACTGACATTTCCCCAATCTGAAAGTCTGAGAAAAGCCAGAAAAATGACTAAGTTAAAAAAAAAAAGTTTTTCAACTTCTTTCAATTTTACCGCCGTGCAATATATATTCTACCCACACACATTTCGAACTCTCCTGGGGTACCCTCACACATATTATTCCCTCATTTAGTGGATATTTTCACAAAAAGTGACATTTTCAAAAATTAAGAAAATTGGCTGAAAACGACTAAATATCAATGACTCATGGGGCGAATCACTCTGGAACTGAAATCGGAACACTCGCTGACATTTCCCCTATCTGAAAGACTGATCAAGGCCAGAAAAATGACTAAGTCTAAAAAAAAATTTTTTCCAACTTTTTTCATTTTTTCCCCAGTGGGATACATATTCTACCCACACACATTTGGATCTCTCCCGGGGTACCCTCACACATATTATTCCCTCATTTAGTGGATATTTTCACAAAAAAGTGAAATTTTCAAAAATTCAGAAAATTGGCTGAAAACGACTAAATATCAAGGACTCATCGGGCGAATCGCTCTAGAACTGAAATTGCAACACTCACTGACATTTCCCCTCTCTGAAAGTCTGAAAAATGCCGTAAAATAGACTAAGTCCAAAAAAAAAAATGTTTTCAACTTTTTTCAATTTTAGCCCGTGGGATACATATTCTACCCACACACATTTGGATCTCTCCTGGGGTACCCTCACACATATTATTCCCTCATTTAGTGGATATTTTCACAAAAACAGTGAAATTTTCAAACATTCAGAAAATTGGCTGAAAACGACAAAATATCAAGGACTCATCGGGAGAATTGCTCTGGAACTGAAATCGGAACACTCACTGACATTTCCCCTATCTGAAAGTCTGAGAAAGGGCAGAAAAATGACTAAGTCCAAAAAAAAAATTTTTTCAATTTTACCCCCGTGCGATATATATTCTACCCACACACATTTCGAACTCTCCTGGGGTACCCTCACACATATTATTCCCCCATTTAGTGGATATTTTCACAAAAAAGTGACATTTTCAAAAATTCTGAAAATTGGCTGAAAACGACTAAATATCAATGACTCATCGGGCGAATCGCTCTGAAACTGAAATCGCAACACTCAGTGACATTTCCCCTCTCTGAAAGTCTGATAAATGCCGGAAAAATGACTAAGTCCAAAAAAAATGTTTTTTCAACTTTTTTCAATTTTTCCCTTGAGGAATACATATTCTACCCACACACATTTGGATCTCTCCTGGGGTACCCTCACACCTATTATTCCCTCATTTAGTGGATATTTTCACAAAAAAGTGACATTTTCAAAAATTCTGAAAATTGGCTGAAAACGACTAAATATCAAGGACTCATCCGGCGAATCACTCTGGAACTGAAATCGGAACACTCACTGACATTTCCAATATCTGAAAGTCTGATCAAGGCCAGAAAAATGACTAAGTCTAAAAAAAAATTTTTTCCAACTTTTTTCAATTTTTCCCCAGTGGGATACATATTCTACCCACACACATTTGGATCTCTCCTGGGGTACCCTCACACATATTTTTCCCTCATTTAGTGGATATTTTCACAAAAAAAGTGAAATTTTCAAAAATTCAGAAAATTGGCTGAAAACGACTAAATATCAAGGACTCATCGGGCGAATCAGTCTGGAACTGAAATCAGAACACTCACTGACATTTCCCCTCTCTGAAAGTCTGATAAACACCGGAAAAATGACTAAGTCCAAAACAAATTTTTTTTAATCTTTTTTCAATTTTACCCCCGTGGGATATATATTCTACCCACACACATTTGGAACTCTCCTTTACACCCAGTAAGGATAACCGGAAACCCAGGAGGACTACAAGTCCCTGGCCAACCTGAAGCTAGACACATACAGGACCAGGAACCACGAAGGCCCCAACGTCCAGGGAAAGTGGTTACCAACCGAAGGTCCTACTTCAGAGCAACAGGTGGAGTAGAAACAGGACACATAAGCTAGGCCCAGTTGCAGGCAGGCCAGGAGCTCACACTGAGGCAGACACGGATCAGGAAGCCTTATACCCGCTCCCTGTGGAGAAGTCCAAAAGTGCGCCCTTCACCTGGAATACCCTGGACCGTACCTAACAGCTGTACCTGTAAAGGTAATGAAATAAAAAAACCCTGTCTCTGTCCGTTACTCTGGCTGCGCCATCGTTCTCTTCCTGCACCACAACGCCCAGAGTGCCATCTATCTACACTACCCTGAGGCCAGCTCCACCTGTGGGGAGCTGTACCATCTTTAGCTGCCTTGACACCTGCCTCAGAGGACTGTTGCAGCGCTGGTGACCTTCACCAGACTCCACAGGTGGCGTCATGAATTCTCTGAACTTTTACTAATAATTGGTACCCCTTAGTGCACTGACTGCCCTGGGCCAGCCACTGTGATATACCCCAAACAGTAAGGCCCCATGGGCGAGTCACATCCTTATGTGTTATTCGATTAATTTGTCTATAATCTACACACATCCTCATGCTTCCTTCTTTCTGACCAGGACCAGGGGAGCTGCCCAAGGGCTACAGCTATCCCTTACTACCCCGGCCTTTTTCATGTCATACAACATTTCTTTGGCTTTTTGGTAATGTGCTGGTGGTATGGGTCAGTAACGCTCCTTAATGGGTGGATAATTACCGGTGTGTATGTAGTGTTGTACCCCTTTAACCCTTCCAAAATCAAGTGGGTGTTTACTAAATACCTGTTCATATTCCTGAACCACTCTGTAAACACTGTGTTTCTGATGGACAGGAGTGGCATCAGTCCCAACATGGAGCTGTTGACACCATTCCTCCAGCTGAGCTTCGGAGTCATTGTCCTCCACTGTATTCAGTGGGGTCAAGGATTCAAATGTGTGTATGGCATCATTATTTACAGTATACAGTCTGGCAACAGTGGCGTATCGTGGCAATTTAACTTCCTCCTCCCCACAGTTTAGGAGACGTACGGGTACCCTTCCATTGCGTACATCAACTACCCCTCTAGCAGTTTGGAGTGTAGGTCTGTGCTCTGAGTTTATGGGCTCTACTACCGCCTGGTAGTTCTGTCCCTTGAGACCTATTGCTGCCCTACACCAAATCACCATTTCACTCATTGGGGGAATCACAATGGGCATCGGGTCTGTCACCCGTACATTACCATTCTCACCACCTGTTAGTTTTACCTGTTGCTGGTACAGGAGGGCACGAATTTCCTTCTGGAGCACCTTCCTCTGCCCTGATTTTTGCAGTGTCAGCAATCTGTTGGTGTAAAAACAACACTTCTCCCAAACAGTTACCAACAACATTTGTACCCAGTATCATATATTGATTTGTATCACCAGTGTTAGATTCTATGACAATCAGTCCTTGGTCCTTTAGTTCAACTCTCCCCACCTTCACTGTCAAGTCTTTAACCCATACCAGGTTAAGTGGAAGGCCATTGGAGGCATACACAGAGAGATTTGGGGCTGGCAGGAGGAGTTCATCTATGGACCAGTACCTTTTGTAGAGGACATGAGGTATGATGGTTACCTGTGAGCCGATGTCCAGTAGTGCAGGTGTTGATTAGTGTTGAGCCACCCCCGTAGTGTTCGAGTTCGGTTCGGTTCGTCGAACACCCGTGTGTTCGCCGAACTGTTCATCGAACTGTTCGTCGAACACCTTCGAACACCGTTAAAACCATTGGCAGGCAAACAAAAACACATAGAAACACATAGAAAACACCTTCAAAGGTGTCCAAAAGCTGACAAACTGCTCAGAAGACACAACTAACACATGGAAAAGTGACAAGTACATATAGTCATGCGAAAAGAAAAGAGGTGGAGGAGTAAAAGGAGGGGGAGACACAGATATAGGCATGTCATGCCCTTCTAAAATCCAAAAAGTGAGAAGCCGACACGGCCAGTCCGCTCCTGCCCGTGCCACCTCCGTGTCGCCGGGTTTGTGCCAGAGCCGCGGTGAACCCTGACGGCCAGCCCCCCTCTCCCAATACTGGTGCCTGTCCGCTGGTGGGTCGAGCGAGCCCCCCTGTGGTGGAGGCAGCTCTAAGCTTTTTAATTTAAATTGTCTCTCTAATTTGAATGAATACACTTTAAATCCATTTACAAGGATCTATTGGAGGGCAAGTCTCATGTCATCAGCCGCGTAATTCCAGCTCCAGTAGCGTCCACTAAAGCTGCTGCAGTTAAAAAGCTTTTATAAGGATCGAGCTCGGCTGTCCACCGCAAGGCATCCTACTGCCAGTCCCAGCCCCTATGCCTTGGGGTGCCTCCTGATGCTCTTCACTGAGTATCCCGTGGTCCCGAAGCATTTCCTTTGAAAAAATTAAGTGTCCAAACTACAGGTGGTGTAGCTTGCTTAACAGCCGGGATAATCCGCTGACTAGCAGACACTGCTACTAGGCACAAAGTATTTCCTGGGCTAGATGCAGTTAAAAATTTGTAAGTAGATACTCTCGTTGGATGCTGAGAAAGCATTCCATAGAGTCTCCTGGCACGCCATATATGATTCTCTTAAAAAGCTTGGGGTAGGGGTCTAGGGGACCCTTTTATAGCCAAAATCACGGCCCTGTATCACAATACGTCACCTAGGCTGAAGATAAATGGAACTGTAGCACCCTGAGGGCTCGGTTGCTACAGACGTATTGCACCTCACCCAGAGGTGTGATATCTCACTCTCAGATAAGGATGGAGTGTGGATCAGGACCCAACACCTGCATGCATTACACCACATTGCCGTGGGGCAGGGCGACCAATATGCCCCTGAGATGGGCACGACAGTCCCTGTCCCTGGCTGGAGTGGGGGGAGGGAACACTGAGGAAGGGGAACCCCGCAGTGCAGGAGCAGGGAGGAAGCAGTTCCTGGGTGCATTGAGAAGGGAGTATAAAAAGTGGGCACCATCTTAGTTCAGTGCAGAGAAGTCTGAGCAGAAGTGGCAGGGAGCAGGGGCTCTGCATGAGCTCTGCTCCGGAGGCTGGCCTAGTAACAGAGGCCCAGGCCTGCAAGAGGGAGAAGGAAGGAAGAGGAGCGGAGAAGGCTCCAGGAACGAGGAATGAAGGGATCCCAGGGGTGCGGACGGGCGAGTCGCCACCGCACACCCGAATCCACCTGCGTGGAGGGGTCAGGCCAAAGGGGGAGACCGGTCCCCGAACTAGTGGAGGCAGGAAACGACCCTCAGCTAGAAACCGGAGGCTCTGACATTTTATGTGGCGCAGCCCCTTGCTACACCCGCTAGGAAGGCACCACATAGGGTCAGGGAAACTGGCGCCAAGTTTACCAAGAGGAGGCCCGAGGCAGCCGGACAGAAGTGTTGGTAAGAAAGGCCAGACAAAGGACACACAAAGGGGGTCCTGTGAAGCGCTCCAAAGTTATCTGGGAGTTGTCTGAGCCCCTCACCTGGTGAGCACAGTACGACGAGGGCAGCCGTTACCTGCAGACGTGGTCCGGATAATAAGAACTGTGAGTAAAGGCCCTGAACTGCATCACTGACTCCGTGTCGTTACTGCTGCTGCCCTGCACCATCACCCCCATCCTCCGCATACACTGCCCTGAGGCTATACTCCTCCCGTGGGGAGTTATGCTACGCTCTGCTGCACCCACAACACCAGCCTTAGCGGTCTGCCCTGTAGCGGCGGTTCACTCTTACCGCAATCCACGGGTGGCGTAGTCGGACATTTAAACATCAAAACCACATAAATAGTTCCGCCACTGGTTTGACCACCCTGAGCCACGGAACCGGATCGCCGCCACGAAGAGTACAACCACCAGCATCCACCAAAAAGGGTCCGGCTCCGGGTGTCCCAAGGCCCAGGGGGTGCATCAGAACATTTTCATCACCTTTCACAATCACCAATGGGACAAGGCAGGGATGTCCTCTGTCCCCTCTCTTATACATCCTAGTGACGGAGCACCTGCTCTCATCAATTCGCCATAACCCCAATATTAGGTGGATTGAGGTGGGAAGCACCGAGTACAAGTGCTCTCTATTTGCTGATGATGTCCTAGTATATATCACTCAATCACATATATCCATCCATGCTGTTATGGCTGAAATAGATCACTTTGTTACATGGTCAAATTTTAAAATCAATGCAGCGAAGTCTGAGGCCCTCAATGTCTCCCTCCCCAAATCCATATAGGATTCCATCCAGTCCAACTTTCCCTTTGCCTGGCCCTCACAGGGTATCAAATACTTAGGAATTCCTATTCATAGAGACCTCTCCCATCTATGTTATCTTAATTTTGGGCCCTTTATTGAACAACTCCATACAGACCACGGTTGGCAAGTTAGAACTGTAAGATTCACTACGTGAACCACTGGTGTTTTGTGGAAAAGCACATGTACACTGCGTTCCAAATTATTATGCAAAAAGTGTTTAGGAGTGATAAGGGAAGAATTTGTTTGTTTGTCAGTTAAACTCATTGATGGTGATGTGTGTCAGGGCTCTTTATATCACTGTAAGCAATTGCAGACACCTGTGCTAATTAGTTTGGCAGGTGTGTCCAATGAAAGGCAAGACTACTTAAGAAGGCTGTCTCACATTATTAAGCAGCCTACATTTTCTGCCAAAATGGGAAAGAAAAAGGATGTGTCGGCTGCTGAGAAGCAACAAATTGTGGAGTGTTTAGGTCAAGGCATGACTACAATCAACATTGTGCGATGATCAGGATGAAGTGTCTTGGCAATCAAGAAGTATGTAGCTGATTCACAGTACACACGTGTGCGTGCTGATAAGGGCAAATTGAGGACTCTTTCCTACAGGCAATTACGTCAGGTTGAAAGAGCAGCGGCAAAAAAGCCTTGTCATAGCAGCAGACAAGTTTTTGAAGCTGCTTGTGCCTCCAACGTCCCCCGAACAACAAGATGCAGGGTCCTTCAGAGGTTTGCAGCTGTGCATACGCCATCCTGTCGACCTCCTCTATCCACTTCACACAAGCAGAAACGGCTCCAGTGGGCCAAACATTACATGAAGACTGATTTCAAAACTGTTTTGTTCACGGATGAGTGCCGTGCAGCGCTCGATGGTCCAGATGGATGGAGTGGAGGATGGCTGGTTGATGGACACCCCACGCAAACACGACTACAGCGCCAACAAGGAGGAGGTGGAGTAATATTTTGGCCTGGAATCATGGGGAGAGAGATTGTCGGCCCCTTTAGGATCCCTGAAGGCGCTAAAGATGAACTCCATAATGTATGTGGATTTTCTCAAACAGCACTTCCTGCCATGGTTTAAGAAGAAGAACCGTGTATTTCACAGCAAGATCATTTTTCTGCATGATAATGCACCATCTCATGCTGCACATAAAACATCTGCATCTCTGGCTGATATGGGCATAAAAGGGGACAAACTTATGGTGTGACCCCCATGCTCCCCTGACCTGTACCCCATTCAGAACCTTTGGAGCATCATTAAAAGGAGTGTCTATGATGGCGGGAGGCAGTTCACATCTAAGCAACAGCTCTGGGAGGGTAATCTGTCCTCATGCAAAACAATTGAAGCAGAAACCATCCAAAACCTGACAAATTCAATGGACGAGAGAGTTCAGAAGCTCCTTTCGAACAAGGGGTCCTATGTGAAAATGTAACATCACCTAGAATAAAGTTTTGAGTTGAAAACTGTTTGATTTCAGTTTCTAACAACCTGCTAATGCTTATAATTTCAAAAATGACCATTTTTTTGGTCTTTATTAAAATGAAAAGGTTGATCGAAAAGTTTGGGGGATCTAAGAGTGTGGCAACCCAGTAGTCATGATTACTTCGAATTCTGACAATATGAGGGTCATGCTGCAGGTAGTGCAGCAAGAAGGCACTTATGTGTCTTGCGCATCTCGGAGCCCCAAAATTATTTTCCGGGCTAGATGCAGCTGAAAATTATTATTAATTTGAAATCTGGTGAAGCTTTAGTATAGATGGCCTAATAGGATCAGTGCTGCACACTGCTACAAAGCCCAAATTATTTTCCAGCCAAGATACAGATAAACATGATTAGTAATTTGAAAGCTTAAAACGGTTGGTAGGGTGATTTTAACCAATCATCAAGCTTTTACTCTCCCCAGGATGACACAGGGGTAGAAAAGTCGTTTCGGATCCATGATTTGTTCATCTTTATGAACGTGAGTCTGTCTACATTATCAGTGGAGAGCCGCGTGCGCTTATCTGTCAGCACACCACCAGCAGCGCTGAACACACGTTCAGACAGAACGCTGGCTGCGGGGCATGACAAGATCTCCAAGGCGTAAGTGGCTAGCTCCGGCCATTTATCCAGATTGGAAGCCCAAAAAGAGCAAGGGTCCAGTGACACAGTCGTGGCTTCAATGTTTACTTGGAGATACTCCTGTACCATCGTCTCTAGGCGTTGACTATGTGTCAGACTTCTTGTCTCCTGTGGCCTTGCAAAGGATGGGCTAAAAAAGTGGTGAAATGATTCCGCAAAATTGATGTTACCAGCAGATACTGTGGTTCTGTTACGGTTTGAGTGCTGAACACTTGACGGTCCCACGGTTGGCAAGTTGGAACTGTGAGATTCACTACGTGCACCACTGGTATTTTGTGGAAAAGCACATGTAAGATTCTGCAACAGTCTCTGCTGATACTCCTGCATGCGTGCATCCCTTTCTATGGCAGGAATAATTTCTGCAAATTTACTTTTGTACCGGGGATCTAACAGTGTGGCAACCCAGTAGTCAGGATTATTTCTAATTCTCACAATTCGAGGGTCATGTTGCAGGTAGTGCAGCAAGAAGGCACTCATGTGTGTTGCGCATCCAGGAGCACCAAGTCCCTGTTGTGTTGGTGGCGAGGTAACAATCATGCTTCCTTCCTCTGTCCTCTCCCCCCAACCTCGCACAACAGAAATGTGATCAAGGTCTCCCTCATCTGATGAGTCTTCCATCAGTTCGTCCTCCACTTCTTCCTGGGCTCCTGCACCTTCCTCACTAGTTTGGCTGCTACCATGCGCCCTGGTAAAACCATCTCCCCCACCCTCACATGCCTGCCGCCTTGGTGCTGCCGACCGTCTGGACCTTGCAGATGTTAGCCCTTCCGCAAACAACTCCTCCTCCTCTACTTCCTCCACCTCCTCTTGTGCCACCACCTGACTCCGAATTCTGTTTAACATGTGCTCCAGCATGTAAATCACCGGAATAGTCATGCTGATAATGGCATCGTCAGCACTAAACATCTTCGTCGCCATTTCAAAACTGTGCAGAAGGGTGCATAGGTCCCTGATCTGAGACCACTCCTCCAGCGTGATTTGCCCCACCTCTGAATCTCGTTGGCCCAGGCTATACGTCAGAACGTATTGCACCAGGGCTTGTCAGTGCTGCCACAGTCGCTGCAACATGTGCAGAGTTGAATTCCACCGGGTAGGCACATCGCATTTTAGCCGGTGAAGTGGCAGGCCCAACGACTTCTGTAGAGATGTAAGTCGCTGAGCTGCGGGATGCGAACGGCGGAAGTGAGCACACAGCGACCGTGCCCTCTGCAGAAGGCCATCTAGTCTGGGATAGTGGGCTAAAAATTGCTGGACAACCAGGTTCAACACGTGAGCCATACAAGGCACGTGTGTGACATTGCCCCGGCGAAGGGCCGCACCCAGGTTTGCAGCATTGTCGCACACGGCCTTCCCTGGTTTCAGGTCCAGTGGAGACAACCATTCATGAAATTGGTTCTCCAGAGCTGACCACAACTCCTCAGCTGTGTGACTCACATTTCCCAGACATTTCAATGTAAAAACCGCCTGATGACGTTGAGCCCTACTGCCAGCATAGTAAGGAGGTGTGCAGGATCCCTTCTGCGCAGTTAGAAAGCTTGTGGCATGACCAGACAGGCTTTGGGTGCAGGTGGAAGACCGAGAGGAGGTTGAGGAGGCAGAAGCAGTGGAGGAACTTTGACATAAAGAGGATTGACGCACAACTCGTGGGGACGGCAAGACTTGGACAGCAGCCCCTTGTCCTGCTGTCACCATAGTTACCCAGTGCCCAGTCAGCGACATGTAACGCCCCTGTCCATGCCTACTCGTCCAAGTGTCTGTGGTGAAATGCACCCTGTCACACACAGAGTTTCTCAAAGAAGCGGTGATGTTGTGTGCGACATGCTGGTGGAGCGCAGGCACACCTTTCTTTGAGAAGTAGTGCCGACTGGGCATCTGGTACTGGGGCACTGCGACGGACATAAGGTCTCGAAAATCCTCTGTGTCCACCAGGCGGAAAGGCAGCATTTCTGTAGCCAAGAGCTTGCAGATGGTGAAATTCAAACTCTTAGCTTTCTCATGGCTAGGAGGAAATGGTCTTTTACTTGTCCACATCTGAGGGACCGAGGGCTGGCTATTGTGCTTAGACGGGGTTGATAAGGGTGTCCCCGGCAAACTGCCGGTCTGTGAGGAAGATGCAGGCGGACATGTTAGGTTGCCTTGATCCAAAGGTGGTGCTATCGATGTCGGACAGCGCTCAACACCAGCTGGTGTTACCACCTCCAAAGAAAATGATGACCTGCCAATCACGCTGGCTGTTGCAGGTAAAGAGGTGGCAGGTCTGCGCCCCAAAACAGGTGTGACTGCTGTCCCCCCAGTCACAGAGGATGAAGAGGCCGCGGATGCACAAGATATGGCAGACGGTGGTTGGCCCGGCCGGCTAGGCCGCATTGTAGCACACTGAGCTTCCCACTGCAACTTATGCTTCATGTCCATGTGCCGGTTCATGCATGAAGTACTCAAACTATGTATTTTTTGGCCTCTACTTAGCTTTTGCTGACAAATGTTACAGATAACACGAGTTGGGTCATCTTTATCGATCTGAAAAAATGCCCAGGCTATGCAAGGCTTAGCACCCATGCGACCTGAAGAGCCACCACGACTTGTGGTGAGAGGCAGAGTTGTGTTTGAGGATGCAGTTGTTGACGTGCTTCCAGTACTACGTCTCTGTCCAGGAAGGCGCAACCTGACCTCGTCGTCACTAGCATCTTCCTCCACCTCCTCTGCTGACCTCATCTCTTGGCTGACTGTGGGTTGACAGTAAGTGGGATCTCCGACCTCATCATCATCACCCTGTGCGTTATCACACCCGTCGTCCTCAGAGCCAACCTGTTCCTGCCCTGACAAAAAACTAAAGTTGTCGCTCCAATCAGGTATTTGAGTCTTATCATCGTCTTCCTCATTGTCTCCACCAACAGGAGTTACAGTTTGGGAATGAGGGTCTACATTATGGTCAGAACCTTCTGCGTCTGGTCCTGGATCTGACTCATAAAGATTCTGGGCATCAGTGCAGATCATTTCCTCGTCTGGATTCACAGAAGCGCTGGAGTCGACCTCTGATTCCCAGGCTATAGTATGAGTAAACAGCTCTGCAGACTCAACCATCTGTTCTACCTCATACTCAGACGGGCAGCTGGAGATTTGGGAGCTGTGAGGAAGCAAGTGCGATTTGGGTGACACCTTTGAGGACTGGAGCATTTGTGATGTTGAAGTTGATGTGGAGGAGAGCCCACTTAAAGGACCACTTGATATCCGTTGAAGCACCTGCTGTTTTTGTGCCTCATCTGGAATTTGTAGCGATTGGCGTGGCCGTAAGAAAGGGATCTTATCACATTGTTCGCTAAAAGAAGTAGATGACGCGCCCCTGGGCCTGTGTCGCGCTGCGTTGCGCACGCGGGAGCTTACCCGGAGCCGGATCTGTTGAGGGTTGTAGTCTCGTGGCGGTGACCCGGTCCGTGCCCAGGGAGTCAAACTGGACGGCAGTCTATTAGCAGTAAATGGTTGATGACTACGCCACCCGTTGAATGCAACTATGGAGCTGCCTCTGCAGGGCAGACCGCTGAGGCCGGTGGAAGGATGGTGCAGCGTGGATGGTATAACCCCCAACGGGAGGGGTATGGCCTCAGGGCAGCCGACGTGGATGATGGGGGTAGCAGGAACCACTCAGAGACGGTGCGGTGTAGTTCAGGGTCTTTACTGGTGACAAAGATAGACCCTCCCGGAGTACTTGCTAGTGATCGGGGCCTGGTCAGTCCTTGAGCAGATGGGATCTCCCCTGGCCAGGCGGAGTTGTAGGCCTTCCCAACTAACTGTACTCTTCTGGCTACCTTGCTAGAGGCGGGTATAAGTAGCCCACGTCCCTGAGTGTACCGTGTGGTGCTCACCCGTATGGCCGGTGACTCGGGGCCTTCTAATGGCTTCCGCTCCACGATGGCGGTGCTGGTCCCACGCGTGTGACCGTGCCTTCGGGCTTCTGGGCCAGAGGACCTGAAATCCTCTGCCGGACGGTTTCTGCTGCTGGGTAGGAGTTAGTCCCCACAGCCTCGGACTCCGGGTCCGGTAAGAAATCTTCTCAGTCAGGGCGAGCTCTGCAGCTGCCAGCCCCTGACTCGTTGTAACACTGCTCCCCACAGAGCTCCTGATGTTTCTTGCTATGCTGCTTCTCTTCTCTACTCTTGTTCTGTCTTCTTTCTCACTAACCCTGCCTCAGCCCCGGGTTTATATAGGGGAAGTCCTTCCCCTCCCAAGACTGGGCAGGAGGTGTGGCATGCACAGTATCCCTGACCAAAGGACCTCCCACCTGCTCTCAGACATAACATTACATTACTGTGGAAACCAGACCCCTGGGGTGCCACATTCCCCCCTAGTAAAATTTAGTACTCCGGGACTAAACAAATTTTAGAAAAACATAACAAGATATAAACATTAATAATACAACAAGAAAATCACATAAAGATGGTCACGGCGTGTCCGCAACCGGGTGCAGTTTCTGAACAAAAGCAAGGTGTCCATTTCACCAACACAGGGAGACGTAACCAGGTAGGGGTCTGTCCTACCCCGAGTCCTTAACAGTCTCTAGTCCATCCTGGGTTACGCTCCAACTATGTACAAGGATTCCCGGTAAATCCACCAAGGATTCCTAAAAATAACTGGAAACACAAAATTATACACAAGCAACAAGACACAGATAAACATAAATAAAACAATTTATACACTTCAAATCCTCCAGCGTGCGGGAAACTGGCCTCTAGTGGCCCTAGTGGACCTACGGAGCTGGCTGTCTGGCCCTGAACTACAGGGTGTAGGAGCTGTCAAGGGTAACCTGGGCAGCTGTCTATGGGCCCTCTGGCTCACTAGGGGTATGGCAGGCTCACTATAAGCAGAGGGCTGATTTTCTGGGTCTGCTTGTATAGAGTCTTCTGCCTCCTGGACCGGCTGTTCTTCCAGCTCTACCGGTTGCTCCATAGGTTCTTGGGATGATGGTTGGAGGAAGGTGAGTACGGGTACCACAACTGCACCATTGACTTGAGTCCAAGACCGAGGGAAGTCCCCGAGCACGGTACTAAACATATCTTCCCTTTCCCCTACGGGTCGATGGTCTTCTCGTTCCTCTTCAGGGTTCCTCAGTTGTTCGGGACACCTCTTCAGATGGTCCCGGGATACAATGGCTGTGGTCTCCCCTCCGTCTTTACTGATGGTACAGACCTTCGGGTTCTCGTGGCTTGAGGGCAGTACGGTGTACGGGTCCTTCTCCCACTGGTCATCCAACTTGTGGAGCCGTCTTTTCCTCTTCAAGACCTGCTCTCCGGGTACCAGGGGAACTGCGGGAGCATACTGGTTGTAAGTTTTCTCTTGTCTTTCCCTAGCCTGACAGAGACTTCGCTCCACGCTCTCCTGTACTTTCCGGTACTGCTGCTGCCTCTCTGTGTCCCAGTCTGCTTCTGGTGAAGTGTCCTCAGGTGTCAGGACTCCCATTTCCAGATCAACAGGTAACTTACCAGGTCTCGCCCTCATTAGGTAAGCCGGGGTACAGTTGGTGGAACCTACCGGGATGTGGTTGTATAGGTTCCCCAGATCGGGCAACTTCTCAGGCCACAGACTGCGTTCTTCCAGGGGCAACGTTTTTAGAAGATCCATTACCACCTGGTTCATTTTTTCACAAAGTCCATTAGTTTGCGGATGGTAGGGTGTCGTCCTTATCTTCCGGCAGCCATACAGATTGCAGAATTCCTGGAAGACCTCCGCTTCAAAGGCAGGTCCCTGGTCCGTCAGCACTTGGTCCGGGTACCCGTGTGGACGGCAGAAGTGCTGCTGGAAGGCTCTAGCTGCTGTTTGAGCCGTTAAGTCCTTGACGGGGACGACAACCAAGAACCGGGAGTAACGATCCACGGTGGTTAATGCGTAGACGTAGCCGCTTCTGCTTGGGGTCAGTTTTACATGATCCAAGGCTACCAGTTCCAACGGTTGCCAGGTGACGATGGACTGCAGGGGAGTCTTCTGGCTGACGCGGTCCTTCCTTCTCAGGTTGCACGGGCCACAATCTCTGCACCACTTCTCGATGGTTCCCCTCATGCCTACCCAGTGGAACCGCTCGCGCAGCAGGAACTCCAGCTTCTTCCACCCGAAGTGTCCAGCTCCGTCGTGGTATGCCTCCATCACCATGGCTGCGTCTCTTCGTTGCACTACTAATTGCCAGAGTAGTTCATGCGTCCGGGAGTTAACCATTCTGCGGCACAACTTCCCCTTGTAAAGGAACAGTCGACTCTTCTCTGCCCATAGTTGTTTGGCTTCCTCCGGAGCGTCTGGTTCAAGGCGAGCCTCCGGCCGAGTCAGCATCTCCTTCACCAGTCGGACGGCAGGGTCGCTGTCTTGCGTTTCCGCCCAGTTGTAGTGGGGTAAGGGGTTCAACGTAGCAGCCTGCTTACTCCTTACCCGGTGGGAATACTGGATAGTCCCATGACGGTGGAACGCAGGGAGTTCAACTTCTTCCAGTCCCTCCGGATCTTCTCCTTCGTCCGGCAGGTTGGGCATCCTGGACAGGGCGTCCGCGTTAGTATTGGAGCCTCCTGCCCGGTATTTGATTGTGAACTCGTAGTTGGACAGACGGGCCATCCACCTCTGCTCCAGGGCACCGAGTCTTGCCGTGTCCAGGTGTGTCAACGGGTTGTTATCCGTGTATACGGTGAACCGGGAAGAAGCGAGGTAATGCTTAAAGCGCTCGGTGACTGCCCATACCACGGCCAGGAACTCTAGCTTAAATGAGCTGTAATTCTCGGGGTTCCTTTCGGTGGGTCGCAGTTTTCAGCTGGCATAGGCGATTACTCGTTCTTTCCCCTGCTGAATCTGGGACAGTACGGCTCCTAGCCCGATGTTACTGGCGTCGGTGTAGAGGATGAAGGGCTGGCTATAGTCCGGGTACGCCAAGATTTCATCCCCCGTGAGGGCCATCTTCAGCTGGCGGAAGGACTCTTCTTCTAGCTCTTCCCATTTGAAGGGCGGCTTCTGGTTCTTGGCCTTCCGGGACTGGCCTATCAGGAGGTCCTGCATAGGCGCTGCCTTTTTGGTGAAACCGGGAATAAACCTTTGGTAGTAGCCTACCAACCCGAGGAACTGCCGCACTTCTTTTACGCTGGAGGGGATTGGCCATCCCTTAATTGCGGTGATCTTATCGGGGTCGGGAGCCACTCCGTCAGCGCTCACCACGTGTCCCAGGTACTGCACCTTTGGCTTCAGGAGGTGACACTTGGAGGGTTTCACCTTTAGGCCGTAACTCGCCAGAGCTTCGAACACCTCCGCCAGGTGTTTCAGGTGGTCCTCATAAGTTTTGGAGTATACGATGACATCGTCCAGGTACAACAGGACTGTCTCGAAGTTTCTGTGGCCCAGACAGCACTCCATTAATCGTTGGAAGGTTCCTGGGGCGTTGCAGAGACCGAACGGCATGCAGGTGAACTCGCTAAGTCCCATCGGGGTGGTGAATGCGGTCTTCTCCCGGTCCGCCTCTGCTACAGGAACCTGCCAGTACCCGCTAGTGAGATCCAAGGTAGAGAAGAAGTTAGCAGATCTTAAATCAGCCAATGACTCCTCTATCCTTGGTAAGGGGTACGCATCCTTGTGTGTGATACGGTTGATTTTCCGGTAATCTACACACATCCTCATGGTGTTGTCTTTCTTTTTGACTAAAACTAGTGGGGCTGCCCAGGGGCTACAGCTATCCCGGATTACCCCAGCCTCCTTCATGTCTCTAAGCATCCCCTTGGCGTGTTGGTAGTGTGCAGGGGGTACGGGTCGATACCTCTCTTTTATGGGAGGATGATCTCCCGTGGGGATGCGGTGTTCTACCCCCTTGACTCGCCCGAAGTCTAACGGGTGTTTACTAAACACTCTCTCATACTCTTGAACCACCCGATAGACTCCTTGTTTCTGGTGTGAGGGAGTGGAGTCAGTACCCAGATGTAGTTGCTGACACCAGTCCTCCATATCTTTCTTAGAGCCGTTACCTTCCTCCGGGTGAGATGGAGGCAAGGGTTCCACAGATTGTATAGAATTTTGGTTAAGGGTATATAATTTGGCTAGCGTGGCATACCGGGGCAGGTACACTTCCCTCTCCCCGATATTTATTATGCGAACGGGCACCCTCCCATGGCGTACATTGATCACCCCCCGTGCTGTCAAAATGGTGGGCCTACTGTCTGAGTAAACTGGTTCTACCATTGCCTGGTAATCCCTACCTCTCAGACCAATAGCTGCCCGGCACCAAATCATCATTTCACTTTTTGGGGGCATGGCAATAGGAAAAGGGTCACACATTCTTACGCTACCAATCTCACCGCCGGAGAGTTCCACTTGTTGCCGTCGCATCAGTGCCCGGATCTCTTTCTGGAGCACCCGCTGCTCGCCGGAGCTGGCGTTCTTGGCAACCTGCTGTAAAAGGAAAATCACCTCTGCAAGACAATTTTCAATTACATTAGTTCCTAGAGTTATTTTTGGGTGACTCTCATGTTTGTCAATATCTACAATGATCAGTCCCTGTGCGGCCAGTTCGACTCTACCGATTTTGATGGTCACCTCTTTAAATCCGATCTGTGGCACGGGCTGGCCATTGCTGGCGATGATACTCAAGTCGTCGTCAGGGTAGCGGGTAATATCCGAGTCATTCCAGTACTGCTTAAAGAGCACGTACGGGATGGTGGTGACCTGTGACCCGGTGTCCAGTAGGGCACTCATGGGAATGCCATCCAGTACCACAGGCAAGACTGGACGTCCTCCCACATATCTGTCGCGCCAGTTCGATGGGCCTGGTGATCTTTTTCCTGGGGGTTGGCCCTCTACCCCAGGTTGTGCCCGTTTAAAGAACAGTACCTTTCCATATGTCCGGGTTGATTGCAGCGGCGGCAGATGGGTCGTCCGTCCTCGCTGTATCGGTCACTGGGTCTTCCTCTGGCCGGTGGGGTCCTCCTTGGTCGACGCCACGGGATGTCCTCCGGTCCGGATGCCAGCTGGATCTTCCCTGGGGTGGAAACCTGTAAAGACTGCACAGTTCGGGTTAGCGCAGCAACGCTCTTAGCTAGCTCTTGGACCTGATGGTGTAGGTCTGGAGCCGGGTCATTGTCCAAAGCCTGCGCATCAGCTCCCACAGGCCCTGCCGACAAGGGCGCCGCCTCCTGGTGGTAAGTGATAGCTGGGCGCCTGTGGGTCACAACGCCACCCGGTGCCGGTTCTCGGAGCACCCGGATGGCTCTGTCCTTGAACTGTGCAAAGTCCAGATGGGGATCCTGTAAGGCCATTGCCCGCAACTGGGTTCGGTGGGTATTACAATATAGTCCCTCTATAAATTGTTCGGTCAACAGCCTGTCCTCGTTTCCCACTCCATCAGGGTCGGTCTGCTTTATGGCCCTCAGGGCCTCTTGTAGGTTTAGTGCATAGTCCCTTATACTCTCATGCGCTCGCTGCTTGCACCCGTAGAATCTAAGCTTAATCTCGGCTGAGGTGCGGGTATCAAAGGTGTCCTTCAGCCGGGTTAATATCCCTGCGACAGTCTTCCTCCCAGGTGGCCAGGATTTTACTTCCCTTTTGGCTGCCCCGGTTAGTTGGGCCACCAGGATGCTCACTTTTTGCTCTTCTGTGAGGGGGTACACCTGGAAGAGGCTATCCAGCTTTTCTCTAAAGTCATGCAGGGTATGTGACTCCCCTGAGTACTGGGGTAGCCAAGCTGCTCCCGGGATATAGGGCATGGTGAAGGGCATAACTGCAGCAGCGGTGGCGCTGGCGGGGGTTGAGGCAGTGAAGCTCTCCTCCGTATCCGACATCTTCCTCCCCCCTAGTGGACCGTGGCCTACCTTGCGATGATCCTGTTCCGTAGGCCGCGGCTCCGCAGTGGATCGTCAGGGTTGAGGACCTTCCGTCGCGCTCCGGTGACGTCGGCGTCTGCTGGGCTCCTTCCAGGACCTTACGCAACGTCCGGACGTGAGGCGGGGCTTCACTTCTCGCGCGCTTTCGGAGTCCACGCCCCTCTTCTTCCCGCGCGGCGTCCTCAAGATGGCGTCCAATGGCGGGAAAACTCCACGGATGGCGGGAAGAAGGTCGAAGATGGCGCCGGATGGCGGGAAAACTTCGCGGATGGCGGGAATCTTCACCACCGGTAAGTTTGAACAGTCTTTGCTTTTCAGGCACGCAGTACCCGGTGGTTGCGGGCACGTAATCCTGCCGACTACGCCAAAGTTGACGCGCCCCTGGGCCTGTGTCGCGCTGCGTTGCGCACGCGGGAGCTTACCCGGAGCCGGATCTGTTGAGGGTTGTAGTCTCGTGGCGGTGACCCGGTCCGTGCCCAGGGAGTCAAATTGGACGGCAGTCTATTAGCAGTAAATGGTTGATGACTACGCCACCCGTTGAATGCAACTATGGAGCTGCCGCTGCAGGGCAGACCGCTGAGGCCGGTGGAAGGATGGTGCAGCGTGGATGGTATAACCCCCAACGGGAGGGGTATGGCCTCAGGGCAGCCGACGTGGATGATGGGGGTAGCAGGAACCACTCAGAGACGGTGCGGTGTAGTTCAGGGTCTTTACTGGTGACAAAGATAGACCCTCCCGGAGTACTTGCTAGTGATCGGGGCCTGGTCAGTCCTTGAGCAGATGGGATCTCCCCTGGCCAGGCGGAGTTGTAGGCCTTCCCAACTAACTGTACTCTTCTGGCTACCTTGCTAGAGGCGGGTATAAGTAGCCCACATCCCTGAGTGTACCGTGTGGTGCTCACCCGTATGGCCGGTGACTCGGGGCCTTCTAATGGCTTCCGCTCCACGATGGCGGTGCTGGTCCCACGCGTGTGACCGTGCCTTCGGGCTTCTGGGCCAGAGGACCTGAAATCCTCTGCCGGACGGTTTCTGCTGCTGGGTAGGAGTTAGTCCCCACAGCCTCGGACTCCGGGTCCGGTAAGAAATCTTCTCAGTCAGGGCGAGCTCTGCAGCTGCCAGCCCCTGACTCGTTGTAACACTGCTCCCCACAGAGCTCCTGATGTTTCTTGCTATGCTGCTTCTCTTCTCTACTCTTGTTCTGTCTTCTTTCTCACTAACCCTGCCTCAGCCCCGGGTTTATATAGGGGAAGTCCTTCCCCTCCCAAGACTGGGCAGGAGGTGTGGCATGCACAGGATCCCTGACCAAAGGACCTCCCACCTGCTCTCAGACATAACATTACATTACTGTGGAAACCAGACCCCTGGGGTGCCACATAGACATTTTAGTTTGGCTGGAAGATGGTCTTTCTTCTGCACCTACCCCACGGACACAACCTTTTTTCCCCTTCCCAACACGCCTATTCCCCTTTCCACCAGCAGAAGGCCTTTTTCCACTCATTTTGGTGGTTAACTAATTCACAACTCTGGAGTTGTTTGCACAAAAAAACAATGGATGGTAACCGAGCAGAGCTGAGTGGTCAAACTGTGGTATTAGGCCAAAACTATTGGCTGGGTTAGATGCAGAAAAAAATTATTTTGAATTTGCAACCTGATGGAGGTCAGTATAGATGGACTAATACAACAAGTCCCACACACAGCTAGAAGCCGAATATTTTTTCAGAGGTAGATGCAGAAAACAAATATATTCAGTTTGCAACCTGATGGAGGTCAGTATAGATGGACTAATACAACAAGTCCCACACACAGCTAGAAGCCCAAATATTTTTTCAGAGGTACTGTAGATGCAGATAAAAATTAGTTTTAATTTGCAACCTGATGGAGGTCAGTATAGATGGACTAATAGACCAAGTCCCACACACTGCTAGAAGCCCAAATATTTTTTCAGAGCTAGATGCAGAAAAAAATTATTTTTAATTTGCAACCTGATGGAGGTCAGTATAGATGGACTAATAGACCAAGTCCCACACACCGCTAGAAGCCCAAATATTTTTTCAGAGCTAGATGCAGAAAAAAATTATATTCAGTTTGCAACCTGATGGAGGTCAGTATAAATGGATTAATAGAACAAAACCCACACACAGCTAGAAGCCCAATATTTTTTCAGAGGTACTGTAGATGCAGATAAAAATTAGTTTTAATTTGCAACCTGATGGAGGTCAGTATAGATGGACTAATAGACCAAGTCCCACACACTGCTAGAAGCCCAAATATTTTTTCAGAGCTAGATGCAGAAAAAAATTATTTTTAATTTGCAACCTGATGGAGGTCAGTATAGATGGACTAATAGACCAAGTCCCACACACCGCTGGAAGCCCAAATATTTTTTCAGAGCTAGATGCAGAAAAAAATTATATTCAGTTTGCAACCTGATGGAGGTCAGTATAGATGGATTAATAGAACAAGACCCACACACAGCTAGAAGCCCAATATTTTTTCAGAGGTAGATGCAGAAAAAAATATATTCAGTTTGCAACCTGATGGAGGTCAGTATAGATGGACTAATAGACCAAGTCCCACACACTGCTAGAAGCCCAAATATTTTTTCAGAGCTAGATGCAGAAAAAAATTATATTCAATTTGCAACCTGCTGGAGGTCAGTATAGAAGGACTAATAGAACAAGTCCCACACACTGCTAGAAGCCCAAATATTTTTTCAGAGCTAAATGAAGAAAAAAATTATTTTTAATTTGCAACCTGATGGAGGTCAGTATAGATGGACTAATAGACCAAGTCCCACACACTGCTAGAAGCCCAAATATTTTTTCAGAGCTAGATGCAGAAAAAAATTATTTTTAATTTGCAACCTGATGGAGGTCAGTATAGATGGACTAATAGACCAAGTCCCATACACCGCTAGAAGCCCAAATATTTTTTCAGAGCTAGATGCAGAAAAAAATTATATTCAGTTTGCAACCTGATGGAGGTCAGTATAGATGGATTAATAGAACAAGACCCACACAAAGCTAGAAGCCCAATATTTTTTCAGAGGTACTGTAGATGCAGATAAAAATTAGTTTTAATTTGCAACCTGATGGAGGTCAGTATAGATGGACTAATAGACCAAGTCCCACACACTGCTAGAAGCCCAAATATTTTTTCAGAGCTAGATGCAGAAAAAAATTATTTTTAATTTGCAACCTGATGGAGGTCAGTATAGATGGACTAATAGAACAAGTCCCACACACCGCTAGAAGCCCAAATATTTTTTCAGAGCTAGATGCAGAAAAAAATTATATTCAGTTTGCAACCTGATGGAGGTCAGTATAGATGGATTAATAGAACAAGACCCACACACAGCTAGAAGCCCAATATTTTTTCAGAGGTAGATGCAGAAAAAAATATATTCAGTTTGCAACCTGATGGAGGTCAGTATAGATGGACTAATAGAATGATGCTATGCCCAAAAGATTTTACTTCACTAGGTGCAGTAAAAAAATTGGTATTCTATACACAGGTGGTATATCTTGCAACACAGATAGGCTACTCCACTGACTAACACACTCTGCAATAGGCCAAAAAGGATTAGCTTTGCTAGATTCAGCCAAATGCTGTGAAAAAAACTTGCACAGCACTGGCACAGACCTGCCTGGCAAAAACTGATAGGAACTCATGTAACCTAGTCCTGAAAAGGACTGCAATTACAATTAGTCTTTACTCCCACAATCTATCTATTTAAGAGCACAGACCTCCCTGATAAAAGTCGTAGGAAATGCTGTAACCTAGTCCTTAAAAGGACTGCAATCACAACTATTCCCTACTCCCAAGCTATCTGTATATTTGTGCGAAAATTGGCTTGAAATTAACAAGGTATAGCGCACACAGCAACAGCGGTGCCGTCTAACACGCAGCTGCAGCAGTGAGAAAATGGTGGCGACGGGGAAAATGGCTTGGTCTTATAGGGCAAGGACATGTGACATACACTGCCAATGACACATGCCCTTGCTTGTGTGAAAAAAAGCACTTCGCTCCGTGTGTGCGCTGCTGATAGGCTGACAGATTGCACCTCCCCACTGCAAATGCGGGAAAGAGAAAAAAAAATGGAGATCTTCATTGTTCCTGCAGAGATCCATCCCCTGCCCCTCCCCCCACCCCGCTGTACACTCAAACTGCGTATTAACATTAATTTTCATCATTACTGAGAAAAAATCCAGTTATGATTTTGGTGCACGAACAGTTATCGAACATAACCTCGAACAGCCGAATTTTTCTCAAATTGTTCGTGTTCGCCGAACGGCTCGAACACCGCCCAAAACAGCTCGAATTTGAGATTGGCGAACAGTTCGAGTAGAACAACGCTCATCTCTAGTGTTGATATGCTGTCCAGCACGATGGACAGGAAAGGCCTTCCTCCTATGAACCGGTGATACCAGCTTGATGGGCCTGGTTGATCTACTCCTGGGTGTCGGCCCTTGGCCACAGGGTTTGCCCGTTTAAAGACAGATCCGTGCGATGTGGCCTGTCTTGTGGCAACGGTAGCAGATGAGTTCTCTTGGAGGGCGACATTGGTCGTTGGTCCTCCCACAGGGTGGCGTTGTCCTCCTTCTTCTCCTCATCCTGGGGACATCCTCCGGACTGTCGGCGAATAGGATCTTTCCATCCGGCTCGGGGTCCACCTGTAGCTGCAGGGCGCTCAGGACAGTGGTCAGGGTATTACTTAGCTGACGCACTTCAGAGCGCAGGCTGTCCAGCTCGCTAGCACTAGAAGTCCCAGAGAGGGGTCATTTAATATTTCTACCTTTGGAACCCAGAGACAGGTCGAATGACCTGAAGGATTTTAGCTAACATCCTATAATCACCATCTTTTGTTCTGTAATTAAGGCCATTACTGTCGCACCACAGGAGGTTGTTGTTTTCCATTGAGTTTAGCCATTTAGTTTCTAGTTAGTTCTATTCAGTTTATTGTATTTGATAATATAAAGACTATACATATTGTATTTAGTTTAGTTTTACTTGAGCAAAAAAACACTGAAACAATGAATCATTTTTTATATATTTTAAATAGAGAATTAGAAATTTTAGAGCAAGGTACAGCTGTGAGTAATGACCAGAAGCATTTGTGTCTAAGGCCTCAAGCACACTAGTGAAAAAATATCGCGCGAAAATTGCATCGCAATGTGATGTGATTTTTTTTCTGCGATTTGCCAATGTATTTCAATGGCACGAAGCACACCTGTGATTTTTTTCGTGTGATTTTTTTCATAGGTGCGATTTTCCTGCGATTTTTTTGTGTGATTTTTTTCGCGCGAAAAAATCCCAGAGGAGTGATCTATATGACCAATGGGACAGATCGCAAAAAAATCGCAAGTAACTGCGATTTTTTTTCGCACCCATTGACTTGAATGGGCTGCGATTTTTTTCGTGCAATTTTTTTTCGCGCAAAATTCACACAAGAAGACTGATATTTCAGTGTGAAAAATATACAAAAGAACAACTGTTATTTGTTTCCATGTTTTTTATTTTTTTTTTATTTTTATTTTCAATAAAGCGTTATTTCACACCAACATCAAACAATAGTCACATTTTCAAGATGAGCAGTGTATAAGCGGCATGGCCAAACAAATGTGACAAGACAGTGAACAAGAAAACAATGTCATCAAATTATACAACAGGGAGGGATGTTGAGGGAGGAGAAGGGGGAAGAGGGGAGGGGGGAAGGGTAAAGACAAATATATGGGGGTAGGGGAGTAAAGGAGCACGCATCAAAGGACACTTTTTATTTTTGTTCTAAAAAAAATAAAAAAAATACAAGGAATAAAACAATTCCACACATATTTACAATAGGCTGCAGTGGGGGGCTGCGTGTGTGTGTGTGAGTGGCATGTCATTCTTGTGTGACTAACATTTCAGCACTCACTCAGCAGTCTGTCTGCACTGTCGGAACATACCTGGCACTGCCTGGGTATGTCCCTGGTACATTTGCTGCACGTGTATTTGTAGCAGTCAACACATCTTTCAGTTGCACAATTGTTCGTGCATCGATGGTTGACCTGACACTTCGCCCTTTTGCCAGGGCTGGGTGTGGAAGGTTGTTGCCGAAGGAGTTTCTCCTTGCGTGCCTTCTTTTCAGTCACATGAGTCCACCCGTCTCTCCTGTACCCCAGTGCATGCCTGATAAAGAACATGAGCATTCAGTGCTGCCATGTCAATCATGTTGTAGAACACGGCGACTGGCCATCTCCATGTTCCTGCACGCACGCTGTACTCCCGCACCATTTGGTCCATTACATCCACACCGCACTTTGTGTGGTTGTATTGTGTGACCGTGTTTGGCTTCCTTTTGTTAGTGTCCTCAGTCTCAACCACGCTGTGCATGCTGCTGAGAATGTAGACGGCCTTCGTTCGTTTCGGTGCATACACTGTCAGTGTGGCACCAGTGGTTGAAAACACCTGAGTGGTGAATTCAGTGCGGTTCATCTGTCTAGCGGATTGAGGAATTTCCCGGCGACTCTTGTTGACTGTGCCGAGGATAGTGGTTTTCCGGCTAAGCAGTCGTGGTGCAAATGACAATGATGTAAAGAAATTGTCTGTGGTTACTGTTCTGCCCTTGTCCATGAATGGTTCCATCAGCCTCATCACAACAGTTTCGGACAGTCTCTCCCAGCTGGGACGACTGGGGTCCTTGCCAAGATATGGGAGGACATTACAGATGTACTTTGATTTCAAGTCACCAGCCACCCAAAACTTGATGCCAAACTTGTCTGGTTTTATTGCAATGTATTGCAGAAAACAGCAGGGAGTATTTGACGGGAAAAGCTGTTCATCAATAGTGATGTGTCGACCAGGGTTGTAGGATGCGATGCAGTTGGTGACAAACGATCTCCACATATGCAGCAAACTTATTGGTCTCCACTCGCTCACTGCATGTGAACATGTCATCAAAGCATAGGTGTTGCATGATGTCTTGGAAGCGGTTTCGGGTCATAGTTGCAATGATCTTTGGGTGTGCCAGGTTTGCTGACCAGCTGTCACGTAGTGATGGAACCTTGGTCACCCCCGCAAGATAATGACTGAAATAAATGCCATTAGTTCCGGGAGACCCATGAACCAATCCACCTGCTCCGTGTGACGTGCATGTTGAGTAGTCCATTCTTGAATGCTACGAAGCATGTCAAGAGTGATAAAACAGAGGAAGCTCTGAAGGTGACTCCGGACACTTCATCTGGCCTTAGCACTTGGCTCTCCATCTGTAGGGTACGGTTCTATTGGGGTGAAATGGAGACGTTTCCCCATTTGTACTTCACGCCACACTGTGCCATCTTTTGCGGTCTCTGTCGGCTCACTCGCCAACCGAGCTCTCTTTTTTGGTAGACGAGGAGTCTCCTCATCTGCAAGATAAATAATTTCAAATTAACATTTTGTTTTGGTTCTAAATAAAAAAGATAGTCAGGAAATAAAAATAGATAATTTGAAAAATCTAACCTGAAGGCAGCTCAGAGTCCGAATCCGGTTGAAGGACTTTGTCTTCTCCATCTGAGTCAGAAGGGTTGGTGTTGCTCAGGATCAGTTCCAATGTCTGTTGAATGGTGTGCCTTCTCTGCATTTTGTTTCTTGTGAATAAAATAGGTGAAGCAGTCACCTATTTATCCCCCACAGCACAAAAGGCTGCATGCAAATTTGCTAAGGTGTTAGCAACCTTATGCATATCCAGTGGGCAGACACACTCAGGAGCAGCTTACATTCTTTTATTTACACTCTCTTACAAGACCTTTGTTGAAGTGGATCAACACAACACAATTGCCCCCTGCAGATTCCTCAGGCAATGGCCACATTTACAAATGAAAGGATGCTAATTGGAGCCATCAGAGTTGTCAGTTTGGACTAAGGGTCATTTGACCCTCTTTCGGGACTTCCGGGGGGAGCTCGAAATTTCTGGGACTTCTAGTGCTAGGGGGCACTGTTTGCACTTTTGTCTCAGCTGCTAATGAAGGAGTAGTGAGTTCTGTAGTCATTAGGGTGGCCCCACCCTGGTAACGCTGGATAGCAGTATCTGATGTTTCCAGGGGCTGAAGGCCCATGATAGCCATGTCCTTCAGGGTGTCAAAGGTGGCATTTGGATGATCTAAGGCCCACCACTGTACAGTTATGCTCTCCTCCTGGGACCTCAACCCCTGGATGAATTGTTCTGTCAGCATTTTGTTCTCATCATGTATGCTGGCTAGACTAACCTGTTTCAGGGCCCGCAGTGCCTCTTGTAGACGCCAGGCATAGTCTAGGATACTGTCCTCAGGTTTCTGGGTACAGTGGTAGAACCTCATCCCAAGATCTGTCTCAGTGCGGTTTTCAAAGACAGTTTGCAGTCTCTTAAATATAATGGATACTGATTCCTGGTCTGCGGCTGGCCAGGTTTCAACTTCCCGCTCTGCGGCACCAGTCAATTGTCCCAACACAACAGTGGCTCTCAGTTTACTAGTCATTGAGTACATATCCAGTACACTGCATATTTTCTTTTTGAATCCAGACAGGGTGTCTGGTTTGCCGTCATACTAGGGAAGCCATTTCGCTCTGGGGATATACGGCAGGGCCATGGGTATCAATGGAGTCATGACCCCAGCTGGTGGGGCGGCCGCTCTGGCCTGAGCAGCGCTGGGCCCGAGCTGAGCATCGAGAGCGCTATCCGGTGCGCCAGCGTCTTGCTGGTCGTCGGCCATGGTTGCGCCTCCGTAGTAAACCGTAGCCTACCTTCTTTTCTTTTTCGGCAGGCCGCAGCTCCGCAGACGATGGTCTCCTTACAATACCTAACGCTTCCTGGTGCTGGGTCAGAGTGTGAGTTGGGCCTTGAGGTTCGCGCGCTACCAACGGTCAAGCCTCTCTGGTTCCCGCTGTTGCGCCCCTCTTCTTCCCGCACAGCGACGTGGTAATGGCCGTGATGTTCACCACAGTTCAAACACAGTTCATATACGGCACACAGTACCCGGTGGCAACGGGCAGGAAATCCTGTTCGTGACACCAGGAAGAGTATGACTCGCCCAGGGGGATATGGGGGAGGAACTCGGTACCCGGGCCTTTACCTTCTTTGTAGGATGTCACGGCAGTCGGCTCCCGGGCCTGTATCCTGGGGTCACTCTTTAAAAGGGGGTTTTTGTTAACAGTTTGTCTCGTGACACCACCTGTGGTTCCCGGTAATGAGTACCGGCTCTGCTGCCGACCTCCGGGGGTAATGGGATGGCAGCTGGGATGTTTCTGCTCCCCACAGGCAGAGCAGGCTCCCCGGGGCAGGGTTGATGGAAGGGATGCAGGTGAGAGGTGGCCCGGTCGGGTCAGGGGGAATGACGGACATGCACACAGGGAATTCGCTTCAGTACCTTTACTGGTGTAATGGCAGGTAGGGTCCAAGATTCTAAATAGGAAGGGTGCACTTCAGAACTCTCCCTAGTGAGCAGATTGTAGGCCTCCTGGTCCATCTCTTCCTCTCTCTAAGCTTCTAGCAAGCCTGGAACTTCACCTAGCTTCTATGTCGTTTTGCTCTCTCACCTGACTGCTTGGTAGTAGGACTTTTCTCTGGCAACCACTATCCCTGGACGTTGGGGCCTTCGTGGTCCCTAGTCCTGTAATTGATGGTAGCTGCAGGATGACCAGTGGTCTGGAAGCCTCCTGGTATGCAGGTTGTCCCTACTGGGTGTAGAGAACCCTGTAGGCGTGGACCCGGTGTCTGGCTTGTGTCTTGGGGTGAGCCTGAGATGCTCCTCTGCCCCCTTAACTTCTTTCTTCTCTCTCCTTGCCTCGGCCACACTCGGGGCCCTCAGAACAGCAGTAGACGTATGGCGTCTTCACTGCTCTCTGACTGACTCCACTGACAACTAAAACTAACTGCCTAACTCCACCCTAGAGTTTATATATCCCTAACAGGGCTCCCTCTGGTGGTCTGAGATGGAAGGGTGGAGGTGTCTGCATGTAGTGAGGGCCTCTTGTAAATAAGTCCGTCCATGCACCCTTTTGGGTCATATGGTATCTGTAGTAGCAGGGTGCCACATATACATGTCGTCCCCACTGCTCCCATTACAGATGATTGCGGTCCCCACTTCTCCCAGTACAGATCACTACTGTTCCCAGTACAGATACTTGCGGTCCCCACTGCTCCCAGTACAGATCCCTGTTGTCCCCACTGCTCCCAGTACAGATTCATGTGGTCCATACGGTTAAAGACTAAAATGGAAGACATTAGGAAACTCAGGGAAGAATATAACAAACATAATGAATTGACCAAAGACAGTTGGTGGTCTGATACGTTTTCCTTTTTAAATCCTGCTAATTGGTTTAAAGGGATTGGTGGATGGATTGCTGGAATATTACAAGGAGTGTTGCATATTTCTGCTTGCATCTTGTTAATATATTTTTTACTAAAACTAGTCTTTTATTGTATACCATTTTGCATGAGGAAAACCTGCCAGTCATCAGAGAGCAAGAAGGACACTGTTAACCGACATCCAGTGCTACTGTACACGGACCTCCCAGATGTAACCAGCTTTGAGGACCTGGATGACAAGGGAATGATGACCTTTATCCGCACGCCCCGACCAACCTCACGTCTGAAGATCAGAGCTTTATGATTATATCAACAAACAAGGGGGGATGGACATGCTGCGACAGCCTCAATTGGTATCAAGGGCACTGCACTAATTGAGTGAAGACCAATGTCCCTCAGGCTCAAAACATGACCATGGGAAAGCACCTCTATTGTTGATAATAACATAATTTTTAGGGGGGAATGTAAAGGACATATTAACATTCATGCTATCCAAGTGTAAAGGACATATTGATACTCATGCTAGAGCAACTCCATTTTGTCTGCTTGCTTTAAAATCATGTTATTATCACTCCTTGCATAACATACTTCTTTCTTTCTCTTCCCATGGAACTTTCCCACACTAACTTTTTATCTCAAGAACATTTTGTCAGACACCCCGCTCCTGTTATCTAACTAGTCTAGGCCAGGATTGACCTTGTACATTTCCACCATGCACCGAACTAACGATAATATGACCATATGTGTATTTCCATAATAATTGTACTAACATTGGTTCAAGCCTGTAGTACGGCAGTAGACGATTGGACATTAATAAACTCAAAACAATATAAAATGCTAAGCAAAATAAACGGGATCAGAGATTCTTTGAATCCTCCCAATACAGAGCACGCATTGACTCCGTTTGGTTCCCTGTTGGATTACGCAATCAACATAATAATTTGACACTCACTTGGTCAACCGTGAAGGGGTATTGCCTGCCCTTAACACATGTGGTCCGCACTGATCCCAGTACAGATCCCTGCAGCCCACACTGCTCCCAGTACAGATCCCTGTGGTCTCCACTACTCCCAGTACAGATCACTGCTTTCCCCACTGCTCCCAGTACAGATCCCTGCAGCCCCACTGCTTCCAGTACAGATCCCTGTGGTCACCATTGCTCCCAGTACAGATCCCTGCAGCCCACACTGCTCCCTGTACAGATCCCTGCAGCCCCCACTGCTCCGAGTACTGATCACTGCAGTCCCCACTGCTCCCAGTACAGATCCCTGCAGTCCCCACTGCTCCCAGTACAGATCCCTGTGGTCCCCACTGCTCACAGTACAGATTCATGTGGTCCCCACTGCTCCCAGTACAGATCCATGTGATCTACACTGCTCCCAGTACAGATCCCTGCGTTCCCCACTGCTCCAAGTACAGATCCCTGCAGCACCACTGCTCCCAGTACAGATCCCTGCATTTCCCACTGCTCCCAATACAGATCGCTGCAGCCGCTCCCAGTACAGATCCCTGTGGTCCCCACTGCTCCGAGTACAGATCCCTGCAGTCTCAATTGCTCCCAGTACAGATCCCTGCTGTCCTCACTGCTCCCAGTACAGATTCATGTTGTCCCCACTGCTCCCATTACAGATCCCTGTGGTCCCCAATGCTCCCAGTACAGATCCCTGTGGTCCCCACTGCTCTCAGTTCAGATTCATCTGTTCCCCACTGCTCCCAGTACTGATCCTTTTGGTCCCCACTGCTCCCAGTACAGATCCCTGCAGTCCCCACTGCTCCCACTACAGATCCCTGCTGTCCACACTGCTCCCAGTACAGATCCCTGCGGTCCCCAAAGCTCCCAGTACAGAACCCTGTGGTCACCACTGCTCCCAGTACAGATCCCTGTGGTCCCCATTGCTCCCAGTACAGATCCCTGTGGTCCCCACTGCTCTCAGTTCAGATTCATCTGTTCTCCACTGCTCACAGTACTGATCCTTTTGGTCCCCACTGCTCCCAGTACAGATCCCTGTGGTCCCCACTGCTCCTAGTACAGATCCCTGCAGTCCACACTGCTCCCAGTACAGCTCCCTGCTTTCCTCACTGCTCCCAGTACAGATTCATGTTGTCCCCACTGCTCCCAGTACAGATCCTCATGGTCCCCAGTGCTCCCAGTACAGATCCCTGTGGTCCCCGCTGCACTCAGTTCAGATTCAACTGTTCTGCACTGCTCCCAGTACTGATACTTTTGGTCCCCACTGCTCCCAGTACAGATCCCTGCAGTCCCCACTGCTTCCATTACAGATCCTTGCAGTCCACACTGCTCCCAGTACAGATCCCTGCGGTCCCCAATGCTCCCAGTACAGATCCCTGCTGTCCCCAATGCTCCCAGTACAGATCCTGTGGTCCCCACTGCTCCCAGTACAGATCCCTGTGGTCCCCAATGCTCCTAGCACAGATCCCTGTGGTCCCCACTGCTCTCAGTTCAGATTCATCTGTTCTCCACTGCTCCCAGTACTGATCATTTTGGTCCCCTCTGCTCCCAGTACAGATTCCTGCAGTCCCCACTGCTCCCACTACAGATTCCTGCAGTCCACACTGCTCCCAGTACAGATCCCTGCGGTCCCCAATGCTCCCAGTACAGATGCCTGTGGTCCCCAATGCTCCCAGTACAGATCTCTGTGGTCCACACTGCTCTCAGTTCAGATTCATCTGTTCTCCACTGCTCCCAGTACTGATCCTTTTGGTCCCCACTGCTCCCAGTACAGATCCCTGCGGTCCCCACTGCTCCTCATATAGATCCTTGTGGCCCCCACTGCTTCCAGTACAGATCCCTGCATTCTCCACTGCTACCAGTATAGATCACTCCAGTCTCCAATGCTCCCAGTAAAGAGCCTTGCGGTCCCCACTTCTCCTAGTACAGATTCCTGCTGTCCCCAGTGCTCCCAGTTCAGATCCTGAGGTCCCCACTGCTCCCAGTACAGATCCCTGCAGTCTCTACTGCTCCCAGTATAGATCAATCCAGTTTCCACTGCTCCCAGTACAGGTCTCTGCATTCCCCACTTCTCCCAGAACATATCCTTGCATTTCCCACTGCTTCCAGTACAGATCCATGTGGTTCCCACTGCTCCAAGTACAGATCCCTGCTATCCTTAGTGCTCCCAGTACAGATTATTTTGGTCCCCACTACTCCCAGTACAGATCCCTGCAGTCCCCACTGCTCCCAGTACAGATCCTTATGTTCCCCACTGCTTCTAGTACAGTTCCCTGCAGCCCCCACTGCTCCCAGTACGGATCCTTGTGGTCCTAACTGCTCCCAGTGTAATGCAGGTGCCGGGATGCAATGCACAGAGACACAAGGCGAGAAAAGTAAGAGTTCAATATAAACAGTTTATATATATATATATATATATATATATATATATATATATATATAAAACAGGTACGCTGAACAAGGGATTGCAACAAGGGTAATAAACAGTAATTTGAAGTATTAGCAAAATGCGAAGTCTCTCGAGATAATGTGGTGCCCTCGATCATGGGAGACACCAGGTGAGTTCCTTAACTGTGCATATGGCTCTAGCGGGGGTCACCGATTATTCCCGCTAGGCCGTGAGTCTTTTTCCGGATAAATTCAATTAGATCACGTTGAGCTTGTTTAGCCCCAACCGTTCCCCTCCCAACCTGAGTACCTAAACCCAATTGTCCCCGGTACCGTGGGTGAACAGTAGAAGTGACGGCCCTGTTCACGTATGCAGCTCCTCTGCTTTCGCTGGCGTGACTTTCCTGGGGCAGCCGTCTCTCAAGTCCTCTCTGCTTGGCCGTTGGAGGCAATCTCTCGAGCCTTGGGTAGGGGGGTCCAGACCTCGTCTGTCGGCGGGCGACGTCAGGTTCCGCAAACTCACTCAGCACTGCAAGCAGGTTCCGAGTCTCCTTAGCAGGCACAGCACTCGGGTCACATCTGTGAGGGATCCGGAGCTCTTCTACCGGTGCCCGTCTGTGGCACCTCATAGGCCTCTGGCTTAGGCCTGTCACGCGGGGCTTCTCAGCACCCAGGGAATACGTCTGCTCCTTTATGCTGCTTGGCACCAAAGACCCCTCCGGTTTGACGTGCTGGCCTCTTATCTCCTGGAACTCCATCCTGGAAGTCACCTTGTAACGGGTCTGGGAGGTGGAACCTCTGAGCTACTATACAAAGGGGCAGTCCTTGTAAGGAAGCGGGTGGCTCCCAGGGAAGGCGGGCAGGTAGACACGGCAAGTGACAGGAACAGTCTCTGGGTAGAAGGGCAGGAGGTCACGGTAATTGACGGGGAAAGTCTCTTGACAGGCGGGTGGTCACGGCAAGTGACTGCAGGGTAAGAGTCTCTAGACAGGCAGGTGGTCACGGCAAGTGACGGCAAAGCCTCCAGGTAGGCTAGCAGGCGGGTAGCAGGTGAGCGCTCCCAGGTGAGCGGGTAAGAGTCTCTCGGCTGGCTGGCAGGTGGTCACGGCAAGTGACGGCAGAGCCTCCAGGTAGGCTAGCTGGCGGATAGCAGGTGAGCGCTCCCAGGTGAGCGGGTAAGAGTCTCTCGGCTGGCTGGCAGGTGGTCACGGCAAGTGACGGCAGAGCCTCCAGGTAGGCTAGCTGGCGGGTAGCAGGTGAGCGCTCCCTGGTGAGCTGGTAAGAGTCTCTCGGCTGGCTGGCAGGTGGTCACGGCAAGTGTCAGGCAGGTATCAGGCAGGTATCAGGCAGGTATCAGGCAGGTGCTTCCTAGTCCGCAGGCGGACTGGTCCATAGACAGACTGGCGGATGCTGGTAGACAGACTGTCGGACCGCAGGGAATGCAAGCAGGTAAACAGAGCTGGAAAACAGACTGGCAACGGGACCTGAGGGCTGAAGCAGAGGTGAAAAGCTTTGCAACAACTTTGCTCGGGCACCTCCATTTTGGAGGAGGTGCCTTATATATGGGAGCTCCGCCGGCAATTGGCCGGGGACTCCTTAGGACGGCGCGTGCGGCCCCTTTAAGAGAGAGGGAGTGCGCGCGCGCCCTAAGCACAGTGCCCGGGAAGCAGCGAGCGCTGCCAGCAGCGCGGGAAGAGGATGCCGAGGACGAAGCAGGGAGGTGAGAGGAACGACGTCTCTGCCTAGCAGAAGGCAGGGACGCCGACGCTACACACCTAATCAGGTCCAGCGTCTAAATCTGCTCTCCTTTCAACTTCCCTTGCATATCTTCGTTCCGCTTGACTCTGTCTGGCCAGCAGATGGCAGCCTCTCTCCATCTTTGAAACATCATGTAGGAGTTCCCTTACGAGCTCTCTCGCCTTTGCTACATTCCTCCCTCCTTTTTGCTCGCCAGTCCTCGGGCGAGTGGACTTCTCGCAGAATTGATGCCTCTTTCCAGGCAGTGCAAGTTCAGACAGGAGTTGGGCACACTCCTGCATTTTCTGTTGAATTCGAGACCAGATAAACTCTTCTTGAGCATACCGGTTAGGAGGAATTCCAGCATTAGCCCGCTCAGTTCTGCGGGGCTCCTCTTGCGGAGGTGACTTCCGGAGATCCGATGAATCAACTACTGGGGACTGCAAGTCATTTCTCGACTCATTCTGGGTTCCACTCGGGGTTGGCCTCAACGGTTCAAATGGGCCCAACTGCAGGGTTGTCTGGGTGAACCTTCTTCACTACCCGATATGGTATCGCCTCCCAACGATGGTCCAGTTTACTCCCAAATCGTTTGGCCCTTACCAGTACTCGGTCTCCTGGCTGAAGTGATCCGCCTGCGGTCGGGGGCCGATCTGCATGCTCTACTTCCTGAAACTTCTGAGCAACCAGTCTTCTCACTGTATGGAGCTGACGCTGGTGTTCTCGAATCCAGGTACTTGGGCTACTGCCCGGGCCGGAGTCTTCTGAGTCTAGCTCCAGTTCAGTAATTTCTCACCCACTTCATCCAAACAGCAACATGTAAGGGGTGTAGCCGGTAGTAGCATGAACTCGATTACTATACACCCACACAAGCTCGGACACAAATTCGGGCCACTTCATCTTTTTGTCCGCTTTCAGCGTTCGCAACATTTGCAACAGGGTTCGGTTGAAGTGCTCGCATGCGCCGTTCCCTTGAGGGTGCTAGGGCGTTGTTCGGGATCGGTCGATCCCATAGATGCGGTATAGCTCATCCATCACTCGTCCTTGGAAGCAGGCCCCCTGGTCAGAATGTATTCGCTTCGGGCACCCATAAATCCGGATGAAATCTGCTGTCTGGTCTTTAGTAGGCGTCACTACTGCGAACTTGGTGAAGTGATCAGTCATGACTAAACAGTGTCCATAACCATTGTATGAAGTTTCTATCATCAGGTAGTCAATCATCAAGACTTCCAAGGCGGCAGAAGTTCGGATGGTCTGAATGGGAGCTCTTTGTTCCGGGGGCTTGTTCAACTCACACTGACGACATGTTCGGCAGACCCCCTCGACTTCTTGCCGCAGTTGAGGCCAATACACCAGCCGTTGCAACCACCGAAAGGTCTTTTCTACACCGAAGTGAGCACCTCTTCTATGAGCTTCTTGGGCTAGCTGCATTACTAGCGCTCCTGGAACTACCACCTGCCAGGTAACATCAAACTCTCGAGCCTCTCCCACTGGCCTAGGATTTGTAGGGTAGTTGGAAGTGAAGCGGCTCTGGCTTCCTGGTCGGGTCTTTGCCTAAGGGCGACCCATTCTCTCAGCTTTGCTAACTCTGGGTCGGATTGCTGCAGATGTATACATTCATCTCTTGAACGGCCCAGAATTTGAGTGGGCCTCGGCTCCTCTCTGGTCTCCTGGGCGTCGACCACAGCAGCGGCGAACTGGCTAAAATCCGGGATCTCGTCGCCTTCAAGCTCCTCATCTCTGTCCCTCTTTGGCCCCACCTGAGTGACCCAGGACAGGGCATATGCATGAGTGTTCAGCGCCCTGGACTGATAGGCGATTTTGTACTGGTATTTGGACATCCTTGCGACCCACTGCTGTTCTAATGCGCCCATATTGGGGTTCTCCAAGTGGGCCAAAGGGTTGTTATCTATCTGCACTTGCACTTCGGACACTGACAAGTACTCAGCAAATTTCTCGGTCATGGCCCACACCAGTGCCAGTAGCTCCAGCTTAAACGAAATGTAGTTGTCCGGATTCTTCTCCGTATCTCGGAGTGACCTGCTGGCATACATGATCACTCACTATTTTCCTCCTTGTACTTGAGCCAGCACTGCTCCCAGTCCATGCAAGCTTCCATCAGTGTACAACATAAAAACCTGCGAAAAGTCAGAATAGGCCAGGATTGGGGCATCCTTTAGCGCCATTTTCAATGATCGGAATGCCTTTTCTTGTCGTGGGCCCCACTGAATGGGCTGCCGCTTGGCTCCCCCAGCCGTTCCTCTCAGCAATTCATTGAGAGGGATCGCAATCTTAGCGAAGTCTTTAATGAATCTGTGGTAGTATCCAGCAAGTCCCAGGAACTCCCTCAGTTCCCTTAGATTGGCGGGCGTGGGCCACTTCTGCACGGCAGCTACTTTCTCCGCAGTGGGGTGCACTCCTGCACTGGACACAGTGTGCCCCAGATATTCAATTTATCGTTTGAAGAGACGACACTTACAAGGCTTAATTTTCAGGCGGTGCCTTTGAAGCCGTTCTAACACTTGTTCCAATCGTGGAGATGATCTTCAAACGTAGCGGAATAGATAATTATATCGTCCAGATATATTAAAGTGGCTTCAAAATTGAGGTCCCCCAAGCATCTCTCCATCAGCCGTTGGAAGGTTCCTGGTGCATTTGTTAGCCCGAACGGCTTCCGATTGAACTCAAACAGGCCCATAGGGAGAACAAAAGCTGTCTTCGGACAATCCTTCTCAGATACTGGGACCTGCCAATAGCCACTGGCCAGGTCGAGGGAAGAGAAGAATTTGGCGCTCCCTAGTGCGGATAGAGACTCTTCAATTCAGGGAAGAGGAGAGGAGTCCCGTACTGTACAGGCATTCAGCTTTCGATAGTCTACGCAGAATCTCAGGGTACCATCCTTCTTCCGGACCAGCACGATCGGAGCCGCCAAAGGACTTTGACTTTCACGGATCACACCGTTCCGCAACATGTGGGCCAACAGCTCTTTCACCTCCTGGTACATTTGAGGCAGGATCTGCCGATATCTCTCTCTGATGGGAGCAGTATTTCCAGTGGGTATTTCGTGCTGAATGTCCCGAGTGCACCCGAAATCATCTTCATGCTGTTCAAACACTCCCTGATATCCCTGTAGAAGTTGTTCGATCTGCCTTACTTGTCCAGTAGAAAACTCAATCAGATTAGCCTCCATTGCCTCCAAGAGGTGGCGCCCAGCCAACGGTTCTCTTCCATTCTCTTGGCTATTGAGGGACACCTACAGGGTCCATGTCTTTCCTTCCACAGGTGCCAGCCCTATAGCATCAGCTCTAGTAAGGGCTTCTGGCATTATACACACTCGCGCCACCTCTTGTCGCGGCAAAAACTGTAAACTTGTGCCACTTAAATTTATGCAACGCACGGGTACTCGACCGTGCCGCAAGTTGGCCAGGGTCTGAGCAACCAGGAGTCCAGAGGGCGCTTCCTCTCCCTCCATTGGTTCAATATGAATGTCCACACCCTCTAAGGACACATGTGCCAGCACCAAAACCTACAAAAGACAAAAATATATCTCATACCCTACCATCATTATATATAAATGTAAAGCAAAGTTGCATAATAAATATAGGGTACTTAGTGAACTATTTTTGATCAAAAAAAGTATACAAGCCGTCCCACCAGCGGCAAGGTGACCCTAAATTGGGACGGTACCTATACTGCCTATATTAAAAACCTTACTGTATATCAAAGTTGAAGTAATGCATATAAAAGGGTAGACAAATAGGACCGGGTCCCAACTCCAGACCACCTAGGCCCGTGGTAAGCTACATATATACCAATCAGCTCAACAAAGGGGATGCCACACCCTTAAATTGCACAGAATGCAAATAAGACAAAAAACCAAGCAATGTGAACTGAGGTCAAAGATGGTAGACATGCAAGAAATAGGAGCATGTTCACACTAGCAAAAAGAAGCAAAACCTACAAAAGACAAAAATATATCTCATACCCTACCATCATTATATATAAATGTAAAGCAAAGTTGCATAATAAATATAGGGTACTTAGTGAACTATTTTTGATCAAAAAAAGTATACAAGCCGTCCCACCAGCGGCAAGGTGACCCTAAATTGGGACGGTACCTATACTGCCTATATTAAAAACCTTACTGTATATCAAAGTTGAAGTAATGCATATAAAAGGGTAGACAAATAGGACCGGGTCCCAACTCCAGACCACCTAGGCCCGTGGTAAGCTACATATATACCAATCAGCTCAACAAAGGGGATGCCACACCCGTAAATTGCACAGAATGCAAACAAGACAAAAAACCAAGCAATGTGAACTGAGGTCAAAGATGGTAGACATGCAAGAAATAGGAGCATGTTCACACTAGCAAAAAGAAGCAAAACCTACAAAAGACAAAAATATATCTCATACCCTACCATCATTATATATAAATGTAAAGCAAAGTTGCATAATAAATATAGGGTACTTAGTGAACTATTTTTGATCAAAAAAAGTATACAAGCCGTCCCACCAGCGGCAAGGTGCCCATAAATTGGGACGGTATCTATACTGCCTATATTAAAAACCTTACTGTATATCAAAGTTGAAGTAATGCATATAAAAGGGTAGACAAATAGGACCGGGTCCCAACTCCAGACCACCTAGGCCCGTGGTAAGCTACATATATACCAATCAGCTCAACAAAGGGGATGCCACACCCTTAAATTGCACAGAATGCAAACAAGACAAAAAATCAAGCAATGTGAACTGAGGTCAAAGATGGTAGACATGCAAGAAATAGGAGCATGTTCACACTAGCAAAAAGAAGCAAAACCTACAAAAGACAAAAATATATCTCATACCCTACCATCATTATATATAAATGTAAAGCAAAGTTGCATAATAAATATAGGGTACTTAGTGAACTATTTTTGATCAAAAAAAGTATACAAGCCGTCCCACCAGCGGCAAGGTGACCCTAAATTGGGACGGTACCTATACTGCCTATATTAAAAACCTTACTGTATATCAAAGTTGAAGTAATGCATATAAAAGGGTAGACAAATAGGACCGGGTCCCAACTCCAGACCACCTAGGCCCATGGTAAGCTACATATATACCAATCAGCTCAACAAAGGGGATGCCACACCCTTAAATTGCACAGAATGCAAACAAGACAAAAAACCAAGCAATGTGAACTGAGGTCAAAGATGGTAGACATGCAAGAAATAGGAGCATGTTCACACTAGCAAAAAGAAGCAAAACCTACAAAAGACAAAAATATATCTCATACCCTACCATCATTATATATAAATGTAAAGCAAAGTTGCATAATAAATATAGGGTACTTAGTGAACTATTTTTGATCAAAAAAAGTATACAAGCCGTCCCACCAGCGGCAAGGTGACCCTAAATTGGGACGGTACCTATACTGCCTATATTAAAAACCTTACTGTATATCAAAGTTGAAGTAATGCATATAAAAGGGTAGACAAATAGGACCGGGTCCCAACTCTAGACCACCTAGGCCCGTGGTAAGCTACATATATACCAATCAGCTCAACAAAGGGGATGCCACACCTAGTGTTGAGCCACCCCCGTAGTGTTCGAGTTCGGTTCGGTTCGTCGAACACCCGTGTGTTCGCCGAACTGTTCGTCGAACTGTTCGTCGAACACCTTCGAACACCGTTAAAACCAAACAAAAACACATAGAAACACATAGAAAACACCTTCAAAGGTGTCCAAAAGCTGACAAACTGCTCAGAAGACATAACTAACACATGGAAAAGTGACAAGTACATATAGTCATGCGAAAATAAAAGAGGTGGAGGAGTAAAAGGAGGGGGAGACACAGATATAGGCATGTCATGCCCTTCTAAAATCCAAAAAGTGAGAAGCCGACACGGCCAGTCCGCTCCTGCCCGTGCCACCTCCGTGTCGCCGGGTTTGTGCCAGAGCCGCGGTGAACCCTGATGGCCAGCCCCCCTCTCCCAATACTGGTGCCTGTCCGCTGGTGGGTCGAGCGAGCCCCCCTGTGGTGGAGGCAGCTCTAAGCTTTTTAATTTAAATTGTCTCTCTAATTTGAATGAATACACTTTAAATCCATTTACAAGGATCTATTGGAGGGCAAGTCTCATGCCAGCAGCCGCGTAATTCCAGCTCCAGTAGCGTCCACTAAAGCTGCTGCAGTTAAAAAGCTTTTATAAGGATCGAGCTCGGCTGTCCACCGCAAGGCATCCTACTGCCAGTCCCAGCCCCTATGCCTTGGGGTGCCTCCTGATGCTCTTCACTAAGTATCCCATGGTCCCGAAGCATTTCCTTTGAAAAAATTAAGTGTCTAAACTACAGGTGGTGTAGCTTGCTTAACAGCCAGGATAATCCGCTGACTAGCAGACACTGCTACTAGGCACAAAGTATTTCCTGGGCTAGATGCAGTTAAAAATTTGTAATTAGATACTCTCGTTGGATGCTGAGAAAGCATTCCATAGAGTCTCCTGGCACGCCATATATGATTCTCTTAAAAAGCTTGGGGTAGGGGTCTAGGGGACCCTTTTATAGCCAAAATCACGGCCTTGTATCACAATACGTCACCTAGGCTGAAGATAAATGGAACTGTAGCACCCTGAGGGCTTGGTTGCTACAGACGTATTGCACCTCACCCAGAGGTGTGATATCTCACTCTCAGGTAAGGATGGAGTGTGGATCAGGACCCGACACCTGCATGCATTACACCACATTGCCGTGGGGCAGGTCGACCAATATACCCCTGAGATGGGCACGACAGTCCCTGTCCCTGGCTGGAGTGGGGGGAGGGAACACTGAGGAAGGGGAACCCTGTAGTGCAGGAGCAGGGAGGAAGCAGTTCCTGGGTGCATTGAGAAGGGAGTATAAAAGGTGGGCACCATCTTAGTTCAGTGCAGAGAAGTCTGAGCAGAAGTGGCAGGGAGCAGGGGCTCTGCATGAGCTCTGCTCCGGAGGCGGGCCTAGTAACAGAGGCCAAGGCCTGGAAGAGGGAGAAGGAAGGAAGAGGAGCGGAGAAGGCTCCAGGAACGAGGAATGAAGGGATCCCAGGGGTGCGGACGGGCGAGTCGCCACCGCACGCCCGAATCCACCTGCGTGGAGGGGTCAGGCCAAAGGGGGAGACCGGTCCCCGAACTAGTGGAGGCAGGAAACGACCCTCAGCTAGAAACCGGAGGCTCTGACATTTTATGTGGCGCAGCCCCTCGCTACACCCGCTAGGAAGGCACCACATAGGGTCAGGGAAACTGGCGCCAAGTTTACCAAGAGGAGGCCCGAGGCAGCCGGACAGAAGTGTTGGTAAGAAAGGCCAGACAAAGGACACACAAAGGGGGTCCTGTGAAGTGCTCCAAAGTTATCTGGGAGTTGTCTGAGCCCCTCACCTGGTGAGCACAGTACGACGTGGGCAGCCGTTACCTGCAGACGTGGTCTGGATAATAAGAACTGTGAGTAAAGGCCCTGAACTGCATCACTGCCTCCGTGTCATTACTGCTGCTGCCCTGCACCATCACCCCCATCCTCCGCATACACTGTCCTGAGGCTATACTCCTCCCGTGGGGAGTTATGCTACGCTCTGCTGCACCACAACACCAGCCTCAGCGGTCTGCCCTGCAGCGGCGGTTCACTCTGACCGCAATCCACGGGTGGCGTAGTCGGACATTTAAACATCAAAACCACATAAATAGTTCCGCCACTGGTTTGACCGCCCTGAGCCACGGAACCGGGTCGCCGCCACGAAGACTACAACCACCAGCATCCACCAAAAAGGGTCCGGCTCCGGGTGTCCCAAGGCCCAGGGGGTGCGTCAGAACATTTTCATCACCTTTCACAATCACCAATGGGACAAGGCAGGGATGTCCTCTGTCCCCTCTCTTATACATCCTAGTGACGGAGCACCTGCTCTCATCAATTCGCCATAACCCCAATATTAGGTGGATTGAGGTGGGAGGCACCGAGTACAAGTGCTCTCTATTTGCTGATGATGTCCTAGTATATATCACTCAATCACATATATCCATCCATGCTGTTATGGCTGAAATAGATCACCTTGTTACATGGTAAAATTTTAAAATCAATGCAGCGAAGTCTGAGGCCCTCGATGTCTCCATCCCCAAATCCATATAGGATTCCATCCAGTCCAACTTTCCCTTTGCCTGGCCCTCACAGGGTATCAAATACTTAGGAATTCCTATTCATAGAGACCTCTCCCATCTATGTTATCTTAATTTTGGGCCCTTTATTGAACAACTCCATACAGACCACGGTTGGCAAGTTAGAACTGTAAGATTCACTACGTGAACCACTGGTGTTTTGTGGAAAAGCACATGTACACTGCGTTCCAAATTATTATGCAAAAAGTGTTTAGGAGTGATAAGGGAAGAATTTGTTTGTTTGTCAGTTAAACTCATTGATGGTGATGTGTGTCAGGGCTCTTTATATCACTGTAAGCAATTGCAGACACCTGTGCTAATTAGTTTGGCAGGTGTGTCCAATGAAAGGCAAGACTACTTAAGAAGGCTCTCTCACATTATTAAGCAGCCTACATTTTCTGCCAAAATGGGAAAGAAAAAGGATGCGTCAGCTGCTGAGAAGCAACAAATTGTGGAGTGTTTAGGTCAAGGCATGACTACAATCAACATTGTGCGATGATCAGGATGAAGTGTCTTGGCAATCAAGAAGTATGTAGCTGATTCACAGTACACACGTGTGCGTGCTGATAAGGGCGAATTGAGGACTCTTTCCTACAGGCAATTACGTCAGGTTGAAAGAGCAGCGGCAAAAAAGCCTTGTCATAGCAGCAGACAAGTTTTTGAAGCTGCTTGTGCCTCCAACGTCCCCCGAACAACAAGATGCAGGGTCCTTCAGAGGTTTGCAGCTGTGCATACGCCATCCTGTCGACCTCCTCTATCCACTTCACACAAGCAGAAACGGCTCCAGTGGGCCAAACATTACATGAAGACTGATTTCAAAACTGTTTTGTTCACGGATGAGTGCCGTGCAGCGCTCGATGGTCCAGATGGATGGAGTGGAGGATGGCTGGTTGATGGACACCCCACGCAAACACGGCTACAGCGCCAACAAAGAGGAAGTGGAGTAATGTTTTGGGCTGGAATCATGGGGAGAGAGATTGTCGGCCCCTTTAGGATCCCTGAAGGCGCTAAAGATAAACTCCATAATGTATGTGGATTTTCTCAAACAGCACTTCCTGCCATGGTTCAAGAAGAAGAACCGTGTATTTCACAGCAAGATCATTTTTCTGCATGATAATGCACCATCTCATGCTGCACATAAAACATCTGCATCTCTGGCTGATATGGGCATAAAAGGGGACAAACTTATGGTGTGACCCCCATGCTCCCCTGACCTCTACCCCATTCAGAACCTTTGGAGCATCATTAAAAGGAGTGTCTATGATGGCGGGAGGCAGTTCACATCTAAGCAACAGCTCTGGGAGGGTATTCTGTCCTCATGCAAAACAATTGAAGCAGAAACCATCCAAAACCTGACAAATTCAATAGACGAGATTTCAGAAGCTCCTTTCGAACAAGGGGTCCTATGTGAAAATGTAACATCACCTAGAATAAAGTTTTGAGTTGAAAACTGTTTGATTTCAGTTTCTAACAACCTGCTAATGCTTATAATTTCAAAAATGACCATTTTTTTGGTCTTTATTAAAATGAAAAGGTTGATCGAAAAGTTTGGGGGATCTAAGAGTGTGGCAACCCAGTAGTCATGATTACTTCGAATTCTGACAATATGAGGGTCATGCTGCAGGTAGTGCAGCAAGAAGGCACTTATGTGTCTTGCGCATCTCGGAGCCCCAAAATTATTTTCCGGGCTAGATGCAGCTAAAAATTAATTTTAATTTTAAATCTGGTGAAGCTTTAGTATAGATGGCCTAATAGGATCAGTGCTGCACACTGCTACAAAGCCCAAATTATTTTCCAGTCAAGATACAGATAAACATGATTAGTAATTTGAAAGCTTAAAACGGTTGGTAGGGTGATTTTAACCAATCATCAAGCTTTTACTCTCCCCAGGATGACACAGGGGTAGAAAAGTCGTTTCGGATCCATGATTTGTTCATCTTTATGAACGTGAGTCTGTCTACATTATCAGTGGAGAGCCGCGTGCGCTTATCTGTCAGCACACCACCAGCAGCGCTGAACACACGTTCAGACAGAACGCTGGCTGCGGGGCATGACAAGATCTCCAAGGCGTAAGTGGCTAGCTCCGGCCATTTATCCAGATTGGAAGCCCAAAAAGAGCAAGGGTCCAGTGACACAGTCGTGGCTTCAATGTTTACTTGGAGATACTCCTGTACCATCGTCTCTAGGCGTTGACTATGTGTCAGACTTCTTGTCTCCTGTGGCCTTGCAAAGGATGGGCTAAAAAAGTGGTGAAATGATTCCGCAAAATTGATGTTACCAGCAGATACTGTGGTTCTGTTACGGTTTGAGTGCTGAACACTTGACGGTCCCACGGTTGGCAAGTTGGAACTGTGAGATTCACTACGTGCACCACTGGTATTTTGTGGAAAAGCACATGTAAGATTCTGCAACAGTCTCTGCTGATACTCCTGCATGCGTGCATCCCTTTCTATGGCAGGAATAATTTCTGCAAATTTACTTTTGTACCGGGGATCTAACAGTGTGGCAACCCAGTAGTCAGGATTATTTCTAATTCTCACAATTTGAGGGTCATGTTGCAGGTAGTGCAGCAAGAAAGCAATCATGTGTGTTGCGCATCCAGGAGCACCAAGTCCCTGTTGTGTTGGTGGCGAGGTAACAATCATGCTTCCTTCCTCTGTCCTCTCCCCCCAACCTCGCACAACAGAAATGTGATCAAGGTCTCCCTCATCTGATGAGTCTTCCATCAGTTCGTCCTCCACTTCTTCCTGGGCTCCTGCACCTTCCTCACTAGTTTGGCTGCTACCATGCGCCCTGGTAAAACCATCTCCCCCACCCTCACATGCCTGCCGCCTTGGTGCTGCCGACCGTCTGGACCTTGCAGATGTTAGCCCTTCCGCATACAACTCCTCCTCCTCTACTTCCTCCACCTCCTCTTGTGCCACCACCTGACTCCGAATTCTGTTTAACATGTGCTCCAGCATGTAAATCACCGGAATAGTCATGCTGATAATGGCATCGTCAGCACTAAACATCTTCGTCGCCATTTCAAAACTGTGCAGAAGGGTGCATAGGTCCCTGATCTGAGACCACTCCTCCAGCGTGATTTGCCCCACCTCTGAATCTCGTTGGCCCAGGCTATACGTCAGAACGTATTGCACCAGGGCTTGTCGGTGCTGCCACAGTCGCTGCAACATGTGCAGAGTTGAATTCCACCGGGTAGGCACATCGCATTTTAGCCGGTGAAGTGGCAGGCCCAACGACTTCTGTAGAGATGTAAGTCGCTGAGCTGCGGGATGCGAACGGCGGAAGTGAGCACACAGCGACCGTGCCCTCTGCAGAAGGCCATCTAGTCTGGGATAGTGGGCTAAAAATTGCTGGACAACCAGGTTCAACACGTGAGCCATACAAGGCACGTGTGTGACATTGCCCCGGCGAAGGGCCGCACCCAGGTTTGCAGCATTGTCGCACACGGCCTTCCCTGGTTTCAGGTCCAGTGGAGACAACCATTCACGAAATTGGTTCTCCAGAGCTGACCACAACTCCTCAGCTGTGTGACTCACATTTCCCAGACATTTCAATGTAAAAACCGCCTGATGACGTTGAGCCCTACTGCCAGCATAGTAAGGAGGTGTGCAGGATCCCTTCTGCGCAGTTAGAAAGCTTGTGGCATGACCAGACAGGCTATGGGTGCAGGTGGAAGACCGAGAGGAGGTTGAGGAGGCAGAAGCAGTGGAGGAACTTTGACATAAAGAGGATTGACGCACAACTCGTGGGGACGGCAAGACTTGGACAGCAGCCCCTTGTCCTGCTGTCACCATAGTTACCCAGTGCCCAGTCAGCGACATGTAACGCCCCTGTCCATGCCTACTCGTCCAAGTGTCTGTGGTGAAATGCACCCTGTCACACACAGAGTTTCTCAAAGAAGCGGTGATGTTGTGTGCGACATGCTGGTGGAGCGCAGGCACACCTTTCTTTGAGAAGTAGTGCCGACTGGGCATCTGGTACTGGGGCACTGCGACGGACATAAGGTCTCGAAAATCCTCTGTGTCCACCAGGCGGAAAGGCAGCATTTCTGTAGCCAAGAGCTTGCAGATGGTGAAATTCAACCTCTTAGCTTTCTCATGGCTAGGAGGAAATGGTCTTTTACTTGTCCACATCTGAGGGACCGAGGGCTGGCTATTGTGCTTAGACGGGGTTGATAAGGGTGTCCCCAGCAAACTGCCGGTCTGTGAGGAAGATGCAGGCGGACATGTTAGGTTGCCTTGATCCAAAGGTGGTGCTATCGATGTCGGACAGCGCTCAACACCAGCTGGTGTTACCACCTCCAAAGAAAATGATGACCTGCCAATCACGCTGGCTGTTGCGGGTAAAGAGGTGGCAGGTCTGCGCCCCAAAACAGGTGTGACTGCTGTCCCCCCAGTCACAGAGGATGAAGAGGCCGCGGATGCACAAGATATGGCAGACGGTGGCTGGCCCGGCCGGCTAGGCTGCATTGTAGCACACTGAGCTTCCCACTGCAACTTATGCTTCATGTCCATGTGCCGGTTCATGCATGAAGTACTCAAACTATGTATTTTTTGGCCTCTACTTAGCTTTTGCTGAGAAATGTTACAGATAACACGAGTTGGGTCATCTTTATCGATCTGAAAAAATGCCCAGGCTATGCAAGGCTTAGCACCCATGCGACCTGAAGAGCCACCACGACTTGTGGTGAGAGGCAGAGTTGTGTTTGAGGATGCAGTTGTTGACGTGCTTCCAGTACTACGTCTCTGTCCAGGAAGGCACAACCTGACCTCGTCGTCACTAGCATCTTCCTCCACCTCCCCTGCTGACCTCATCTCTTGGCTGACTGTGGGTTGACAGTAAGTGGGATCTCCAACCTCATCATCATCACCCTGTGCGTTATCACACCCGTCGTCCTCAGAGCCAACCTGTTCCTGCCCTGACAAAAAACTAAAGTTGTCGCTCCAATCAGGTATTTGAGTCTTATCATCGTCTTCCTCATTGTCTCCACCAACAGGAGTTACAGTTTGGGAATGAGGGTCTACATTATGGTCAGAACCTTCTGCGTCTGGTCCTGGATCCGACTCATAAAGATTCTGGGCATCAGTGCAGATCATTTCCTCGTCTGGATTCACAGAAGCGCTGGAGTCGACCTCTGATTCCCAGGCTATAGTATGAGTAAACAGCTCTGCAGACTCAACCATCTGTTCTACCTCATACTCAGACGGGCAGCTGGAGATTTGGGAGCTGTGAGGAAGCAAGTGCGATTGGGGTGACACCTTTGAGGACTGGAGTTTTTGTGATGTTGAAGTTGATGTGGAGGAGAGCCCACTTAAAGGAGCAATGATATCCGTTGAAGCACCTGCTGTTTTTGTGCCTCATCTGGAATTTGTAGCGATTGGCGTGGCCGTAAGAAAGGGATCTTATCACATTGTCCGCTAAAAGAAGTAGACATTTTAGTTTGGCTGGAAGATGGTCTTTCTTCTGCAGATGTTACTGTTGCTTTAACACCTACCCCACGGACACAACCTTTTTTCCCCTTCCCAACACGCCTATTCCCCTTTCCACCAGCAGCAGGCCTTTTTCCACTCATTTTGGTGGTTAACTAATTCACAACTCTGGAGTTGTTTGCACAAAAAAACAATGGATGGTAACCGAGCAGAGCTGAGTGGCCAAACTGTGGTATTAGGCCAAAACTATTGGCTGGGTTAGATGCAGAAAAAAATTATATTCAATTTGCAACCTGATGGAGGTCAGTATAGATGGACTAATACAACAAGTCCCACACACAGCTAGAAGCCCAATATTTTTTCAGAGGTAGATGCAGAAAAAAATATATTCAGTTTGCAACCTGATGGAGGTCAGTATAGATGGACTAATACAACAAGTCCCACACACAGCTAGAAGCCCAATATTTTTTCAGAGGTAGATGCAGAAAAAAATATATTCAGTTTGCAACCTGATGGAGGTCAGTATAGATGGACTAATACAACAAGTCCCACACACAGCTAGAAGCCCAAATATTTTTTCAGAGGTACTGTAGATGCAGATAAAAATTATTTTTAATTTGCAACCTGATGGAGGTCAGTATAGATGGACTAATAGAGAAAGTCCGACACACTGCTAGAAGGTCAAATATTTTTTCTGAGCTAGATGCAGAAAAAAATTATATTCAGTTTGCAACCTGATGGAGGTCAGTATAGATGGACTAACAGAGAAAGTCTCACACACTACTAGAAGGCCAAATATTTTTCAGAGCTAGATGCATACAAAAAATTATTTTGAATTTGCAACCTGATGGAGGTCAGTATAGGTGGACTAATAGAACAAGTCCCACACACTGCTAGAAGGCCAAATATTTTTTCAGAGCTAGATGCAGAAAAAAATTATATTCAGTTTGCAACCTGATGGAGGTCTGTATAGATGGATTAATAGAACAAGACCCACACACAGCTAGAAGCCCAATATTTTTTCAGAGGTAGATGCAGAAAATAATATATTCAGTTTGCAACCTGATGGAGGTCAGTATAGATGGACTAATACAACAAGTCCCACACACAGCTAGAAGCCCAAATATTTTTTCAGAGGTACTGTAGATGCAGATAAAAATTATTTTGAATTTGCAACCTGATGGAGGTCAGTATAGATGGACTAATAGAGAAAGTCCGACACACTGCTAGAAGGCCAAATATTTTTTCAGAGCTAGATGCAGAAAAAAATTATATTCAGTTTGCAACCTGATGGAGGTCAGTATAGATGGACTAACAGAGAAAGTCCCACACACTACTAGAAGGCCAAATATTTTTTCAGAGCTAGATGCATACAAAAAATTATTTTGAATTTGCAACCTGATGGAGGTCAGTATAGGTGGACTAATAGAACAAGTCCCACACACTGCTAGAAGGCCAAATATTTTTTCAGAGTAAGATGCAGAAAAAAATTATATTCAGTTTGCAACCTGATGGAGGTCTTTATAGATGGATTAATAGAACAAGACCCACACACAGCTGGAACCCCAATATTTTTTCAGAGGTAGATGCAGAAAAAAATATATTCAGTTTGCAACCTGATGGAGGTCAGTATAGATGGACTAACAGAGAAAGTCTCACACACTACTAGAAGGCCAAATATTTTTCAGAGCTAGATGCATACAAAAAATTATTTTGAATTTGCAACCTGATGGAGGTCAGTATAGGTGGACTAATAGAACAAGTCCCACACACTGCTAGAAGGCCAAATATTTTTTCAGAGCTAGATGCAGAAAAAAATTATATTCAGTTTGCAACCTGATGGAGGTCAGTATAGATGGACTAACAGAGAAAGTCTCACACACTACTAGAAGGCCAAATATTTTTCAGAGCTAGATGCATACAAAAAATTATTTTGAATTTGCAACCTGATGGAGGTCAGTATAGGTGGACTAAGAGAACAAGTCCCACACACTGCTAGAAGGCCAAATATTTTTTCAGAGCTAGATGCAGAAAAAAATTATATTCAGTTTGCAACCTGATGGAGGTCTGTATAGATGGATTAATAGAACAAGACCCACACACAGCTAGAAGCCCAATATTTTTTCAGAGGTAGATGCAGAAAATAATATATTCAGTTTGCAACCTGATGGAGGTCAGTATAGATGGACTAATACAACAAGTCCCACACACAGCTAGAAGCCCAATATTTTTTCAGAGGTAGATGCAGAAAAAAATATATTCAGTTTGCAACCTGATGGAGGTCAGTATAGATGGACTAATACAACAAGTCCCACACACAGCTAGAAGCCCAAATATTTTTTCAGAGGTACTGTAGATGCAGATAAAAATTATTTTGAATTTGCAACCTGATGGAGGTCAGTATAGATGGACTAATAGAGAAAGTCCGACACACTGCTAGAAGGCCAAATATTTTTTCAGAGCTAGGTGCAGAAAAAAATTATATTCAGTTTGCAACCTGATGGAGGTCAGTATAGATGGACTAACAGAGAAAGTCCCACACACTACTAGAAGGCCAAATATTTTTTCAGAGCTAGATGCATACAAAAAATTATTTTGAATTTGCAACCTGATGGAGGTCAGTATAGGTGGACTAATAGAACAAGTCCCACACACTGCTAGAAGGCCAAATATTTTTTCAGAGCTAGATGCAGAAAAAAATTATATTCAGTTTGCAACCTGATGGAGGTCTTTATAGATGGATTAATAGAACAAGACCCACACACAGCTAGAACCCCAATATTTTTTCGGAGGTAGATGCAGAAAAAAATATATTCAGTTTGCAACCTGATGGAGGTCAGTATAGATGGACTAATATAACAAGTCCCACACACAGCTAGAAGCCCAATATTTTTTCAGAGGTAGATGCAGAAAAAAAATATTCAGTTTGCAACCTGATGGAGGTCAGTATAGATGGACTAATACAACAAGTCCCACACACAGCTAGAAGCCCAATATTTTTTCAGAGGTAGATGCAGAAAAAAATATATTCAGTTTGCAACCTGATGGAGGTCAGTATAGATGGACTAATACAACAAGTCCCACACACAGCTAGAAGCCCAAATATTTTTTCAGAGGTACTGTAGATGCAGATAAAAATTATTTTTAATTTGCAACCTGATGGAGGTCAGTATAGATGGACTAATAGAGAAAGTCCGACACACTGCTAGAAGGCCAAATATTTTTTCAGAGCTAGATGCAGAAAAAAATTATATTCAGTTTGCAACCTGATGGAGGTCAGTATAGATGGACTAATAGAATGATGCTATGCCCAAAAGATTTTACTTCACTAGGTGCAGTAAAAAATTGGTATTCTATACACAGGTGGTATATCTTGCAACACAGATAGGCTACTCCACTGACTAACACACTCTGCAATAGGCCAAAAAGGATTAGCTTTGCTAGATTCAGCCAAATGCTGTGAAAAAAACTTGCACAGCACTGGCACAGACCTGCCTGGCAAAAACTGATAGGAACTGATGTAACCTAGTCCTGAAAAGGACTCCAATTACAATTAGTCTTTACTCCCACAATCTATCTATTTAAGAGCACAGACCTCCCTGATAAAAGTCGTAGGAAATGCTGTAACCTAGTCCTTAAAAGGACTGCAATCACAACTATTCCCTACTCCCAAGCTATCTGTATATTTGTGCGAAAATTGGCTTGAAATTAACAAGGTATAGCGCACACAGCAACAGCGGTGCCGTCTAACACGCAGCTGCAGCAGTGAGAAAATGGTGGCGACGGGGAAAATGGCTTGGTCTTATAGGGCAAGGACATGTGACATACACTGCCAATGACACATGCCCTTGCTTGTGTGAAAAAAAGCACTTCGCTCCGTGTGTGCGCTGCTGATAGGCTGACAGATTGCACCTCCCCACTGCAAATGCGGGAAAGAGAAAAAAAAATGGAGATCTTCATTGTTCCTGCAGAGATCCATCCCCTGCCCCTCCCCCCACCCCGCTGTACACTCAAACTGCGTATTAACATTAATTTTCATCATTACTGAGAAAAAATCCAGTTATGATTTTGGTGCACGAACAGTTATCGAACATAACCTCGAACAGCCGAATTTTTCTCAAATTGTTCGTGTTCGCCGAACGGTTCGAACACCGCCCAAAACAGCTCGAATTTGAGATTGGCGAACAGTTCGAGTAGAACAACGCTCATCTCTAGCCACACCCTTAAATTGCACAGAATGCAAACAAGACAAAAAACCAAGCAATGTGAACTGAGGTCAAAGATGGTAGACATGCAAGAAATAGGAGCATGTTCACACTAGCAAAAAGAAGCAAAACCTACAAAAGACAAAAATCTATCTCATACCCTACCATCATTATATATAAATGTAAAGCAAAGTTGCATAATAAATATAGGGTACTTAGTGAACTATTTTGATCAAAAAAAGTATACAAGCCGTCCCACCAGCGGCAAGGTGACCCTAAATTGGTACGGTACCTATACTGCCTTTTATATAGGCAGTATAGGTACCGTCCCAATTTAGGGTCACCTTGCCGCTGGTGGTACGGCTTGTATCCTTTTTTTGATCAAAAATAGTTCACTAAGTACCCTATATTTATTATGCAACTTTGCTTTACATTTATATATAATGATGGTAGGGTATGAGATATATTTTTGTCTTTTGTAGGTTTTACTTCTTTTTGCTAGTGTGAACATGCTCCTATTTCTTGCATGTCTACCATCTTTGACCTCAGTTCACATTGCTTGGTTTTTTGTCTTGTTTGCATTCTGTGCAATTTAAGGGTGTGGCATCCCCTTTGTTGAGCTGATTGGTATATATGTAGCTTACCACGGGCCTAGGTGGTCTGGAGTTGGGACCCGGTCCTATTTGTCTACCCTTTTATATGCATTACTTCAACTTTGATATACAGTAAGGTTTTTAATATAGGCAGTATAGGTACCGTCCCAATTTAGGGTCACTTTGCCGCTGGTGGGACGGCTTGTATACTTTTTTTGATCAAAAATAGTTCACTAAGTACCCTATATTTATTATGCAACTTTGCTTTACATTTATATATAATGATGGTAGGGTATGAGATATATTTTTGTCTTTTGTAGGTTTTGCTTCTTTTTGCTAGTGTGAACATGCTCCTATTTCTTGCATGTCTACCATCTTTGACCTCAGTTCACATTGCTTGGTTTTTTGTCTTGTTTGCATTCTGTGCAATTTAAGGGTGTGGCATCCCCTTTGTTGAGCTGATTGGTATATATGTAGCTTACCACGGGCCTAGGTGGTCTGGAGTTGGGACCCGGTCCTATTTGTCTACCCTTTTATATGCATTACTTCAACTTTGATATACAGTAAGGTTTTTAATATAGGCAGTATAGGTACCGTCCCAATTTAGGGTCACCTTGCCGCTGGTGGGACGGCTTGTATACTTTTTTTGATCAAAAATAGTTCACTAAGTACCCTATATTTATTATGCAACTTTGCTTTACATTTATATATAATGATGGTAGGGTATGAGATATATTTTTGTCTTTTGTAGGTTTTGCTTTTTTTTGCTAGTGTGAACATGCTCCTATTTCTTGCATGTCTACCATCTTTGACCTCAGTTCACATTGCTTGGTTTTTTGTCTTGTTTGCATTCTGTGCAATTTAAGGGTGTGGCATCCCCTTTGTTGAGATGATTGGTATATATGTAGCTTACCACGGGCCTAGGTGGTCTGGAGTTGGGACCCGGTCCTATTTGTCTACCCTTTTATATGCATTACTTCAACTTTGATATACAGTAAGGTTTTTAATATAGGCAGTATAGGTACCGTCCCAATTTAGGGTCACCTTGCCGCTGGTGGGACGGCTTGTATACTTTTTTTGATCAAAAATAGTTCACTAAGTACCCTATATTTATTATGCAACTTTGCTTTACATTTATATATAATGATGGTAGGGTATGAGATATATTTTTGTCTTTTGTAGGTTTTGCTTCTTTTTGCTAGTGTGAACATGCTCCTATTTCTTGCATGTCTACCATCTTTGACCTCAGTTCACATTGCTTGGTTTTTTGTCTTGTTTCATTCTGTGCAATTTAAGGGTGTGGCATCCCCTTTGTTGAGCTGATTGGTATATATGTAGCTTACCACGGGCCTAGGTGGTCTGGAGTTGGGACCCGGTCCTATTTGTCTACCCTTTTATATGCATTACTTCAACTTTGATATACAGTAAGGTTTTTAATATAGGCAGTATAGGTACCGTCCCAATTTAGGGTCACCTTGCCGCTGGTGGGACGGCTTGTATACTTTTTTTGATCAAAAATAGTTCACTAAGTACCCTATATTTATTATGCAACTTTGCTTTACATTTATATATAATGATGGTAGGGTATGAGATATATTTTTGTCTTTTGTAGGTTTTGCTTCTTTTTGCTAGTGTGAACATGCTCCTATTTCTTGCATGTCTACCATCTTTGACCTCAGTTCACATTGCTTGGTTTTTTGTCTTGTTTGCATTCTGTGCAATTTAAGGGTGTGGCATCCCCTTTGTTGAGCTGATTGGTATATATGTAGCTTACCACGGGCCTAGGTGGTCTGGAGTTGGGACCCGGTCCTATTTGTCTACCCTTTTATATGCATTACTTCAACTTTGATATACAGTAAGGTTTTTAATATAGGCAGTATAGGTACCGTCCCAATTTAGGGTCACCTTGCCGCTGGTGGGACGGCTTGTATACTTTTTTTGATCAAAAATAGTTCACTAAGTACCCTATATTTATTATGCAACTTTGCTTTACATTTATATATAATGATGGTAGGGTATGAGATATATTTTTGTCTTTTGTAGGTTTTGCTTCTTTTTGCTAGTGTGAACATGTTCCTATTTCTTGCATGTCTACCATCTTAGACCTCAGTTCACATTGCTTGGTTTTTTGTCTTGTTTGCATTCTGTGCAATTTAAGGGTGTGGCATCCCCTTTGTTGAGCTGATTGGTATATATGTAGCTTACCACGGGCCTAGGTGGTCTGGAGTTGGGACCCGGTCCTATTTGTCTACCCTTTTATATGCATTACTTCAACTTTGATATGCAGTAAGGTTTTTAATATAGGCAGTATAGGTACCGTCCCAATTTAGGGTCACCTTGCCGCTGGTGGGACGGCTTGTATACTTTTTTTGATCAAAAATAGTTCACTAAGTACCCTATATTTATTATGCAACTTTGCTTTACATTTATATATAATGATGGTAGGGTATGAGATATATTTTTGTCTTTTGTAGGTTTTGCTTCTTTTTGCTAGTGTGAACATGCTCCTATTTCTTGCATGTCTACCATCTTTGACCTCAGTTCACATTGCTTGGTTTTTTGTCTTGTTTGCATTCTGTGCAATTTAAGGGTGTGGCATCCCCTTTGTTGAGCTGATTGGTATATATGTAGCTTACCACGGGCCTAGGTGGTCTGGAGTTGGGACCCGGTCCTATTTGTCTACCCTTTTATATGCATTACTTCAACTTTGATATACAGTAAGGTTTTTAATATAGGCAGTATAGGTACCGTCCCAATTTAGGGTCACCTTGCCGCTGGTGGGACGGCTTGTATACTTTTTTTGATCAAAAATAGTTCACTAAGTACCCTATATTTATTATGCAACTTTGCTTTACATTTATATATAATGATGGTAGGGTATGAGATATATTTTTGTCTTTTGTAGGTTTTGCTTCTTTTTGCTAGTGTGAACATGCTCCTATTTCTTGCATGTCTGCCATCTTAGACCTCAGTTCACATTGCTTGGTTTTTTGTCTTGTTTGCATTCTGTGCAATTTAAGGGTGTGGCATCCCCTTTGTTGAGCTGATTGGTATATATGTAGCTTACCACGGGCCTAGGTGGTCTGGAGTTGGGACCCGGTCCTATTTGTCTACCCTTTTATATGCATTACTTCAACTTTGATATACAGTAAGGTTTTTAATATAGGCAGTATAGGTACCGTCCCAATTTAGGGTCACCTTGCCGCTGGTGGGACGGCTTGTTTACTTTTTTTGATCAAAAATAGTTCACTAAGTACCCTATATTTAATATGCAACTTTGCTTTACATTTATATATAATGATGGTAGGGTATGAGATATATTTTTGTCTTTTGTCGGTTTTGCTTCTTTTTGCTAGTGTGAACATGCTCCTATTTCTTGCATGTCTACCATCTTTGACCTCACTTCACATTGCTTGGTTTTTTGTCTTGTTTGCATTCTGTGCAATTTAAGGGTGTGGCATCCCCTTTGTTGAGCTGATTGGTATATATGTAGCTTACCACGGGCCTAGGTGGTCTGGAGTTGGGACCCGGTCCTATTTGTCTACCCTTTTATATGCATTACTTCAACTTTGATATACAGTAAGGTTTTTAATATAGGCAGTATAGGTACCGTCCCAATTTAGGGTCACCTTGCCGCTGGTGGGACGGCTTGTATACTTTTTTTGATCAAAAATAGTTCACTAAGTACCCTATATTTAATATGCAACTTTGCTTTATATTTATATATAATGATGGTAGGGTATGAGATATATTTTTGTCTTTTGTCGGTTTTGCTTCTTTTTGCTAGTGTGAACATGCTCCTATTTCTTGCATGTCTACCATCTTTGACCTCACTTCACATTGCTTGGTTTTTTGTCTTGTTTGCATTCTGTGCAATTTAAGGGTGTGGCATCCCCTTTGTTGAGCTGATTGGTATATATGTAGCTTACCACGGGCCTAGGTGGTCTGGAGTTGGGACCCGGTCCTATTTGTCTACCCTTTTATATGCATTACTTCAACTTTGATATACAGTAAGGTTTTTAATATAGGCAGTATAGGTACCGTCCCAATTTAGGGTCACCTTGCCGCTGGTGGGACGGCTTGTATACTTTTTTTGATCAACCGTGGGGCATTTTAGTTTAACGGCTGTCCCCTCCTCCTCCTTTCTTGGTTGAACAGTCTTTGGAGATATGCCCCCTACCTCCGCAGGTCCAGCACTCTGGTCCTCGTTCTACCGATAGGTCGGGTAACATGCCGTGCTGGGGCCGGGTAGGAACGTCTTTCTCGCTCTGGTCTCCGTCCGCGTTGGGCAGTACGGTCCGTCGGCAAGGGGTCAGTAGTGGTCTTTCTAATAGCATTTAACTCACCCCGAATGTCTCGAATTTCCTGACGTATTTCCCGTACCCAATCAGGCTCTTTGCTGGTGAATCCAGGGGCAATTGACTCATGACTTCTAACTGTGGCTTTGAGAACAGGAACTTCTCTCTCCAGGACTCTAGCTTCAGCCCCTACCTCCAGGAAGCCCAGATCAGGGCTCATTCGCAGCCGCTCCTTCAGGATCTGTCTCAGGGAAGGGTCTTTCAAGCCAGCAATCAGTTGGTCAGGCAACACCTCATCCAATGGCCCTAGTCCTCGGTTCCCATCTCGAGCTTTCTTAGTGATATGGGCCGTCACTTCCTGTAATGCATTAACATACTGATTTACTGTCTCATTTTCCCCTTGGACACGCTGAAACAACCGTAAGCGCAAATGTCCCAAATCTGTAGTGTCACCGTGCATGTCCTCTAGAATTTTTATCACTTTGTCCACGGTGTCATGGTCTCCAGGTGGGCGGTACATCACAGTCTGCCGGGCCTCTCCATCAAGGGTTAGGAGGGCCAGCTTCGCCTGGGCTAGGGGGTCAAGGGGATACATATGTAGAATACTTCTCAGTCTTTCTACCCAGTCCCACAGTGACATGCCATTCCCCGTAAACTTGGGTTGATGGCTGAGCATAGCTCCCAAAGGTATATGGCTCCGGCCGGACCCAGTCACAGGCTGCTCCGCCATCTCTGCGTCTGAATGTTGCATCCTGCCGGCTACGCCAAATGTATTTCAGGTGCCAGGATGCAATGCACAGAGACACAAGGCGAGAACAGTAAGAGTTAAATATAAACAGTTTATATATATATATATATATATATATATAACAGGTACGCTGAACAAGGGATTGCAACAAGGGTAATAAACAGTAATTTGAAGTATTAGCAAAATGCGAAGTCTCTCAAGGTAATGTGGTGCCCTCGATCATGGGAGACACCACGTGAGTTCCTTAACTGTGCATATGGTTCTAGCGGGGGTCACCGGTTATTCCCGCTAGGCCGTGAGTCTTTTTCCGGATAAATTCAATTAGATCACGTTGAGCTTGTTTAGCCCCAACCGTTCCCCTACCAACCTGAGTACCTAAACCCAATTGTCCCCGATACCGTGGGTGAACAGTAGAAGTGACGGACCTGTTCACGTATGCAGCTCCTCTGCTTTCGCTGGCGTGACATTTGTGGAGCAGCCGTCTCTCAAGTCCTCTCTGCTTGGCCGTTGGAGGCAATCTCTCGAGCCTTGGGTAGGGGGTCCAGACCTCGTCTGTTGGCGGGCGACGTCGGGTTCCGCAAACTCACTCAGCACCGCAAGCAGGTTCCGAGTCTCCACAGCAGGCACAGCACTCAGGTCATATCTGTGAGGGATTCAGAGCTCTTCTACCGGTGCCCGGCTGTGGCACCTCACAGGCCTCTGGCTTAGGCCTGTCACGCGGGGCTTCTCAGCATGCAGGAAACACGTCTGCTCCTTTCTGCTGCTTCGTGAAAAAGACCCCTCAGGTTTGGAGGGCTGGCCTCTTATCTCCCGGAACTCCTTCCTGGATGTCACCTGATCGGGTCCAGCGTCTAAATCTGCTCTCCCTTCAACTTCCCTTGCATATCTTGGTTCCGCTTGACTGTGTCTAGCCAGCAGATGGCAGCCTCTCTCCATCTTTGAAACATCATGTAGGAGTCCCTTATGAGCTCTCTTGCCTTTGCTACACCAGTACAGATCCCTGTGGTCCCCACTGCTCCTAGTACAGATTCCTGCATCCGCCACTGGTCCCAGTACTGATCCCTGCGGTCCCCACTGCTCCTAGTACAGATCCCTTCAGCCCCCACTGCTCCCAGTACAGATCCCTGCGTTCTCCACTGCTCCCAGTACAGATCCCTGAGGTCCTCACTGCTCCCAGTACAGATTCATGCTGTCCCCACTGCTCCCAGTACAGATCCCTGTGGTTCCCAATGCTACCAGTACAGATCCCTGTGGTCACCACTGCTCTAAGTTCAGATTCATCTGTTCTCCACTGCTCCTAGTACAGATCCTTGTGGTCCCCACTGCTCCCAGTACAGATCCCTGCAGTCCACACTGCTCCCAGTACAGATCCCTGCAGCCCCCACTGCTTCCATTACAGATCGTTGCGGTCCCCACTGCTCCCAACACAAGTCCTTGTGGCCCCCACTGCTTCCAGTACAGATCCCTGCGGTCTTCACTGCTCCCAGTATAGATCACTCCAGTACCCACTGCTCCCAGTACAGGTCACTGTGGTCTCCACTTCTCCCAGAACAGAACCCTGTGGTCTTCACTGCTCCCAGCACAGAACCCTGCGGCCCCCACTACTCCCAGTACAGATCCCTGCTGTCTCCAGTGCTCCCAGTTCAGATTCATGAGGTCCCCACTGCTCCCAGTACAGATCCCTGCAGTCGCCACTTCTCCCAGTGGAGATCCTTGTGGTCCTAACTCCTCTCAGTATAGATCCCTGCAATCCTACTTCTCATGTACAGATCGCTGCGGTCCCCACTGCTCCCAGTACAGATCCCTGCGGTCTCCACTGCTCCCAGTACAGGTCTCAGCGTTCCCCACTTCTCCCAGAACAGATCCCTGCGGTCCCCACTTCTACCAGTACAAATCCCTACTGTTCCCACTGCTCCCAATACAGTTCCCTGCGGTCACCACTTCTCCCAGTACAGATCCCTGCGGTCTCCACTGCTCCCAGTACAGATCCCTGCGGTCTCCACTGCTCCCAGTATAGAGCACTCCAGTCTCCAATGCTCCCGGTAAAGATTCCTGCGGTTTCCACTTCTCCCAGTACAGATCCCTGCTGTCCCCAGTGCTCCCAGTTCCAATTTCTGAGGTCCCCACTGCTCCCAGTACAGATCCCTACGGCCCACACTGCTCCCAGCACAGATCCCTGCAGTCTCCACTGCTCCCAGTATAGATCACTCGAGTCTCCACTGCTCCCAGTACAGATCTCTGCTTTCCCCACTTCTCCCAGAACATATCCTTGCATTTCCCACTGCTTCCAGTACAGATCCATGTGGTCCCCAATGCTCCGAGAACAGATCCCTGCTGTCCCCAGTGCTCCCAGTACAGATTATTTTGGTCCCCACTACTCCCAGTATAGATCCCTGCAGTCCCCACTGCTCCCAGTACAGATCCTTTTGTTCCCCACTGCTCCTAGTACAGTTCCCTGCAGCCTTCACTGCTCCCAGTACGGATCCCTGCGGTCCTTACTGCTCCCAGTACAGATCCATGCGGCCCCCACTGCTCCCAGTACAGATCCCTGTGGTCCCCACTGCTCCCAGTACAGATTCGTGCATCCGCCACTGCTCCCAGTACTGATCCCTGCGGTCCCCACTGCTCCTAGTACAGATCCCTTCAGCCCCCACTGCTCCCAGTATGGATCCCTGTGGTCCCCACTGCTCCCAGTACAGATCCCTGAGGTCCTCACTGCTCCCAGTACAGATTCATGTTGTCCCCAATGTTCCCAGTACAGATCCCTGTGGTCCCCAATGCTCCCAGTACAGATCCCTGTGGTCCCCACTGCTCTCAGTTCAGATTTATCTGTTCTCCACTGCTCCCAGTACAGATCCTTGTGGTCTCCACAGCTCCCAGTACAGATTCCTGCAGTCCACACTGCTGCCAGTACAGATCCCTGCAGCCCCCACTGCTTCCATTACAGATCCCTGCGTTCCCCACTACTCCCAGTACAAGTCCTTGTGGCCCCCACTGCTTCCAGTACAGATCCCTGCGGTCTTCACTGCTCGCAGTATAGATCACTCCAGTACCCACTGCTCCCAGTACAGGTCACTGTGGTCTCCACTTATCCCAGAACAGATCCCTGTGGTCTTCACTGCTCCCAGCACAGAACCCTGCGGTCCCCACTTCTCCCAGTACAGATCCCTGCTGTCCCTGTGGCGCCCAGCTGCGCTTGGAGCCACCGATCCTAGGGGGGTACATTAATGGATTCCTCCACAAGAGGCCCCCATAGCATACACACACCTCCACCTTCCACCTCAGACCACCTGAGGGAGCCCATTAGGGATATAAATAGGGAAGGTGGAGCTAGGCAGTGGAGTCTGGAGTCGACAACGAGACAGGTCTGTTGAGAGAGGTCCTGCAGTAGTTAAGCCAGAGAGAGGTCAGCCTGCAGTGGAGCCCAGTCCAGACTCAGTTGTAGCTCATTTAGAGCTTAAGGTGTGCCGACATCATAAGAGCGGTGAAGTGCGGTAAGCTGCCGCTAGTGTGGACACCGGGTCCGCATCAACAAGGCCGTATATCCCCCTGTAGAGACAACTGGAGACCCCTGGAAGACTTCAAGTCCCAGGATCACCCAAGAGCTAATATGTAACAGAGCCAGGAGTCACGGAGGCCCCGCAAGCTGGGAGAGCTTACTCTAAGAGAAGGCCCTACCACAAAGTCAGCCAGTGCAGAACAGAAACCAAGATAGGCCTAGCTCCAGGCAGGTCAGAAACTTACTACACAAAGGCAAGAAGCAGAAGGCCCTTCACCCTACAGTGCTCCTGGTCGTGCCTGAATTTCCATCAGTAAAATGTACTGAAGTGACTATCGTGTCTGTCCCTGTTCTTGCTCTGACCCGGCTGGGTCTCATCTGTCCTGCATCCTTGAATTCCCACTGCCCTGTGGCCTAGCTTCACCTCTGGGGAGCTATAGAGGTGGAGCTATACCACGCAAGCTGCCTTAACACCGGCCTCAGTGAGCTGCCGCAGCGCTGGTGAACCTCACCAGACACCACAGGTGGCGTCACGAACTTAATGAGTCAGTCTGTGTCCCTCAGCTTAAGTGTCCATTAGCTGAAGTGTCTGAAATTTGAATTAATTCTGAATAATATGATGCATGCAGACTGCACCTTACATGCCATCACCGCACTCTAATCAGCATCTGTTTATCCATTCCTCTTACAGGTACGTCTCCCAGCTTTTCCCATGCTGAATTCCATGCTGTCTTCCCTATACCATTCTGTTCCAATTCTCTAATGGTACGTCTCCCAGCTTTTCCCATGCTGAATTCCATGCTGTCTTCCCTATACCGTTCTGTTCCAATTCTCTAATGGTACGTCTCCCAGCTTTTCCCATGCTGAATTCCATGCTGTCTTCCCTATACCGTTCTGTTCCAATTCTCTAATGGTACGTCTCCCAGCTTTTCCCATGCTGAATTCCATGCTGTCTTCCCTATACCATTCTGTTCCAATTCTCTAATGGTACGTCTCCCAGCTTTTCCCATGCTGAATTCCATGCTGTCTTCCCTATACCGTTCTGTTCCAATTCTCTAATGGTACGTCTCCCAGCTTTTCCCATGCTGAATTCCATGCTGTCTTCCCTATACCGTTCTGTTCCAATTCTCTAATGGTACGTCTCCCAGCTTTTCCCATGCTGAATTCCATGCTGTCTTCCCTATACCGTTCTGTTCCAATTCTCTAATGGTACGTCACCCAACTTTTCCGTCTTGACTCCCATGCAGATTTCTCTATATTTCTCTACCCCTATGTCCTACTGGTATGTGACCCAGCCACCCCCCCCCACTTTCATTTATGGCCTTGTTTACTCTATCTTGAGCATCCAGCATCTGGTTCAATCTAATCAGCTGATCAAGATGAGCACAGACCACTCCCATCTGCTTCACAGCTGAATGCATTCTGTAGCCCATATATTGAGAACTAGGAGTCTGTGTCAGACTTCAGTCTGTGTCCCTCAGCTTAAGTGTCCATTAGCTGAAGTGTCTGAAATTTGAATTAATTCTGAATAATATGATGCATGCAGACTGCACCTTACATGCCATCACCGCACTCTAATCAGCATCTGTTTATCCATTCCTCTTACAGGTACGTCTCCCAGCTTTTCCCATGCTGAATTCCATGCTGTCTTCCCTATACCATTCTGATCCAATTCTCTAATGGTACGTCTCCCAGCTTTTCCCATGCTGAATTCCATGCTGTCTTCCCTATACCGTTCTGTTCCAATTCTCTAATGGTACGTCTCCCAGCTTTTCCCATGCTGAATTCCATGCTGTCTTCCCTATACCGTTCTGTTCCAATTCTCTAATGGTACGTCTCCCAGCTTTTCCCATGCTGAATTCCATGCTGTCTTCCCTATACCATTCTGTTCCAATTCTCTAATGGTACGTCTCCCAGCTTTTCCCATGCTGAATTCCATGCTGTCTTCCCTATACCGTTCTGTTCCAATTCTCTAATGGTACGTCTCCCAGCTTTTCCCATGCTGAATTCCATGCTGTCTTCCCTATACCGTTCTGTTCCAATTCTCTAATGGTACGTCTCCCAGCTTTTCCCATGCTGAATTCCATGCTGTCTTCCCTATACCGTTCTGTTCCAATTCTCTAATGGTACGTCACCCAACTTTTCCGTCTTGACTCCCATGCAGATTTCTCTATATTTCTCTACCCCTATGTCCTACTGGTATGTGACCCAGCCACCCGCCCCACTTTCAGTTATGGCCTTGTTTACTCTATTTTGAGCATCCAGCATCTGGTTCAATCTAATCAGCTGATCAAGATGAGCACAGACCACTCCCATCTGCTTCACAGCTGAATGCATTTTGTAGCCCATATATTGAGAACTAGGAGTCTGTGTCAGACTTCAGTCTGTGTCCCTCAGCTTGTGTCCATTAGCTGAAGTGTCTGAAATTTGAATTAATTCTGAATAATATGATGCATGCAGACTGCACCTTACATGCCATCACCGCACTCTAATCAGCATCTGTTTATCCATTCCTCTTACAGGTACGTCTCCCAGCTTTTCCCATGCTGAATTCCATGCTGTCTTCCCTATACCATTCTGTTCCAATTCTCTAATGGTACGTCTCTCAGCTTTTCCCATGCTGAATTCCATGCTGTCTTCCCTATACCGTTCTGTTCCAATTCTCTAATGGTACGTCTCCCAGCTTTTCCCATGCTGAATTCCATGCTGTCTTCCCTATACCGTTCTGTTCCAATTCTCTAATGGTACGTCTCCCAGCTTTTCCCATGCAGAATTCCATGCTGTCTTCCCTATACCGTTCTGTTCCAATTCTCTAATGGTACGTCTCCCAGCTTTCCCCATGCTGAATTCCATGCTGTCTTCCCTATACCGTTCTGTTCCAATTCTCTAATGGTACGTCTCCCAGCTTTTCCCATGCTGAATTCCATGCTGTCTTCCCTATACCGTTCTGTTCCAATTCTCTAATGGTACGTCACCCAACTTTTCCGTCTTGACTCCCATGCAGATTTCTCTATATTTCTCTACCCCTATGTCCTACTGGTATGTGACCCAGCCACCCCCCCCCACTTTCTTTTATGGCCTTGTTTACTCTATCTTGAGCATCCAGCATCTGGTTCAATCTAATCAGCTGATCAAGATGAGCACAGACCACTCCCATCTGCTTCACAGCTGAATGCATTCTGTAGCCCATATATTGAGAACTAGGAGTCTGTGTCAGACTTCAGTCTGTGTCCCTCAGCTTAAGTGTCCATTAGCTGAAGTGTTTGAAATTTGAATTAATTCTGAATAATATGATGCATGCAGACTGCACCTTACATGCCATCACCGCACTCTAATCAGCATCTGTTTATCCATTCCTCTTACAGGTACGTCTCCCAGCTTTTCCCATGCTGAATTCCATGCTGTCTTCCCTATACCATTCTGTTCCAATTCTCTAATGGTACGTCTCCCAGCTTTTCCCATGCTGAATTCCATGCTGTCTTCCCTATACCGTTCTGTTCCAATTCTCTAATGGTACGTCTCCCAGCTTTTCCCATGCTGAATTCCATGCTGTCTTCCCTATACCATTCTGTTCCAAATCTCTAATGGTACGTCTCCCAGCTTTTCCCATGCTGAATTCCATGCTGTCTTCCCTATACCGTTCTGTTCCAATTCTCTAATGGTACGTCTCCCAGCTTTTCCCATGCTGAATTCCATGCTGTCTTCCCTATACCGTTCTGTTCCAATTCTCTAATGGTACGTCTCCCAGCTTTTCCCATGCTGAATTCCATGCAGTCTTCCCTATACCGTTCTGTTCCAATTCTCTAATGGTACGTCACCCAACTTTTCCGTCTTGACTCCCATGCAGATTTCTCTATATTTCTCTACTCCTATGTCCTACTGGTATGTGACCCAGCCACCCCCCCCCACTTTCATTTATGGCCTTGTTTACTCTATCTTGAGCATCCAGCATCTGGTTCAATCTAATCAGCTGATCAAGATGAGCACAGACCACTCCCATCTGCTTCACAGCTGAATGCATTCTGTAGCCCATATATTGAGAACTAGGAGTCTGTGTCAGACTTCAGTCTGTGTCCCTCAGCTTAAGTGTCCATTAGCTGAAGTGTCTGAAATTTGAATTAATTCTGAATAATATGATGCATGCAGACTGCACCTTACATGCCATCACCGCACTCTAATCAGCATCTGTTTATCCATTCCTCTTACAGGTACGTCTCCCAGCTTTTCCCATGCTGAATTCCATGCTGTCTTCCCTATACCATTCTGTTCCAATTCTCTAATGGTACGTCTCCCAGCTTTTCCCATGCTGAATTCCATGCTGTCTTCCCTATACCGTTCTGTTCCAATTCTCTAATGGTACGTCTCCCAGCTTTTCCCATGCTGAATTCCATGCTGTCTTCCCTATACCATTCTGTTCCAATTCTCTAATGGTACGTCTCCCAGCTTTTCCCATGCTGAATTCCATGCTGTCTTCCCTATACCGTTCTGTTCCAATTCTCTAATGGTACGTCTCCCAGCTTTTCCCATGCTGAATTCCATGCTGTCTTCCCTATACCGTTCTGTTCCAATTCTCTAATGGTACGTCTCCCAGCTTTTCCCATGCTGAATTCCATGCTGTCTTCCCTATACCGTTCTGTTCCAATTCTCTAATGGTACGTCACCCAACTTTTCCGTCTTGACTCCCATGCAGATTTCTCTATATTTCTCTACCCCTATGTCCTACTGGTATGTGACCCAGCCACCCCCCCCCACTTTCATTTATGGCCTTGTTTACTCTATCTTGAGCATCCAGCATCTGGTTCAATCTAATCAGCTGATCAAGATGAGCACAGACCACTCCCATCTGCTTCACAGCTGAATGCATTCTGTAGCCCATATATTGAGAACTAGGAGTCTGTGTCAGACTTCAGTCTGTGTCCCTCAGCTTAAGTGTCCATTAGCTGAAGTGTCTGAAATTTGAATTAATTCTGAATTGAATCTGAAGCGAACTGAAGGTAACTGGATACTAAGTCACAGTAAACAATGTTTGTCTTTGTTTTCACTCTCACCCCTTAATCCTTCACTTCTTTCAACCACCCCTAATCCCTACACCTAGTAAGGAACTCTTTATCTCTCCCTCCATTCTCCCCACCCATCTCACCTCCTCCTCAGAGCTATTCCACAACATACAATCCTTTCTCTCCAAACACAGACAGCCACCTCATGCCCTCTCCTGCTCCCACCTAATAACGCTTTCTCTGCTCCTCCTTACTGCCGGCGACATCTCTCCAAATCCTGGCCCTCCTCACCACATCCCTACAATCACTTCCACCTCCTACCCACGATCTATCCCAATCTCTCGTAACCCTTCTAACCTTATACCCATCCACCCAACCCCCGCTTCCCCAGTTCCACTAACAGGAGCTCTATGGAACGCTCGCTCTGTCTGCAATAAACTTTCCTACATTCACGATCTCTTCATCACTAACAAGCTTTCCTTCCTCGGCATCACTGGATCCTGGCTCACCCCCTCCGATACAGCCTCTCCTGCTGCACTTTCGTATGGCAGATTCCACCTCTCCCATACCCCCCGCCCCACCGGCAAGCACGGTGGAGGAATAGGTTTCCTCCTCCCAGATAACTGCTCCTTCACCCATATCCCACTGCCGCCCGCAATTACTCTCCCCTCTTTTGAAGTGCACTGCGTGCGCATCTACTCCCCATCCAACCTCCAACTGGCTATCATCTACCGCCCCCAGGATCAACCACCACTTTCTTTGACCACTTCACCACCTGGCTCCTTCATTTCTTCTCCGTTGACATCCCCACTATCATCATGGGCGACTTTAACATCCCCATTGACACTTCCCTCTCAGCTGCCTCTAAGCTTCTATCCCTCACTTCCTCCTTTGGTCTTACTCAGTGGTCTTCCACATCTACCCACAAAGACGGCCACATGCTGGACCTCATCTTCACCCGCCTCTGTTCCCTATCTAACCTCTCAAACTCACCTCTCCCTCTTTCTGACCACAACCTACTCACATTCTCTTCTCTCTCCTCCCCGGGGCAACAATCCCCACTCCACAAACTTGTATACCCTCGTAGAAATCTCAAACACCTTGACCTACACTCTCTCTCTGAATCCCTCCTCCCTCTTACAGACATTAGTTTCTTACATGATGCAGATGCTGCTGCCACTTTATACAACACCACAACAGCTGCAGCTCTCGATTCGGTCGCCCCCCTCACGCATACCAAGGCTCGCATAATCAACAGACAACCCTGGCACACCAGCCTAACTAAAGAACTGCGACGGGCCTCCGGGGTTGCTGAACGTAGATGGAAAAGGTCCCACTCCCATGAGCACTTCATCGCATTCAAACAGTCCCTCACTACCTTCAAGTCCACACTCACTGCAGCCAAACAAACATACTTTGCATCTCTCATATCCTCCCTGTCTCACAACCCTAAACAACTATTCAACACCTTCAATTCTCTCCTCCGTCCCCCAGTGCCTCCTCCCTCTCCTCTTATTTCAGCCGAAGACTTTGCCTCATTCTTCAAGGAGAAGATTGCTACCATCAGACAAAGTTTTTGCCTAAAGCCCCCACCGCCCCTCCCCACACCAACTCAACCCTCCTCCTCCAAAACTACATTCTCCACCATTTCTGAAGATCAACTTTCCTCCTTACTCTCCAAATAACACCTCACCACCTGTAAACTTGACCCAATCCCGTCCCACCTCATCCCAAACCTTACCACTATCTTCATCCCAGCCCTAGCCCACCTCTTCAACCTGTCACTAACAACTGGTGTCTTCCCCTCATGCTTCAAACATGCCTCAATCACACCCATCCTCAAAAAGCCATCCCTTGACCCATCCTCCGTGTCTAGCTATCGCCCCATATCACTTCTCCCCTATGCCTCAAAACTACTGGAACAACATGTCCATTCTGAACTGTCCTCCCACCTCTCCTCCTGCTCCCTCTTTGACCGCCTACAATCTGGTTTCCGACCACACCATTCTACTGAAACTGCACTGACTAAAGTCACAAACGACCTACTAACCGCCAAATCTAAGCGACACTACTCTGTCCTCCTCCTCCTAGACCTGTCATCTGCCTTTGACACAGTGGACCATTCCCTCTTACTCCAGACTCTCTCATCTCTCGGCATCACAGACTTGGCCCTATCCTGGATCTCCTCATACCTAACAGACCGGACATTCAGTGTCTCCCACTCACACACCACTTCTTCATCTCGCCCCCTATCTGTCGGTGTCCCCCAAAGTTCCGTTCTAGGACCCCTGCTCTTCTCCATCTACACCTTAGGCCTGGGACAGCTCATAGAGTCTCATGGCTTTCATTATCACCTCTATGCTGATGACACACAGATCTACCTCTCTGGACTCGATATCACCTCCTTATTAACCAAAATCCCACAATGTCTGTCTGCTATTTCATCCTTCTTCTCTGCCAGATTTCTAAAACTTAACATGGACAAAACAGAATTCATCATCTTTCCGCCATCTCATTCAAACCTCCCAACTGACCTATCTATCAACGTCAATGGCTGCCCACTCTCCCCAGTCCCTCAAGCTCGCTGCCTTGGGGTAACTCTTGACTCGGAACTCTCCTTCAAACCACATATCCAAGCCCTTTCCACTTCCTGCCGACTCCAACTCAAAAATATCTCCCGGATCCGCACATTCCTAAACCATGAATCTGCAAAAACACGCCCTCATCATCTCCCGCCTTGACTACTGCAACCTCCTGCTCTGTGGCCTCCACTCTAACACTCTCGCACCCCTCCAATCTATCCTAAACTCTGCTGCTCGACTAATCAACCTGTCCCCCCGCTATTCCCCGGCCTCTCCTCTCTGTCAATCTCTTCACTGGCTCCCCATTGCTCTGAGACTCCAGTTCAAAACCCTAACCACAGCATACAAAGTCATTCACAACCTGTCTCCTCCATATATCTCTGACCTAGTCTCCCGTTACATACCTGCATGCAACCTCCGATCCTCACAAGATCTCCTGCTCTACTCCCCTCTTATCTCCTCCTCCCACAACCGTATACAAGATTTCTCCCGTGCTTCCGCCCTACTCTGGAACTCTCTACCCCAACGAATCAGACTCTCGCCTACCGTGGAAACCTTCAAAAGGAACTTGAAGACCCCCCTCTTCCGACAAGCCTACAACCTGCAGTAACCACCGCTCCACCACACCACTGCACGACCAGCTCTACCCTCACCTACTGTATCCTCACCCATCCCTCGTAGATTGTGAGCCCTCGCGGGCAGGGTCCTCGCTCCTCCTGTACCAGTCGCTGTCACATTGTGTTCAAGATTATTGTAATTGTTCTTGTATTATACCCCTTTTTCACATGTAAAGCGTCATGGAATAAATGGCGCTATAATAATAAATAATAATAATTATAATAATAATAATAATAAGATAATCATCCACCCTTTTAAAAGAGAGGCCCAGGGTACGGGCCTGAGAGCCGACCACCGCGACATCCCCCAGAGTCAGGCCACAACAAGGCCCAGGCGCCGAGTCCTCCACATCCCCCTGGGCTACACATTCTCTTTCCTGGCGTCACGAACAGAATTCCGTGACCGCTGCAACGATGGAGTGTTATGCCCGTTGCCACCGGGTACTGTGCACCTTTAATCAAAAAACTGTTTATTAAACTGTGGTGAAGATTGTCGCCATTGTTGGATCGTCGAGCGGAAAGAAGGTAGGCCATGGTTCGCTAGGGGGGCGCCAGGATGGCGGAAGGGCAGCCCAACGCCGGAGCCCCGGTGAACAGCCCCGATGCTCCACCCACGCCCAGCGCTGAGCAGGCCCTGGCAGCCACTCCACCAGCGGGACCTGACACCCCAGTCATACCCATTGTCCTACCATATATGCCGGGAGCAAAGTGGCTCCCCCAGTACAGCGGCAAACTGGATACCCTGTCGGGGTTTAAGCGGAAGATCTGCGGTATGATGGACATGTACTCTATGACCGGCAGACACAGAGCCACCGTTGTACTTGGGACAAATGACTGGTGCTGTGGAGCGAGAATAGAGAGACTCTGCCTGTGTAAATAGTTGCCCCTGGGGCATATATTGTGCATTTTCAGGAATATTTACTTCTTAATTTGTGTTTTTGGCTTCCAAATGGTCACTTTCTTATTTCCAGTTACCCGTAAGGGTCTATATACATGAACTCTGCGGCTGAGGACTTTGAGCAGCCCAAAGACTTTTCCCTGTAAATAATTGCACTCCCTGGAGTGCCCCTTTAGGTGAACTCAGAAGAAAAACCTGTCTGGAGTGGCTCTAATGGAGTTCCAACTCGGGATCTTCATACCCTGCAGTCACCCTAGGGCCTACGTTGAGGGTTTGGGACAGGTCCCTCAAACTACCAAGTACTCTGCCCTGTGAGATGGACATCCTGTCGGGAACATCACCAAAAGAGACTTAAATTCTGAGGTTTCCTATGGTATTCATGTATATAATTGTTGTTTACAATGTTATATGCAACGTTTAAGAATGTGCCTCCCATAAAGTGAAGATTGTTATTGTTCATGTTAATTTAAAATGTACTTCAGCCCAGGAGTGCTGAGCTTTGCTAGGGGGGAATGTGGATCCCAGTTGCGCTTGGAGCCACAGATCCTAGGGGGGTACATTAACGGATTCCTCCACAAGAGGCCCCCACAGCATACACACACCTCCACCTTCCACCTCAGACCACCAGAGGGAGCCCGTTAGGGATATAAATAGGGAAGGTGGAGCTAGGCAGTGGAGTCTGGAGTCGACAATGAGACAGGTCTGTTGAGAGAGGTCCTGCAGTAGTTAAGCCAGAGAGAGGTCAGCCTGCAGTGGAGCCCAGTCCAGACTCAGTTGTAGCTCAGTTAGAGCTTAAGGTGTGCCGACATCATAAGAGCGGTGAAGTGCGGTAAGCTGCCGCTAGTGTGTATAGCCTAGCAGGGCCCCGAGTAGGCCGAAGGCTAGAGGAGTGAGTAGCACTGGGGGCAGAGGAGCTGTACAAGCTCACCCCAGAAACCATATACCGGACGCCGGGTCCGCGTCTATCCCCCTGTAGAGACAACCGGAGACCCCTGGAAGACTTCAAGTCCCAGGATCACCCAAGAGCTGATACGTAACTGTCATAGTTGTGTCGCCACGAAGATCGTCACGATTGCACAGCCTGACTTCTCGCAGCTGAGTTTTTGGTGTTTTGTGCTTTTCGGCAGTGAGGGAGTTAACTCTCTCTCTCTGTGCTAGACAAGGTCCAGCCTCGCCCAGCTGCAATCAATTCTGCAGTAGTGAGATTCCTTCATATGTCTGCTGCTCTGTTAGGGAAGTTGTCGGTGAAAGCATTTCATGCAGACTAACAGAGCGGATCGTGGTATTTGGAATTTCAGAGCTAAGTGTATTTGGAGTAGTTTTTCCCTTCCTCGCTTTATCATTTATCTCCTTTCCCGTTGGTGTTCCCTCTGTTGTAGCTGTGTAGTTTTTGTATGCAAGGTGGTTTTGGTTTTACCCTTGTACTGTCTCGTTCGTCTAAGTACTGAGTGTTGGCATATTATTACCTGTCCCCTTTTGTTGTGATCGGGGTCCTTCTCAGGACTAGATTACTTAGGTGCAGGGATCCTCAGGAGGTAGGGGTTACGCTGGCGGCCTGGACCTCTGTACCTTTAACAGTACCTCCAGGTAGAGGGATTAGTCAGGGCTCCAGCTTAGGGTCAGCTTAGGCCCCCTACCTCCAGTACACAGAGACAGCGTGACAGTAACAGAGCCAGGAGTCACAGAGGCCCCGCAAGCTGGGAGCGCATACTCCAAGAGAAGGCCCTACCACAAAGTCAGCCGGTGCAGAGTAGAAACCAAGTCAGGCCAAGCTCCAGGCAGGTCAGAAACTTACTACACAAAGGCAAAAACAGGAGGCCCTACACCCGCTCACTGCGGAGGATCCGGATATGTACCCTTCACCCTACAGTGCTCCGGGACATGCCTGAATTTCCATCAGTAAAAGGTACTGAAGTGACTATCGTGTCTGTCCCTGTTCTTGCTCTGACCCGGCTGGGTCCCATCTGTCCTGCATCCTTGAATCCCCGCTGCCCTGAGGCCTAGCTCCACCTGTGGGGAGCTATACCACGCAAGCTGCCTTAACACCGGCCTCAGTGGGATGCCGCAGCGCTGGTGAACCTCATCAGACACCACAGGTGGCATCACGAACTTAATAAGATAATCATCCACCCTTTTAAAAGAGAGGCCCAGGGTACGGGCCCGGGAGCCGACCACCGCGACATCCCCCAGAGTCAGGCCACAACAAGGCCCGGGCGCAGAGTCCTCCCCATCCCCTGGGCTACACATCCCCAGTGCTCCAAGTTCAGATTCCTGAGGTCCCCACAGCTCCCAGTACAGATCCCTGCAGTCGCCACTTCTCCCAGTGGAGATCCTTGTGGTCCTAACTCCTCCCAGTATAGATCCCTGCAATCCCACTTCTCATGTACAGATCCCTGCGGTCCCCACTGCTCCCAGTACAGATCCCTGCAGTCTCCACTGCTCCCAGTACAGATCCCTGCAGTCTCCACTGCTCCCAGTACAGATCCCTGCGGTCCCCACTGCTCCCAGTACAGATCCCTGCAGTCTCCACTGCTCCCAGTACAGATCCCTGCTGTCCCCACTTCTCCCAGAACAGATCCCTGCCGTCCCCAATGCTCCCAGTTCAGATTCCTGCGGTCCACACTGCTACCAGTACAGATCCCTGCGGTCCACACTTCTCCCAGTACATATACCTGTCGTCCCCAATGCTCAGAGTTTAAATCCATGTGGTCCGCACTACTCCCAGTACAGATACCTGAAGTCTTCACTGCTCCCAGTACAGATATCTGCAATCCTCACTCCTCCCAGTACATATCCCTGCCTTGCCCACTGCTCCCAGTACTGATCATTGCAGTCCCCACTGCTCCCAGTACAAATCGCTGCGGTCCCCACTTCTCCCAGTACAGATCCCTGTGGTCTCCACTGCTCCAAGTACAGATCCCTGCGGTCTTCACTGCTCCCAATAGAGATCCCTGCGGTCCCCACTTCTCCCAGTACAGATTCATATAATCTACACTGCTCCCAGTACAGGTCCCTGCGTTCCCCACTGCTCCCAGTACAGATCCCTGCAGTCCCCAATGCTCCCAGTACAGATCCCTGTGGTCACCACTGCTCCCAGTACAGATTCCTGCAGTCCCCACTTCTCCCAGTACAGATCCCTACTGTCCCCACTTTTCCCAGTACAGATCCTTGCGGTCCCCACTGCTCCCAGTACAGATCCCTGTGGTCCCCACTGCTCCCAGTACAGATTCATGTGGTCCCCACAGCTCCCAGTACAGATCCCTGCGGTCCCCACTGCACCCAGTACAGATTCATGTGATCTACACTGCTCCCAGTACAGATCCCTGCGTTCCCTACTGCTGCCAGTACAGATCCCTGCAGTCCCCAATGCTCCCAATACAGATCCCTGCGGTCACCAGTGCTCCCAGTACAGATTCCTGCAGTCCCCACTGCTCCAAAAACAGATCCCTGTGGTCCCTACTGCTCCCAGTACAGATCCTTGTGGTCCCCATTGCTCCCAGTACAGATCCATGTGCTCACCACTGCTCCGAGTACAGATTCCTGCTGTCCCCAGTGCTCCCAGTACAGATTGTTTTGGTCCCCACTACTCCCAGTACAGATCCATGTGGTCCGCACTGCTCTCAGTGCAGATCCCTATGGTCTCCACTGCTCCCAGTGCAGATCCCTGTGGTCCCTACTGCTCCTAGTACAGATCCCTATGGTCTCCACTACTCCCAGTACAGATCACTGCTTTCTCCACTGCTCCCAGTACAGATTCCTGCAGCCACCACTGCTTCCAGTACAGATACCTGCGGTCACCATTGCTCCCAGTACAGATCCCTGCAGTCCCCACTGCTCCCAGTTCAGATCCCTGTAGTCTCCACTGCTCCCAGTATAGATCCCTGTGGTCCCCTCTGCTCTCAGTACAGATCCCTGTATTCCCCACTGCTCTCCATACAGATCCCTGTGGTCCCTACTGCTCCCAGTACAGATCTCTGCAGCCCACACTGCTCCCAGTACAGATCCCTGCAGCCCCAACTGCTCCAACTGCTCCAAGAACTGGTCACTGCAGTCCCCACTACTCCCAGTACAGATTCTTGTGGCCCCCACTGCTCACAGTACAGATCCCTGCAGTCTCCACTGCTCCCAGTACAGATCCTTGTGGTACCCACTGCTCCCTGTACTGATCCCTGCAGTCCCCTGCAGCACCCTCCTGTTCACAGGTACCACAGGACCCAAAATGGTGCATGGACGGACCAGGGGCCTTATACACGCTCACTGGGGAGAAGTCCTGAAGTGCACCCTTCCTACCGAGTACCCTGGAGCGTACCTGACATCTGCACCAGTAAAGGTATTGAAGCGAATCCCCTGTCTCTGTCAGTTACTCCTGCTGCGCCATCCCGCCTGCACTACAAGCCCCAGCATCACCACCCACCATCAAACTCTACACTGCCCTGAGGCCCGCTCCACCTGTGGGGAGCCGTTCCATCCTAGCTGCCCTATCAACTGCCTCAGAGGTCTGCAGCAGCGCTGGTACAAATTACCAGAAACCACAGGTGGCGTCACGATCAAACTACAAATCGCATTTAAACAATTTCCCCTTTTTGGTTGACCGCCCTGGGCCATGGACTCGGGCCAGTCACTGTGACATATCCCCCCCAGCATCCATGGGCCCGAGCACCGAGTACCTCACTGCCCTGGGGGCGCGTCAGCTTCTGGCACCACGAAGAGGATTGCGTGCCCATTGCCACCGTGTACTGTGTGCCTTTTGTGAACTGTGTTTATACTGTAGTGAACATCGCCGCCATTAACGCGTCGCTGCGCGGGAAGAAGAGGGGCGGAACTGCGAGGATCGGAGAGGCGTGACTGCTGGAAGCGTACGAAGCTCAAGCACCACCTCGCGCTCTGACGAAGCACCAGGAAGCGTCAGGTCCTGGAAGGAGACCATCGTCTGCGGAGCTGCGGCCTACCCGATTAAAGAAGCAGCAGGTAGGCTACGGTTCACTAGGGGCGCGCAACCATGGCCGACGACCAGCAAGACACCGGTGCACTGAATAACACTCTTGATGCTCAACTTGCGCCCGGCGCTGCACAGGCCGGAGCGGCTGCCCCACCAGCAGGGGTCGTGACTCAGTTGACATGTGACGCCTCGCTCCCGCTCGCTGGCCCTACACTGAGAGATGGGGGTACTAGGAAATGGGCCTAGTGTGTAGAGTGGATGCAGTCGTGGCCTAGGCCCGCCCCGTGCCCAGTGTTGTCACAGTAAAAATAAGGGCCAGGAGGGACGGTGGTAATCGAGTGTATGTAATGACTACGCCATCTGTGGTGTTCTGGTGATCCTCCACCAGCGCTGCGGCAGTCCTCTGAGGTGGGATGTCGTGGCAGCAGAAGAAGGTACTACTCCCCACAGGCGGAGTAGGGCCTCAGGGCAGAGAAGACGGATCAGGGGGGTCGTAGTGGGTGGTGCGATGTGGTGTCGCACTGAAATAAGGGACCGGAGGCAATGGATGGAGTCTTCCAAGCTTTACTCACGTTGTTAGGTGTCAGCTGCAAGGCTTCTCCTTGCTCCTCACGGCGCGCTGCGGCCACCAAGAAGGGGTTCAGCACACTCCAGGTAGTTCGGGTGCATCAATCAGGACCCCCTGCACCAGAGTGTTCCTAGACTTTCCCACTAGGTCCTCTCCTGTCCGTATGTGGTGCGTGTTACAAGGCTGGGTCTCCCTCTGGCTATACACAGAACAAGGGTACGGGTGGCGACTCCGCTCCGTCCGTTACCCGGTGGGATCCTCTAAGCCTCCGGGCTTTTCTGACTAGGACATAGAGTAGCAAAGCCAGATATCGAGGGCCAGTATCCCTTTTGCAGCAGGAGTCCCTCTGACTAGGCCAGAATAGTGAGGACAGGTGGCGTATGCCGCTCCGTCTGCATCCCCCTGGGATCCTTTTTCCTGTGGAGCTTGTCTCCTCTGCTCCCCTCCAGGCCTTCTTAGGTAGGGACCTTGACCGGGTAGAGACAGATGTTAACTCTAGCCTGCTCCTCGCCTCAAGGCTGGAGAACGAGGACCGTGTAACTCCAATCAGCTGCAGGTTCCACTGGAAAGCCACGTTCAGTGATGAAGACCACAATCAAAGGACCTTGAACTTAAGATGGCCGTTGATTAAATATGATTGAATGAGTGTAATCTAAAGTGCGTCCTCCACCCTCACCCACTACATGGTTCCCCCTATCTTTTGGTTCCCCCCATCTCCTCTATCCCGGCTGGGGCAGCACTATGGTGCCTTAAAGTCCCCCTCAGGACAGGAGTGGTGTAGTGTTGAATGGATGGCTGAGTCCTGAGAGGTGCTCCACCCTTACCTCGGAGAGGAGATACCACACCTCAGTCTGTGGTGCAGTACCCCTGTGGCGACTGATCGCCACAGATACCCATGGCCCTGCCGTATATCCCTGGAGCAAAATGGCTTCCCCAGTATGATGGCAAACCAGACACCCTGTCTGGATTCAAAAGGAAAATATGCGGTGTACTGGATATGTACTGAATGACTGGTAAACAGAGAGCCGCTGTTGTGCTGGGACAATTGACTGGTGCCGCAGAGTGAGAAGTTGAAACCTTGCCAGCCGCAGACCAGGAATCACTATCCATTATCTTTAAGAGACTGCAAACTGTCTTTGAAAACCGCACTGAGACAGATGTCCGGATGAGGTTCTACCACTGTACCCAGAAACCTGAGGACAGTATCAGGGACTATGCCTGGCGCTTACAGGAAGCCTTGCGGGCCCTGAAACAGGTTAGTCCAGCCAGCATACAAGATGAGAATAAAATGCTTACAGAACAATTCATCCGGGAGTTGAGGTCCCAGGAGGAGAGCAGAACCGTACGGTGGTGGGCCTTAGATCATCCGGATGCCACCTTTGACACCCTGAAGGACATGGCTATCAAGAGCCTTCAGCCCCTGGAAACATCAGGGACTGCTATCCAGCGTTACCAGGGTTGGGCCACCCTAGCGCCCGCAGCACCCACTGCTCCTTTATTGATGGCTGAAACAAAGATGCAAATGTGTGACTCACGCGCGTCTCCTGTAATCCCTACCCTGGGAGATGGGGGACTCGGAGTCGGGTCCAGTGATGTAGAGATGGGGTGCAGCCATGGCCCGGACCCGCTCCATGCCCAGGGTCGTCACATTAAAACAAAGAGATGGTACGGGCTTATCTGGGTTGAGTGGCTGATCTCGACTACGCCACCTGTGGCACCTGGTGAAGGCCACCAGTGCTGCTGCAATCCGCCGACGCATGATGTCATGGCAGCCGACGTTGTTACTACTCCCCACAGGTGGAGCAGGGCCTCAGTGCAGAAGGACAGGATGAAGGGGGTAGTAGTCTAGGAGGTCTGGTGCTGCGTAGCGCCGTGTAATGCAGAATAAAGAGTCCGGAGGCCATAGGGGTTAACTTCCAGGGTTTTTACTCACAATGGAGATGGCAGTAGGAAGGCGTCTCCCTGCTCCTCGCGGCGCTCTGCGGTCACCAGAGACGGGGGGGGGGGTCCGACAACCTCTGAGTAAGTCCAGCGTTCAATCAGGACCCCGCACCAGAGTGTTCCTAGACTTCAGACCGGATCCTTTCCTGTCTGTGTGTGTGTAGATAGGCCGGGTCTCCCTCTGAACTTCTCTTAGAAAAAGGGTACGGGTGGCAGCTCCGCTCCTTCTGATACCCAGTGGGATCCTCAGGGCCTACCGGACTTTCCTGACCAGGAAGTGGAGTAGCAAGGTCAGGTGTCGGGGGCCGGTACCCCTCTTGCAGCCGGAATCCCTCTGAATATATCCGGTTGGCGAGGACAGGTGGCGTATACCGCTCCATCTGTATCCTCCCTGGGATCCCTTTACGGTGGAGCTACACTCCTGAGCTCCGGGGCTTCTTGGTCATGGTCCTTGACCGGGCTGAGACACTCCTTATCTGCAACCTGCCCCTCGACCCAAGGCTGGGCTACGAGGGCCGTGTCTCCATCCTCTGCAGGTCCACAAAGGATCCACGCTCAGGGAGGAAGGCCACATTAAGAACAGTCAAAGAACCATCAAAAGACCATGAATCAAGATGGCTGTGTATTAAATATGAAATTTAAAGTGTCACTAAAATATGAATCCTCCACCCTCAACCACTAATTTGGTTCCCCTATCTCTTGGTTCCCCAGTCTCCTGAGTGCCAGTAGGGGCAGCACCTAGTGCCTTCTAGCCCCCTCTGGTGGGAGTAGTGTGGTGTTGAATGTGAAGGAAGGGTCCTGACCATCACACTGTTCTTACCTCAGAGGAGTAACACCTCTCTCCATTAGAGAAGTGCAGCAACCCTGTGGCGGTCGAACCTCAGGGGCGCCACACAAACAGTGCCCCCTAGCAAGCTGGACAACCTGGGCTCTGAAGTGCGTCAGCGGAGTAAAACTCTGGCCACTGTCCTGAGCACCCTGCAGCTACAGACGGAGCCCGAGCCGGAAGGAAGGATCCTACTCGCTGACAGTCCTGTGGATGTCCCCTGGATGAGGAGAAGAAGGAGGACGACACCACCCCGTAGGAGGACAATGCCACCCCGTCGGAGGACCATTGATCAAAGTCGCCCTCCAGGAGACTTCATCTGCTACCGCTGCCACAAGGAAGGCCACACCGCGCGGAACTGTCCTTTAAACGGGCAAACTCTGGGCCGAGGGCCGACACCCAGGAGTAAATCAACCAGGCCCATCAAGCTGGTACCACCGGTTCGTAGTGTTAAGGGAGGGCAATAACCCTTCACGGTTGACCAAGTGAGTGTCAAATTATTATGTTGATTGCGCAATCCACAGAAAACCAAACCGAGGCAATACGTGCTCTGTATTGGGAGGATTCAAAGAATCTCTGATCCAGTTTATTTTACTTAGCATTTTATATTGTTTTGAGTTTATTAATGTCCAATCATCTACAGCCATACTACAGTCTTGAACCAATGTTAGTACAATTATTACGGAAACACATATATGATCATATTATCGTTAGTTCGAAGCACGCTGGAAATTTACAAGGTCAATCCTGGCCTAGACTAGTTAGATAACAGGAGCGGGGTGTCTGACAAAATGTTCTTGAGATAAAAAGTTAGTGTGAGAAAGTTCCATGGGAAGAGAAAGAAGGAAGTATGTTATGCCAGGAGTGATAATAACATGATTTTAAAGCAAGCAGATGAAGTGGAGTTGCTCTAGCATGAGTATCAATATGTCCTTTACACTTGGATACCATGAATATTAATATGTCCTTTACATTCCCCCCTAAAAATTATGTTATTATCAACAATAGAGGTGCTTTCCCAGGGTCATGTTTTGAGACTGAGGGACATTGGTCTTCACCCAATTAGTGCTCTTGTTACCAATTGAGGCTGTCGCGACATGTCCATCCCCCCTTGTTTGTTGATATAATCATAAAGCTCTGATCTTCAGATGTGTGGTTGGTTCTGGCATGCGGGTAAAGGTCATCATTCCCTTGTCGTCCAGGTCCTCAATGCTGGTTACATCTGGGAGGTCCGTGTATAGTAGCACTGGATGTTGGTTGACAGCGTCCTCCTTGCTCTCTGATGACTGGCAGGTTTTCCTCATGCAAAATGGGATACAATAAAAGACTAGTTTTAGTAAAACATATATTAACAAGACGCAAGCAGCAATATGCAACACTCCTTGCAATATTCTAGCAATCCATCCATCAATCTCTTTAAACCAATTAGCAGGATTTAAAAAGGAAAACGTATCAGACCACCAACTGTCTTTGGTCAATTCATTATGTTTGTTATATTCTTCCCTGAGTTTCCTAATGTCTTCCAATTTAGTCTTTAACCATATGGTAGAGTCGGGGTCAAAATAGTGACAACAGGCTGGGCCTATAACCTGACACATCCCTTCTTGAGCTCCTGTCAAATAGTCCAGCACTAAAGTATGTTGATTGGCCACTATAGTAAGTTGATTCTGCACTGCAACAGTAGTATTAATTACTACCAAAATATTCCAAATCTGGTCATCTAAGTAGTCAGTGACTTCCACTAATTTGTCCCACATCTGTGTTACCATAGGGTAGAGGAAGACAGTACTGGCTATCTTATTGGGTATACTCATTTGTACTAAATGAGGTGTTCCTGATGAGCATGGGGTGTTGTCCTTGGCACATTTATAGATGGTATGAAGAGGGATGGCTCTCAAATCTACATTACTATGGGGAATAAGATAAGTGGCTGGAGTTAGCTGGGCCAACGTACAAGTCCCCCCTACTCCGACTGGGAGCCATTTATACGCATTATTCCCACAGACCAAATATGTGGCTGATGGCAGGTCCCATAAAACAGAGTGCTGTAATACTAATTTATAAAAACGGTGTTATTTGATAACATACACGATGAAGACATTTGTCTCAGGGGCTACAATATCCAACATCCGGATTGCCACATGTTGGATCACTAGATTTATATTCAGAAAATTCATGTTTTACTGCTGTTGGGGTTGTCAGAAGCACTTGGCATGGTCCGTCATACAATGGTTCTAGTCCATGTTTCCGAACAAGCTTCTTCACATACACATAATCTCCAGGCTTGAGGGTATGACAACCTTCTGCATCAGCTGGATCTGGAATAGAAGATGATACTAACGCATGGGTGTTAGTTAAGGCTTTGGCAAGCTGAATCACATATTGCACAACATAATCTGTTTCTTCTGATAATTGTTGTGGGGTAAATCTAGCTATAGCTGGTTGTGACCCAAATAGTATCTCATAGGGTGACAGTTTGTGTTTCCCTATGGGGGTGGTGCGTATGTGATATAGTGCAATGGGAAGGAGCTCAGGCCACTGGGCCGTAGTCTCCTGCATCATTTTGGTTAATTGCCTTTTCAGTGTGCCATTCAATCTCTCCATCTTGCCACTTGACTGTGGATGGTAAGGAGTATGTAACGCCACTGTTGATCCGATCATGGTAAATATTTCTTGATATACACATGAGGAAAAGGCTGGTCCTTGATCACTTTTGATAACTTCTGGGACTCCATACCGGCAAACAACTTCAGAGACCAACTTCTTGGCGGTAGTCTCACAGGAGAACCTGCAGTCGTGACAAAGCCTCTCCTTGCCCAGATCTCCCCAAAATCATGTGCAATCCCGAAGGCGTATCTCGAGTCAGTAAATATATTCACACGTTTTCCTTCAGCCTGTTTACAAGCAGCAATCAGGGCTTTGAGCTCTGCTTCCTGTGCTGACAAACTGGGGGGTAAGGCTGCAGCCTCTACCAATGTATCTTCAGTTGTGACAGCATATCCACTATGAAACCTGCTAGAGGTGTCAGCATATCTTTATTCATCCGTATATAACGTAAGTTCTGGATCATCCAAGGGTACTTCCCCCACTAGAACAAGTGGAGTTTACTCCGCAGTAAATTGTTCCAGACAATCATGCGGTGGAGCCTCTTTCCCCTCTCCTTCATGTGCAGGCAGCAGGTTGGCTGGGTTGATGGTGGTGCTCCGGTGTAATTTCACATTTTCTGGCAAAATCAACGAACAGTGCAGCCACAGGTGTCTCTATGTAGACAGATGTTTAGGTTGCTGTGTGGTGTGAACCGTTCATAGACAGCTGGGGGGGAGGGCCCTGGCTACCGGGTCCAGATGCGCTGAGTAATAACCGACTGGGCGCTGCTTTGTACAGTGTCTTTGCGTGAGTACTCCGGCTGCATGTGTAGCACCCTGAGGACTCGGCTGCTACAGGAGTATTGCACCTCAACCCAGAGGTGTGGTATTCCACTCCCGGGTAAGGATGGAGTGTGGGACTGAGCTCAGATAGCTGCATACACTACATACATCCCATTTCCGGGGGACAGAACTACTGTACTCCCACTAGATAAATGTGCAGGTACGACAGCGTCTGTCCCTGGCTGGAGTGGGAGGGGGTTGGAACATCCCAGTAGTGTAGGGGCAGATAGGGGGAGCAGTCTGGGTAGAGCTAGGAGCTCATTGGGTGCTGGTCACCTGAGCTCACACATAGAGGGATATATAAGGTGGGCAGCATCTAGGAACAGGGTCAGTCAGGCAGTTAATCTTTGTAGAGCAGTGGAGAAGAGCAGAGAAGCTCAGGCAGCTCCAAGGTCAAGAGTGAGAGAGGAGAGAAGAAAGGCCCAGAGAGGGGAGAAGAAGGAACCCCAAGAGCCCAGAATCAGAACACAAGGGTGAAGGGTTGGCAACACGGGTACCGGAACCCGAACTGGTGGAGGCCACTAATCCTTAGCCAGAAACCGGAGGTCGTGGGCAGGATCTGCCACGACCCTCACCAAATCCACCCGGAAGGCACACCGAGCATAGGGTCTGGGAAGCTAAAGAAAGTTCAACCAACAAAAGACCCGAGGGAGCCGGACATAGGTGGATCCCTGGTGGGAACGGCCAGTAGAGAGGGAAAAGTCAGAAAGGGAGCTCAGGAACACGCTCCAGAATTCCTTGGGAGTTGGCCGAGTCCAGGACCTGGTGGACGCAGCACGGCTCGGGTGGTCACTCAAGGCCAGAGTGACCAACAGAACAGCAGTAAGTAAAAACCCTGAACTGCACAGCCTGACTCTGAGTCTTCTTCCTGCACCTCCACAACCACCATCCTCTACACCTGACCCCCTGAGGCCATACCCCTCCCGTTGGGGGTTATACTACCACAGCTGCACACATAGCACCAGCCTCAGCGGACCCTTGTGCAGCGGCGGCCTTATTGACCGCAAATCAACGGGTGGCGTAGTCGACACAAAGAACATCTATAACATCTGTAAAGACTGCCACACACTGAGTTTGACACCCTGGGCACGGACCGGGTCACCGCCACTCGGAGACTACAACCCCCATCTGATCCGGCTCCGGGTATTCCCCCTAAGAACATGGCCCAGGGGGTGCGTCAACTTTGGCGTAGTCGGCAGGATTACGTGCCCGCAACACCCGGGTACTGCGTGCCTGAAGAAAAGTTCAAGTTTACCTTCAAAAGAAGTCTCCCGCCGGTCCCGGAGGGTCCCCGCCATCGGACCCCATCACAGATCGATTCCCGCCGGTTGTCCGCCATTTGCAGCTTTTTCCCGCCATCTGCAGAGTTTCCCGCCACTGGGAGACGTTTCCCACCATCAGAGAAGATTTCCCGCCTTGGAAGAGCGGACGCCATTATGGGCGTGCCAGAGGATGGCAAGAGGCCGCCTCCCATCGTGGGCCAGGACGAAGAATGGCGCCAAAAGCGGAAACCGCCCCCACCAACAGAGACTGTGATGCTGGAAGTGTCCATCAGCGTGAAGGAACTGCCCCTGGAGCTGACAATCACCAAGTTGCCCCGGGACCGCCCTCAATGTGGGAGGACACAGAACAAAAGAGCGAAGATGGGTGCAGCCTGGAGGAGTCTGGAGAGAGCGCACCCGGAGACAAGAAGTCTGGAGAGGAGTATGGAGAAAACACACCCGGAGATGGAGGGAGAGCCAGGCAGCACCGACCCAGTGGTCAGGAGCCTGATGCAAGCAACAACCCCACTAGGCCTAGTGGAGATCCTGGCGCAGCTCCCCCGAGACCGGGAGTGTGCACAGACTGCGCTGGAGGGCCTCGCACGGAGAATGGCCCAGGTGCAGCGAGAGAGGCAGGCAGAGTGGAGCCGAGAGATGGCCCAGCAGACCGGAACCCGTCAGCGGAGCACGCCACCCGAGACGAGGAGACAGACCGCCTCTGAGGATGGTGCAGGAGGAATCAAGGCCGGAGACGGCGCCGAGGAGGGAGCTGAAGAAACGGAGGCAGGTAAAGGGGACGTCACTACCCCGAGTCGAGAAACCGTGAGCCTGCCGAAGCTCCCCGTCGCAGAGCCCGAAATTCCCCCTGCCGTGCCCGTCGCTGCATCGTCACCGCCCCGGAGTAGGCCTCAACCGGAAACCGCGGCCGCGACCCCTGTGACGTCACGCGCTTCGACCCTGAGCGCGGCCAAGCAGGAAACACCATTGGCATGGTCGCAAGGTCTAGTGCCCCCGGGCGCTACAGTTCCAACAGCGCCTTCTACTTCCACCGAGCTACCGGCCTGGTCGCAGGGCCAAGTAACCACGGGCGCCGCCGTTCTTACGGTGCCTTTTTCCTTTAGGGTGCCCCAAGCCTGGTCGCAAGGCCTGGTCAACCCGGGCGCCACTACCACCACCGCGCCCATAACATCTAGAGTGCCGCACCTGGGTGAAGACCTATTTGCCCAGCACACGTGCCTGGATGGGCAGCCCTTCATATGGCCCCAGGAGTATATTCAGCTGGAACTGCAAAAAGCAAGGCCCCTGTGCGAGCCCCTGATTCCGGCTCCGAAGCCCGTTAAGAGGACCCCGCCCCCGCTGGAGGAGGCACAGTTCGAGTGGGACCCCACCGGAGAAGACCTCATGGGGTTCACTCAGGAAACTCGGGCGGCCGCAGCGGAGCGTGCAGAGTGCTGCCGGCAGCAGCTAGAGGTTTTTGAAAGAGAACGAAGAGAGAGGCGGGTCCGGGAGCAGCAGATGCAAATACGGAGCGCGGAGCAGAAGAGCCAGACCAGGAGAGACCCCCGTGCAGCGCATGGTCCCCGTACCACCGGGACTGTGATAAAGTTTCATATGCAGCACGGGTGGGGCTTCATAAGAGACCATCATACCCCCGGCGACGTCTTTGTCACCCGCAGAGACGTAGAAAGCCATCTGCCGGAGGGACACAGAGGTCGTGACCTATATGTAGGGGACGAGGTCACGTTCACCCGGCACAAGTGTGCCAAAGGACCCTACGCCCTCCATGTACACCGGCTGACGGAGGAGGAGCTGCGGTGTGAAGAGGAGCAAGAGGACCCGGACGGGTCTGAAGCCTACCAGCAAGAAAGCGCAGGAGGACGCCGTCACTAGAGTACGGTAAAGAGAGACTGTATATAGTTACCCGTCGGGGTACAAGAACTGTTACTGAGTTAAATATGTTCCCCATTGGGACAAAAGTGTGAACTGTTACCCGTGTGTCCCCTATCCATTACCAGGCTGAGGACTGTGAACAGCCATTCCTAATCCCTAATACCTGGCCGAGGACTGAGAGCGGCCATATACCCTTGTACATAGTTGCGCTTCCTAAGGCGCCCCTACTGGTTTTATAAGGAAACTGTTTTTCAAGAAAAGACTGTCGCACTTTACCCGGTCACAAGTTGCACCGTGGCCGGAGGAACAAGAATTGCTGCTAATTTATATATAATGTTTATATGTTTTATATGTTAATGTTTTATGAAAAAAAAATTGTATGTTTGGTATGTTTTTATTCTCTTACAGCCCGAGGACGTGCTGTGATTTACCAGGGGGGAATGTAGCACCCTGAGGACTCGGCTGCTACAGGAGTATTGCACCTCAACCCAGAGGTGTGGTATTCCACTCCCGGGTAAGGATGGAGTGTGGGACTGAGCTCAGATAGCTGCATACACTACATACATCCCATTTCCGGGGGACAGAACTACTGTACCCCCACTAGATAAATGTGCAGGTACGACAGCGTCTGTCCCTGGCTGGAGTGGGAGGGGGTTGGAACATCCCAGTAGTGTAGGGGCAGATAGGGGGAGCAGTCTGGGTAGAGCTAGGAGCTCATTGGGTGCTGGTCACCTGAGCTCACACATAGAGGGATATATAAGGTGGGCACCATCTAGAAACAGGGTCAGTCAGGCAGTTAATCTTTGTAGAGCAGTGGAGAAGAGCAGAGAAGCTCAGGCAGCTCCAAGGTCAAGAGTGAGAGAGGAGAGAAGAAAGGCCCAGAGAGGGGAGAAGAAGGAACCCCAAGAGCCCAGAATCAGAACACAAGGGTGAAGGGTTGGCAACACGGGTACCGGAACCCGAACTGGTGGAGGCCACTAATCCTTAGCCAGAAACCGGAGGTCGTGGGCAGGATCTGCCACGACCCTCACCAAATACACCCGGAAGGCACACCGAGCATAGGGTCTGGGAAGCTAAAGAAAGTTCAACCAACAAAAGACCCGAGGGAGCCGGACATAGGTGGATCCCTGGTGGGAACGGCCAGTAGAGAGGGAAAAGTCAGAAAGGGAGCTCAGGAACACGCTCCAGAATTCCTTGGGAGTTGGCCGAGTCCAGGACCTGGTGGACGCAGCACGGCTCGGGTGGTCACTCAAGGCCAGAGTGACCAACAGAACAGCAGTAAGTAAAAACCCTGAACTGCACAGCCCGACTCTGAGTCTTCTTCCTGCACCTCCACAACCACAATCCTCTACACCTGACCCCCTGAGGCCATACCCCTCCCGTTGGGGGTTATACTACCACAGCTGCACACATACCACCAGCCTCAGCGGACCCTTGTGCAGCGGCGGCCTTATTGACCGCAAATCAACGGGTGGCGTAGTCGACACAAAGAACATCTATAACATCTGTAAAGACTGCCACACACTGAGTTTGACACCCTGGGCACGGACCGGGTCACCGCCACTCGGAGACTACAACCCCCATCTGATCCGGCTCCGGGTATTCCCCCTAAGAACATGGCCCAGGGGGTGCGTCACATGCCCTCCCATCTCAGAGACATACAAATGGAAAGGTTGAGAATAGTCTGGATTTCCAAGGGCAGGGGCTGTCATTATCCTTGACTTTAGTTGCTCAAAGGCTTGTTGCAGCAGTTATTGGTGGTCCTTGTTGTTTACATCAGCCAGAGTGTCTTCTCTTAATGCATCATATAGGGGCTGCATCAGACGTGAGGCATCTGTGATCCATTGTCTGCAATATGTACATAGTCCAAGAAACCGTTGCAGCTCTATGGGATCTTTTGGGAATGGTAGCAGGTAGATGGCCATCTTCCTTTCTTCTGTGAGATGTCTGGTAGTGTTGAGCCACCCCCGTAGTGTTCGAGTTCGGTTCGGTTCGTCGAACTGTTCGTCGAACACCTTCGAACACCGTTAAAACCAATGGCAGGCAAACAAAAACACATAGAAACACATAGAAAACACCTTCAAAGGTGTCCAAAAGCTGACAAACTGCTCAGAAGACATAACTAGCACTAGGAAAAGTGACAAGTACATATAGTCATGCAAAAAGAAAAGAGGTGGAGGAGTAAAAGGAGGGGAAGACACAGATATAGGCATGTCATGCCCTTCTAAAACCAAAAAAGGGCGAAGCCGACACGGCCAGTCCGTTCCTCCCCGTGCCACCTCCGTGTCGCTGGGTTTGTGCCAGAGTCGCGGTGGACCCTGACGGCCAGCCCCCCTCTCCCAATACTGGTGCCTGTCTGCTGGTGGGTCGAGCCCCCCCGCGGTGGGGGGGAGTAACATCTGCAGAAGAAAGAAAATCTTCCAGCCAAACTAAGATGTCGACTTCTTTTCGTGGACAATGTGATATGATCCCTTTCTTACGGACACGCCCATCGCTACAAATTCCAGATGAGGCACAAAAACAGCAGGTGCTTCAACGGATATCAAGTGCTCCTTCAAGTGGGCTCTCCTCCACCTCAACTTCAACATCACAAATACTCCAGTCCTCAGAGGTGTCACCCCAATCGCACTTGCTTCCTCAATGTTCCCAAGTCTCCAGCTACCCGTCTGAGTATGGGGTAACACAGATGGTTGAGTCTGCACAGCTGTTTACTCATACTAAAGCCTGGGAAAAGGAGGTCTGCTCCAGAGCTTCTGTTAATCCAGACGAGGAAATGATCTGCCCTGATGCCCAGAATCTTTATAAATCGGATCCAGGACCAGATGAAGAAGGTTCTGAGCATAATGTAGACCCTCGTTCCCAAACTGTAACTCCTGTTGGTGGAGACAATTATGAAGACGATGATGAGACTCAAATACCTGATTGGAGCGACAACTTGACTTTTAGGTCAGGGCAGGAAGAGGTTGGCTCTGAGGACGACGGGTGTGAGAATACACAGTGTGATGATGACGAGGTTGGAGATCCCACTTACTGTCAACCCACAGTCAGCTAGTCGATGAGGTCAGCAGAGGAGGTGGAGGATGTGACTAGCCCAGGGGATGGGGATGACTCGGAACCCGGGCCTTTGCCTAGCCTTGGGGATGTCGCGGTGGTCTGCTCCCTGGCCCGTACCCTGGGGTCACTCTTTAAAGGGGTGGATAATTGTTAATTTTATAAGAGTTTGTGACGCCACCTGTGGTATCTGGTGAGAAGCACCAGCGTTGCAGCAGTCCACTGAGGCCCATGATAAGGCAGCTCAATGGTATAGCTCCCCACAGGTGGAGCTAGGTCTCAGGGCAGCGTATGCAGGGGGAATGCAGGACAGGCAAGACCCAGCTGGGTCAGAGGAAGAACGGGAACGGACACGGTAGTCACTTCAGTACCTTTTACTGGTGGAAATTCAGGCACATCCCGAAGCACTGTAGAGTGAAGGGTGCATATCAGGATCCTCCCCAATGAGCGGGTGTAGGGCCTCCTGTTTCTTGCCTCTGCGTAGTAAGTTTCTGACCTGCCTGGAGCTAGGCCTAACTTTGTCTCTGTCCTGCGCTGGCTGACCTTGTGGTAGGGCCTTCTCTTGGAGTTCACGCTCCAAGTATGCGGGGCCTAAGCATCTCCTGGCTCTGTTACATATCAGCACCTTAGCGATCCTGCGACTTGTAGTTCTCCAGGGATTCCGGTTATGCCTTACTGGGTCATAGAGATCCTGGTAAGCTCGGATCCGGTGTCCGGTAAACGCTTCGGGGTGAGCTGGTTAAGCTCCTCTGCCCCTTATGTACTAACTCGCCACTCGCCTTCGGCCTACTCGGGCCCTCACTGGGCTATTTACACTAACGGCAGCTTGCCGCGCTTCACCGATCTTATGGCGCCGGCACACAATAAGTTCTATCTGGGCTCCCTGAATCTAGATAGCAGGAGCCTCGTGCTCCACTGCTGAACTATTAACTGAGTTCTCTAGACTAGACTGAGCTCCACTGCAGACTGACCTCTCTTAGGCTTCTCTACTGCAGGAACTCTTCAGAGGAACTGAACTGCCTAGCTCCACCTTCCCTATTTATATCCCTAACGGGCTCCCTCTGCTGGTCTGAGGTGGAAGGAGGAGATGTGTGAATGTTTATGGGGGCCTCTTGTGAAGGGTTCCATCAATGCACTCTTCTAGGATCTGTGATACCAAGCGCAGCGGGGCGTCACAGATGCTATTGACGATGAGGTTAGGTTGCGCCTTCCTGGACAGAGACGGAGTACTGGAAGCACATTAACAACTGCATGCTCAACCACAACTCTGCCTCTGACCACAAGTCATAGTGGCTCTTCAGGTCGCATGGGCTCTAAGCCTTGCATAGCCTGGGCATTTTTTCAGATTGATAAGGATGACCCAACTTGTGTTATCTGTAATATTTGTCACCAAAAGCTAAGTAGAGGCCAAAAAATCCATAGTTTGAGTACTTCATGCATGTACCGTCACATGGATATGAAGCATAAGTTGCAGTGGGAAGCTCACTGTGCTACAATGCGGCCTAGTGGGCCGGGCCAAAAACTGTCTGCCCCATCTTGTGCATCCGCAGCCTCTTCATCCTCTGTGACTGGGGGGACAGCAGTCACACATGTTTTTGGACGCAGACCTGCCACCTCTTTACCCGCAACAGCCAGTGTGATTGGCAGGTCGTCAGTTCATTGCGAAGTGGAAACACCTGCTGGTGTTGAGCGCTCTCTGACATCGAGAGCACCACCTTTGGATCAAGGCAACCTAATATGTCCGCCTGCATCTTCTTCACAGACCGTCAGTTTGCCGGGGACTCCCTTCTCAACCCCGTCTAAGCACAACAGCCAGCCCTCGGTCCTTCAGATGTGGACAAGTAAAAGACCATTTCTTCCTAGCCATGAGAAAGCTAAGAGGTTGAATTTCACCATCTGCAAGCTCTTGGCTACAGAAATGCTGCCTTTCCGCCTGGTGGACACAGAGGATTTTTGAGACCTTTTGTCCGTCGCAGTGCCCCAGTACCAGATGCCCAGTCGGCACTACTTCTCAAAGAAAGGTGTGCCTGCGCTCCACCAGCATGTCGCACACAACATCACCACTTCTTTGAGAAACTCTGTGTGTGACAGGGTGCATTTCACCACAGACACTTGGACTAGTAGGCATGGACAGGGGCGTTACATGTCGCTGACTGTGCACTGGGTAACTATGGTGACAGCAGGACAAGGGGCTGCTGTCCAAGTCTTGCTGTCCCCACGAGTTGTGCGTCAATCCTCTTTATCTCAAAGTTCCTCCACTGCTTTTGCCTCCTCAACCTCCTCTCGGTCCTCCACCTGCACCCAAAGCCTGTCTGGTCATACCACAAGCTTTCTAACTGCGCAGAAGGGATCCTGCACACCTCCTTACTATGCTGGCATCAGGCGGTTTTTACTTTGAAATGTCTGGGAAATGTGAGTCACACAGCTGAGGAGTTGTGGTCAGTTCTGGAGACCCAGTTTTATGAATGGTTGTCTCCACTGGACCTGAAACCAAGGAAGGCAGTGTGCAACAATGCTGCAAACTTGGGTGCGGCCCTTCGCCGGGGCAAAGTCACACACGTGCCTTGTATGGCTCACGTGTTGAACCTGGTTGTCCAGCAATTTTTAGCCCACTATCCCGGACTAGATGGCCTTCTGCTGAGGGCACGGTCGCTGTGTGCTCACTTACGCCGTTCGCATCCCGCAGCTCAACGACTTACATCTCTACAGAAGTCGTTGGGCCTGCCAGTTCACCGGCTGAAATGCGATGTGCCGACATGGTGGAATTCAACTCTGCACATGTTGCAGCAACTGTGGCAGCACCGACAAGCCCTGGTGCAATACGTTCTGACGTATAGCCTGGGCCAACGAGATCCAGAGGTGGGGTAAATCATGCTGCAGGAGTGGTTTCAGATCAGGGACCTATGAAGTTGACGCGCCCCCTGGTCCTTGGGGTACCCGGAGCCGGGCCGGTAGACGCTGGGGTCTATAGTCACTGTGGCGGTGACCCGGTCCGTGACCCAGGGCGGTCAATCCAAGAGTAATTTGTATATATGGGTTTTATAATGTCCGACTACGCCACCTCTGGAGTGCAGAAAAAGGGGCCACCGCTGCGGAACAGTCTTCTGAAGCTGGTGGTTTTGCAGCAATGGTATTATTACTCCCCACAGGAAGAGTGTAGCTTCAGGGCAGTGTGGGTGGATGATGGTGGTTGTAGTGCAGGGAGTCAGTAATGAACACAGAGTCCGTGTGATGCAGTCCCAAGATCTTTACTCACAGTTGTTGCAGTCCAGATTACAGGTACCAGAGCAATCTCCCCCGTCGTGCTGTGCGTACTCAGTGAGGGGCTCAGTCCACCCCCAGATAGCTCTGGAGTACTTAGCAGGAACCCCTTCTGTGTGTCCTTTCTCTGGCCTTCTCCCTGCACCTCACACCCAGTGACACTTCTATCCGGTATCCTCGGGCCTTGGCGGGTGCCGTGTGTTCGGTCCCCTGGGTCCTATGTGGCTACCTTCTTAGTGAGACTGGTGTGGACTTTGGCCTGCAGTACATGAAATGCTGCAGCCTCCTTTTTCTAGTTGAGCCTTGCTGTTTCTCCGCTAGTTGAGGGACCGGTTCCCCTTATCTGGCCTGACCCCTCTACCTCCTGGTAGCAGCGGGAGTACGGGTGGCCTTCTGCACGGCCCATAGCCCTAGGGTCCCTTCGGTTCCTGGAGCCTTCCTGCTCCCACTCCTCTCTTCTCTCCTTCAGTCCTGGGCCTCCCAGGCTAGTCCCGCCTCCGGAGAAGAGCTCATGCAGAGCCTCTGCTCCTGTCACTATTCCTCCTCTGACTGGCTTGCACTTTCTAAGATGGCTTCCTATTTATACTCTCCCTGTCATGTGCTCCCCTAAGCACCCACTACATAGGACCCTCCCGCCAGCTAGGGACCTGGGACTGTGCTCTCCCTTAGGAGTAATCTTGCCATACCCCCACTGCGGGTATGTGTTGGATGCAGGTGTTAGGGTCCCGAGCCATATGCCTGCCTTACCTGAGGGTGAGATACCACACCTCTGGGTGAGATGCAGTAACTCTGTGGCGACTGAACCCTCAGGGGCACCACACACCCTTCTGCACAGTTTTGAAATGGTGACGAAGATGTTTATTGCTGACGACGATGCCATTATCAGCATGACTATTCCGGTGATTTACATGCTGTAGCACACATTAATCAGAATTCAGAGTCAGGTGGTTGGACAAGAGGAGGTGGAGGAAGTAGAGGAGGAGTCGTATGCGGAAGGGATAACAACTCCAAGGTCCAGACGGTCAGCAGCACCAAGGCGGCAGGCATGGGAGGGTGGGGGAGAGGGATTAACCAGGGCGCATGGTAGCAGCCAAGCTGTTGAGGAAGGTGCAGGAGCCGAGGAAGAAGTGGAGGACGAACTGGCGATGGGCATGGAAGACTCATCAGATGAGGGAGACCTTGATCACATTTCGGTTGTGCGAGGTTGGGAGGAGAGGGCAGAGGAAGGAAGCATGATTCTTACCTCGCTACCAACACAACAAGGACTTGGTCCTCCTGGATGCGCAAAACACATGAGTGCCTTCTTGCTGCACTACCTGCAACATGACCCTCGGATTGTCAGAATTCGAAGTAATCCTGACTACTGGGTTGCCACACTCTTAGATCCCCGGTACAAAAGTAAATTTGCCTAAATAATTCCTGCCATAAAATGGGATTTATGCATGCAGGAGTATCTGCAGACGCTGTTGCAGAACCTTACATGTGCTTTTCCACAAAACACCAGTGGTGCACATAGTGAATCTCACAGTTCTAACTTGCCAACCGTGGGACTGTCGAGTCTTCATCACTCAAACCGTAACAGTAACACAGTATCTGCTGGTAACAGCAATTTTGTGGAATCGTTTCACCACTTTTTTATACCATCCTTTGCAAGGCCACAGGAGACAAGAAGTCTGACACATAGTCAACGCCTAGAGAGGATGGTACAGGAGTATCTCCAAGTGAACATCGAAGCCATGACTGGGTCACTGGACCCTTGCTCATTTTGGGATTCCAATCTGGAAAAATGGCCGGAGCTCGCCACTCACGACTTGGAGATCTTGTCATGCCCTGCAGCCAGCGTTCTCTCTGATAGTGTGTTCAGCGCTGCAGGTGGTGTGCTGACAGATAAGCGCACGCGGCTGTCCACTGAGAATGTAGACAGACTCACGTTCATAAAGATGAACAAATCATGGATTCGCAAGGACTTTTCTACCACTGTGTCATCCTGAGGAGACTAAAAGCTTGAGGATTTCGTAAAATCATCTCACCAACCGTTTTAAGCAACTGTGGGGCAATTGATGCTACGTAACCCTAGAACGCATGACCATAAAAATCTACACTTTCACATACCAGGGACCTTTTAGGCCCGTGTGCAAATAACATGGAATAACTCAAACTCAAATGACAAACAACTATATACATGTACATGAAGAATACCTAAAGTTTCAAAATTCTAACTAAAGTAATCTTGCAGAAAATAGAAAACAATTAACAGGGCGGGCCTGCGAGGCCCCAGGTATGCGTTCTAGGGTTAAGTGGTGTCTGTGCCACAATTTTGGGAAAAAATGGAGACTCTTTTTGGAGTCCCCTTGCTGTGTCTTACGTGACGTTGGCATCGTCAATTCCAGGTGGGTCGGGTCGCCCCCCCCTCTTTTAACTGTAAGAAACTACATACACTATGGCTTGGGGTAACACAGATGGTTGAGTCTGAAGAGCTGTTTACTCAGAGGTCTGCTCCAAAGCTTCAGTGTCTGCTAGTCAGCGTAGAATTTTTAACTGCATCTAGCCTAGGCAATACTTTGGGCGTAGTAGCCCAGCTGCGAAGCAAGCTGCACCGCCTGTGTATCTAATAAGAATTTTTAAATGCATCTAGCCTAGGCAGACTGTGGGGGCACCCAACCAAACCCAGACGCTCAGCCCCCCTACCGCCCCCCTTTCCTTGACAATACAATAATGTAACTCTTACAACTGGATGGGTGAGGATCGGTCACAGCTTTATTAACTCTTTATACTCATTCCTTTAGAAAGGCATTTTATTTCTAAAATAATTCAGCTTGTTGCAGCATGCCCTGGGTCTCCACTCCGGCAAGTTGGCCAACAAGTTTAACTCTCCAGCATGTCCTTTCTATTTCCAGGCCACGGAGGATCCTGTGTACTCGTATACAGGACTCTGACCCCCACCCATCACTCTTAACGCTTGTTCCACTCCGTCCTGGAGTCCTGACAGGAATATGTCCAGTCCAATATCCATTAAGTGAACACCGTCGGGCCATATGAGGCCTGCTTTATCTCCTTCCAGTTGTCGGTGTCGTATTACTACACCGCCTCTGTCTCTTCTAAATTTTGCCATCCGAATATTTATTACCCGCCTTGTCCGTTCGATGGCCGTGATGTCTCGCGCACCTTGCATACCGCAGTGTCTAGTTTCATTATTGCCATTAGTTATGCGCTCTTGTGATGACCTAGGTTGTTTCCCCCGGCCTGTATAACTAAGATGACCAGACCTCTTGCCTCTCTCCCTACCTTGATTACCTCCATTAGTACCTGTGGCCATAGCAGGCCTCTAATACCTCTCCAGTTGAAATATGTGTTATGAAACTCTAATTTCCTCCCGCCTGGGCGGACTTTCGCCCTTTTTTCTGCCCAATATATATACGAGTGGCCTATCACCCACACTTTAGGCTTAGCGTCACCTGTAAAAGAAACAAACCACTTTAGGATAACAAGTCCGGTCTTATGTATCTCGCCAAACACGTGGATCGCCATCTCCCTATCCTCTGAACTTCCGTTTCTGACAGTCCTGCTCTTGCTGCTTCCGTGGCCGTGCCTATGCGGAATGAGTGTGTCCCGTAATCTTTGGGGTGGTTCCCTGCCGATGTTATGCATTTATTAAATATAGCTTGGAACTGGTATCTTTATAATGGCGTTCCATCAATGTGAGATAGGAAGAAATTACTTTGTGATCTGATGGTTATATATGTTTTTACTATTGTTACCCGACTCAGTGTACAGTTTGTGGGTTGTAGAAGTACCCAAGTGCCCCTGCCCGCTGGAAGCGTTTTCGATTGGCGTATGCGTAGACGTATTGCATTATTGGCAATGACTACGTCCTGGTGTAATAAGCCTTCACTGGTGGTAATTTTGGATTGAGGGACTAATTCACTTATGCATAGCGCCCCGAAGAAGGCGATCATAAATGCAGTAGACAGTAGTGTTGCTTCAAATTGTGAGTGTCATGTTAATGCTGTTAAGGATATGATGTGAGAAATCAGTTTTAGTGACACGGGACGGGACGTCTACACTCCTGACTTGGCTGACCCCTTTTCCACCCTTTTATGGATTGTCTGATGATGAATCTTTGTAACATCTCCCCAATTCAGTAGTTGGAAGTGAAATGCTACTCCGGTCAGACACCGCTGCGCTGAAGCCCCTGATATGCCCCTCATCATTAGCTGGTGGAGAAATTCTATGGTGACTTGTGATCTGGCTTGTTCACATTGGTCAACCCGTCTGCCTGATACTAGTCGTGTCCACTCTTCCCATGCCTTACCGTATGCTTGCCAAGTCGACGGGGCAACTGACGCTCTAATTAATGGCATCAACTATTCGCCACTAGATCCCATAGGGAGGGTGGGCAACTTCTGCCCGATGGGTGGACGTTGGGGAAGAGCTCTGTGAAAATCTGCCAATTGAATTGTTATAAAGCATTAGCAGCAACTTTACACCCATCAGCATAGTGGCTAGCGCGGACCCATACATTGTGTTTTAGGCACAGGAATGCTAGCCGGCATAGTAGGCCTAGCACTGGGAGAGAAGATGATGCCATCTTATTAATGCAATGCGCTAGGCTGGTGTTTTTTGTTATGAAGCATATATTTTTGTTAGCCAGGCACGCGCCCCATATTTCTATTGCAACCACTATTGGGAAGAAAAATTATTTTCACGGCTAGATGCAGCTAAAAATTATTATTCATTTCAAAGCTGGTGGAGCTTGGTATAGATGGCCTAATACAATGAGTACCACACACTGCTAGAAGCCGAAATATTTTTTCAGAGCTAGATGCAGAAAAAAATTATATTGAATTTGCAACCGGATGGAGGTGAGTATAGATGGACTAATAGAACAAGTCCCACACACTGCTAGAAGCCCAAATATTTTTTCAGAGCTAGATGCAGAAAAAAATTATATTGAATTTGCAACCTGATGGAGGTCAGTATAGATGGACTAATAGAACAAGTCCCACACACTGCTAGTGTTATGATCTGCTACAAGCACTAAGGAAAGACAGGAGATCTGTCCCTACAATAGAACTAAGCTAGATCCCTACGATGTAACGGGGAACCTGATCCTGCGATCAGACCTGCTAAAGTCCTCAGCTAGTCTGAACGAAGACCTATAGATGTGAGGGAGGGATCCCTACAAGAACTAGGGACTGGGAGAAAGATGGACACCTCCTAGCAGAAATTGTAGCAGTTAAAAGACAAACAAACAACGTAGAACATAGAGGTCAAAAGACCTGGCTAAACTGACTGAGAAAGGTAACAAAGCTCCTGGCTAGCTTAAGAGTAGAAATTACAATGAAGTCCAGCAAGGCCAGAAGGGCGGAGCAGGATTAAATAGGCAAAAACGGTCATGTGACCAGCATAAAAGAAAAAACCTAACAGGAGAGTTCTAACAGTACCCCCTCTTCTATGAGGATCCTCCGGATCCCCTAGGCCTAGGCTTATCAGGAAACCTCTTGTGAAACGCTCTGACAAGTCTGGAAGCAGAAACATCATCTGCCCTCACCCATGAGTTATCCTCGGGACCGAAACCCTTCCAAGCGACGAGATACTGCAAACTCCCTCTATACCGTCTAGAATTAAGGATGCGGGAAATTTCATATTCCCCATCCTCCACCACCAGAGGAACAGTGGCAGTGGCGTCTCTATCTGATACATAAGCTTTTTTCAATAGAGAAACATGAAACACCGGATTAATCTTCCAGGAGGTAGGAACCTCCAACCTAACAGCAGATTGGTTAACTACCTGAAGCACCTTAAAGGCCCCTACAACCTTGGGACCCAATTTTTTAGAAGGAATCCTCAACCGCAGATTCTTAGAGGACAACCAAACCATGTCACCAACCATAAACAAAACCTCTTGACGTTTCCTGTCAAAGTACCTCTTAGATTTTTTGTTAGCCTCCTGAAGATTACCACGCACATCTGTCCAAACTCTTTCCAAATCACCGGAAAAACTCTCCTCCTCAGGCACAGCCGATACCAATTTGGAGAATGACCCAAAAGACGGATGTCTCCCAGAACAACAAAAAAAGGCGAACACCCAGCAGAAGAGGATGTATGGTTGTTAAGAGCAAATTCAGCAAGCGGCAGAAACTCAGACCACCCCTCTTGATTGTCTGCCACAAAACAACGCAAGAACTGCTCAACATCCTGGTTCTTCCTTTCTGTCTGGCCATTAGACTCAGGATGATATCCAGATGAAAATGACAAATGAACTCCCAACCTGTCACAAAAGGCACGCCAAAAACGAGCCACAAACTGAGGTCCCCTATCAGAAACAATGTCAGTAGGAACACAATGGAGTCTGACAATCTCCTTGACAAAGGCCTTAGCGAGTGTCTTAGCGCAGGGCAGTTTGATAAAGGAAACTGTTATGATAGGCTACAAGCACTAAGGAAAGACAGGAGATTTGTCCCTACAATAGAACTAAGCTAGATCCCTACGATGTAACGGGGAACCTGATCCTGCGATCAGACCCGCTAAAGTCCTCAGCTAGTCTGAACGAGGACCTATAGATGTGAGGGAGGGATCCCTGCAAGAACTAGGGACTGGGAGAAAGATGGACACCTCCTAGCAGAAATTGTAGCAGTAAAAAGACAAACACACAACATAGAACATAAAGGTCAAAAGACCTAGTTAAACTGACTGAGAAAGGTTACAAAGCACCTGGCTAGCTTAAGAGTAGATATTACAATGAAGTCCAGCATGGCCAGAAGTGCGGAGCAGGATTAAATAGGCAAAAAGGTCATGTGACCAGCAAAATAGAAAAAAACTAACAGGAGAGTTCTAACAGTACCCCCTCTTCTATGAGGATCCTCCGGATCCCCTAGGCCCAGGCTTATCAGGAAACCTCTTGTGAAACGCTCTGACAAGTCTGGAAGCAGAAACATCATCCGCCCTCATCCATGAGTTATCATCGGGACCGAAACCCTTCCAAGCGACGAGATAATGCAAACTCCCCCTATACCGTGTAGAATTAAGGATGCGGGAAATTTCAAATTCCCCGTCCTTCACCACCGGAGGAACAGTGGCAGTGGCGTCTCTATCTGATTCATAAGCTTTTTTCAATAAAGAAACATGAAACACCGGATTAATCTTCCAGAAGGTAGGAACCTCCAACCTAACAGCAGATTGGTTAACTACCTGAAGCACCTTAAAGGGCCCTACAAACTTGAGACTCAATTTTTTAGAAGGAATCCTCAACCGCAGATTCTTAGAGGACAACCAAACCATGTCACCAACCGTAAACAAAACCTCTTGACGTTTCCTGTCAAAGTACCTCTTAGATTTTTTGTTAGCCTCCTGAAGATTACCACGCACATCCGTCCAAACTCTCTCCAAATCACCGGAAAAACTATCCTCCTCAGGCACAGCCGATACCAATTTAGAGAATGACCCAAAAGACGGATGTCTCCCAGAACAACAAAAAAAAGGCGAACACCCAGCAGAAGAGGATGTATGGTTGTTTAGAGCAAATTCAGCAAGCGGCAGAAACTGAGACCACCCCTCTTGATTGTCTGCCACAAAACAATGCAAGAACTGCTCAACATCCTGATTCTTCCTTTTTGTCTGGCCATTAGTCTCAGGATGATATCCAGATGAAAACGACAAATGAACTCCCAACCTGTCACAAAAGGCACCCCAAAAAACGAGCCACGAACTGAGGTCCCCTATCAGAAACAATGTCAGTAGGAACACCATGGAGTCTGACAATTTCCTTGACAAAGGCCTTAGCGAGTGTCTTAGCGCAGGGCAGTTTGATGAAGGGAACCAAGTGACACATCTTGCTAAAACGGTCCACGACCACCCAGATGACCGTGAAACCCTCAGAGGAGGGAAGGTCAGTAATAAAGTCCATAGCCAGATGTGTCCAAGGTGCACTAGGAACCTCTAGAGGGCAAAGCAACCCCGCAGCAGGAGTATGAGAAGACTTAGATCTAGCACACACAGTACATTGACGCACCCACTTAATGACTTCCTTCTGCCATCCAGGCCACCAAAAACTGTGACCCACAAGTCTCTTTGTCTCAGAAATTCCTGGATGACCTGCCAACCGAGACTCATGACACTCAACAAACAAATCTCTCCTAAAGGTCCTAGGCAAAAAAAACTCCCATGGGGACTGTTAGATGGGGTATTCTCCTGTGCTTTAAGAATCTCATCTTCCAAAACGGAGTCCAATGCAGCAATCACAACACCTTCTTGTAAAATGCTCTCCTCCTCCTCAGCACCGACCATGGGAGAAAAGCTGCGAGACAACGCAACAGCTTTAACATTCTTGGTACCCGGGATGTAAGTAAAGGAAAAATTAAACCGCGAAAAAAAAAGTGCCCACCTAGCCTGACGGGCATTCAAGCGCTTGGCAGCATCAAGATAGATCAGATTTTTATGATCAGTGAAAACCTGAATGGGAAATTCAGCACCTTCCAAGAGATGACGCCAGTGTTCAAATGCGAGTTTAATAGCCAGCAATTCCCGATTACCAATATCGTAATTAAGTTCAGTCTCAGAAATTTTTTTTGAAAAAAAGGCACAGGGATGTACTCCATCCTTGATTTCCTCAGACAACACCGCACCAACCCACACAGAAGAAGCATCAACCTCAACCAAAAACGGCTTAGTCACTAGAGATGAGCGTTGTTCGACTCGAACTGTTCGCCAATCTCAAATTCGAGCTGTTTTGGGCGGTGTTCGAGCCGTTCAGCGAACACGAATGATTTGAAAAAAATTCGACTGTTCGAGGTTATGTTCGATAACTGTTCGTGCACCAAAATCATAACTGGATTTTTTCTCAGTAATGATGAAAATTAATGTTAATACGCAGTTTGAGTGTACAGGGGGAGGGGCAGGGGATGGATCTCTGCAGGAATAATGAAGATCTCCATTTTTTTTTCTGTTTCCCGCATTTACAGTGGGGAGGTGCAATCTGTCAGCCTATCAGCAGCACACACACGGAGCGAAGTGCTTTTTTTCACACAAGCAAGGGCATGTGTCATTGGCAGTGTATGTCACATGTCCTTGCCCTATAAGACCCAGCCATTTTCCCCGTCGCCACCATTTTCTCACTGCTGCAGCTGCATGTTAGACGGCACCGCTGTAGCTGTGTGCGCTATACCTTGTTAATTTCAAGCCAATTTTCGCACAAATCTACAGATACCTTGGGAGTAGGGAATAGTTGTGATTGCCGTCCTTTTAAGGACTAGGTTACAGCATTTCCTACGACTTTTATAAGGCAGGTCTGTGCTCTTAAATAGATAGGTTGGGAGTAAAGACTAATTGTAATTGCAGTCCTTTTCAGGACTAAGTTACATCAGTTCCTATCAGTTTTTGCCAGGCAGGTCTGTGCCAGTGCTGTGCAAGTTTTTTTCACAGCATTTGGCTAAATCTAGTGAAGCTAATCCTTTTTGGCCTATTGCAGAGTGTGTTAGTCAGTGGAGTAGCCTATCTGTGTTGCAAGCTACACCACCTGTGTATAGAATACCAATTTTTTTACTGCACCTAGTGAAGTAAAACCTTTTGGGCATAGGATCATTCTATTAGTCCATCTATACTGACCTCCATCAGGTTGCAAATTGAATATAATTTTTTTCTGCATCTAGCTCTGAAAAAATATTTGGGCTTCTAGCAGTGTGTGGGACTTGGTCTATTAGTCCATCTATACTGACCTCCATCAGGTTGCAAATTAAAAATATTTTTTTTCTGAATCTAGCTCTGAAAGAATATTTGGGCTTCTAGCAGTGTGTGGGACTTGGTCTATTAGTCCATCTATACTGACCTCCATCAGGTTGCAAATTGAATATAATTTTTTTCTGCATCTAGCTCTGAAAAAATATTTGGGCTTCTAGCAGTGTGTGGGACTTGGTCTATTAGTCCATCTATACTGACCTCCATCAGGTTGCAAATTAAAAATATTTTTTTTCTGAATCTAGCTCTGAAAGAATATTTGGGCTTCTAGCAGTGTTTGGGACTTGGTCTATTAGTCCATCTATACTGACCTCCATCAGGTTGCAAATTGAATATAATTTTTTTCTTCATCTAGATCTGAAAAAATATTTGGGCTTCTAGCAGTGTGTGGGACTTGTTCTATTAGTCCATCTATACTGACCTCCATCAGGTTGCAAATTGAATATAATTTTTTTCTGCATCTAGCTCTGAAAAAATATTTGGGCTTCTAGCAGTGTGTGGGACTTGGTCTATTAGTCCATCTATACTGACCTCCATCAGGTTGCAAAATAAAAATATTTTTTATCTGCATCTAGCTCTGAAAAAATATTTGGGCTTCCAGCAGTGTTTGGGACTTGTTCTATTAGTCCATCTATACTGACCTCCATCAGGTTGCAAATTCAATATAATTTTTTTCTGAATCTAGCTCTGAAAGAATATTTGGGCTTCTAGCAGTGTGTGGGACTTGGTCTATTAGTCCATCTATACTGACCTCCATCAGGTTGCAAATTGAATATAATTTTTTTCTGCATCTAGCTCTGAAAAAATATTTGGGCTTCTAGCAGTGTGTGGGACTTTTTCTATTTGTCCATCTATACTGACCTCCATCAGGTTGCAAATTGAATATAATTTTTTTCTGCATCTAGCTCTGAAAAAATATTTGGGCTTGTAGCAGTGTGTGGGACTTGGTCTATTAGTCCATCTATACTGACCTCTATCAGGTTGCAAATTAAAAATAATTTTTTTCTGCATCTAGCTCTGAAAAAATATTTGGGCTTCTAACAGTGTGTGGGACTTGGTCTATTAGTCCATCTCTACTGACCTCCATCAGGTTGCAAATTGAATATATTTTTTTTCTGCATCTAACCCAGTCAATAGTTTTGGCCTAATACCACAGTTTGGCCACTCAGCTCTGCTCGGTTCCCATCCATTGTTTTTTTGTGCAAACAACTCCAGAGTTGTGAATTAGTTAACCACCAAAATGAGTGGAAACAGGCCTGCTGCTGGTGGAAAGGGGAATAGGCGTGTTGGGAAGGGGAAAAAAGGTTGGGTCCGTGGGGTAGGTGTTAAAGCAACAGTAACATCTGCAGAAGAAAGACCATCTTCCAGCCAAACTAAAATATCTACTTCTTTTAGCGGACAATCTGATTTGATCCCTTTCTTAAGGCCACGCCAATCGCTACAAATTCCAGATGAGGCACAAAAACAGCAGGTGCTTCAAAGGATATCAAGTGCTCCTTTAATTGGGCTCTCCTCCACATCAACTTCAACATCACAAAAACTCCAGTCCTCAAAGGTGTCACCCCAATCGCACTTGCTTCCTCACAGCTCCCAAATCTCCAGCTGCCCATCTGAGTATGAGGTAGAACAGATGGTTGAGTCTGCAGAGCTGTTTACTCATACTATAGCCTGGGAATCAGAGGTCTGCTTCTGCGATTCTGTGAATCCAGACGAGGAAATGATCTGCACTGATGCCCAGAATCTTTATGAGTCGGATCCAGGACCAGACCCTGAAGGTTCTTACCATAATGTAGACCCTCATTCCCAAACTGTAACTCCTGTTTGTGGAGACAATGAGGAAGACGATGATGAGACTCAAATACCTGATTGGAGCGACAACTTTAGTTTTTTGTCAGGGCAGGAACAGGTTGGCTCTGAGGACGACGCGTGTGATAACGCACAGGGTGATGATGATGAGGTTGGAGATCCCACTTACTGTCAACCCACAGTCAGCCAAGAGATGAGGTCAGCAGAGGAGGTGGAGGAGAATGCTAGTGACGACGAGGTCAGGTTGCGCCTTCCTGGACAGAGACGTAGTACTGGAAGCACGTCAACAACTGCATCCTCAAACACAACTCTGCCTCTCACCACAAGTCGTGGTGGCTCTTCAGGTCGCATGGGTGCTAAGCCTTGCATAGCCTGGGCATTTTTTCAGATCGATAAAGATGACCCAACTCGTGCTATCTGTAACATTTGTCAGCAAAAGCTAAGCAGAGGCCAAAAAATACATAGTTTGAGTACTTCATGCATGAACCGGCACATGGACATGAAGCATAAGTTGCAGTGGGAAGCTCACTGTGCTACAATGCGGCCTAGCCGGCCGGGCCAACCACCATCTGCCACATCTTGTGCATCCGCGGCCTCTTCATCCTCTGTGACTAGGGGGACAGCAGTCACACCTGTTTTGTGACGCAGACCTGCCACCTCTTTACCTGTAACAGCTAGCGTGATTGGCAGGTCATCATTTTCTTTGGAGGTGGTAACACCAGCTGGTGTTGAGCGCTGTGCGACATCGATAGCACCACCTTTGGATCAAGGCAACCTAACATGTCCGCCTGCATCTTCCTCACAGACCGGCAGTTTGCCGGGGACACCCTTATCAACCCCGTCTAAGCACAACAGCCAGCCCTCGGTCCCTCAGATGTGGACAAGTAAAAGACCATTTCCTCCTAGCCATGAGAAAGGTAAGAGGTTGAATTTCACCATCTGCAAGCTCTTGGCTACAGAAATGCTGCCTTTCCGCCTGGTGGACACAGAGGATTTTCGAGACCTTATGTCCGTCGCAGTGCCCCAGTGCCAGATGCCCAGTCGGCGCTATTTCTCAAAGAAAGGTGTGCCTGCGCTCCACCAGCATGTCGCACACAACATCACCGCTTCTTTGAGAAACTCTGTGTGTGACAGGGTGCTTTTCACCACAGACACTTGGACGAGTAGGCATGGACAGGGGCGTTACATGTCGCTGACTGGGCACTGGGTAACTATGGTGACAGCAGGGCAAGGGGCTGCTGTCCAAGTCTTGCCGTCCCCACGAGTTGTGTGTCAATCCTCTTTATCTCAAAGTTCCTCCACTGCTTCTGCCTCCTCAACCTCCTCTCGGTCCTCCACCTGCACCCAAAGCCTGTCTGGTCATGCCACAAGCTTTCTAACTGCGCAGAAGGGATCCTGCACACCTCCTTACTATGCTGGCAGTAGGGCTCAACGTCATCAGGCAGTTTTTACTTTGAAATGTCTGGGAAATGTGAGTCACACAGCTGAGGAGTTGTGGTCAGCTCTGGAGAACCAATTTCATGAATGGTTGTCTCCACTGGACCCGAAATCAGGGAAGGACGTGTGCGACAATGCTGCAAACCTGGGTGCGGCCCTTCGCCGGGGCAATGTCACACACGTGCCTTGTATGGCTCACGTGTTGAACCTGGTTGTCCAGCAATTTTTAGCCCACTATCCCGGACAAGATGGCCTTCTGCAGAGGGCACGGTCGCTGTGTGCTCACTTCCGCCGTTCGCATCCCGCAGCTCAGCGACTTACATCTCTACAGAAGTCATTGGGCCTGCCACTTCACCGGCTAAAATGCGATGTGCCTACCCGGTGGAATTCAACTCTGCACATGTTGCAGCGACTGTGGCAGCACCGACAAGCCCTGGTGCAATACGTTCTGACGTATAGCCTGGGCCAACGAGATCCAGAGGTGGGGCAAATCACGCTGGAGGAGTGGTCTCAGATCAGGGACCTATGCACCCTTCTGCACAGTTTTGAAATGGCGACGAAGATGTTTAGTGCTGACGATGCCATTATCAGCATGACTATTCCGGTGATTTACATGCTGGTGCACATGTTAAACAGAATTCGGAGTCAGGTGGTGGCACAAGAGGAGGTGGAGGAAGTAGAGGAGGATGAGTTGTATGCGGAAGGGCTAACATCTGCAAGGTCCAGACGGTCGGCAGCACCAAGGTGGCAGGCATGTGAGGGTGGGGGAGATGGCTTTACCAGGGCGCATGGTAGCAGCCAAACTAGTGAGGAAGGTGCAGGAGCCCAGGAAGAAGTGGAGGACGAACTGATGGAAGACTCATCAGATGAGGGAGACCTTGATCACATTTCTGTTGTGCGAGGTTGGGGGGAGAGGACAGAGGAAGGAAGCATGATTGTTACCTCGCCATCAACACAACAGGGACTTGGTGCTCCTGGATGCGCAAGACACATGAGTGCCTTCTTGCTGCACTACCTGCAACATGACCCTCGAATTGTGAGAATTAGATATAATCCTGACTACTGGGTTGCCACACTGTTAGATCCCCGGTACAAAAGTAAATTTGCATAAATTATTCCTGCCAAAGAAAGGGATGCACGCATGCAGGAGTATCAGCAGAGACTGTTGCAGAATCTTACATGTGCTTTTCCACAAAACACCAGTGGTGCACGTAGTGAATCTCACAGTTCCAACTTGCCAACCGTGGGACCGTCGAGTGTTCAGCACTCAAACCATAACAGAACCACAGTATCTGCTGGTAACATCAATTTTGCGGAATCATTTCACAACTTTTTTAGCCCATCCTTTGCAAGGCCACAGGAGACAAGAAGTCTGACACATAGTCAACGCCTAGAGATGATGGTACAGGAGTATCTCCAAGTAAACATTGAAGCCATGACTGTGTCACTGGACCCTTGCTCTTTTTGGGCTTCCAATCTGGATAAATGGCACCTCACCAACCGTTTTAAGCTTTCAAATTACTAATCATGTTTATCTGTATATTGGCTGGAAAATAATTTGGGCTTTGTAGCAGTGTGCAGCACTGATTCTATTAGGCCATCTATACTAAGCGCCACCAGATTTAAAATTACTAATCATGTTTATCTGTATCTTGGATGGAAAATAATTTGAGCTTTGCAGCAGTGTGCAGTACTGATTCTATTAGGCCATCTATACTAAGCTCCACCAGATTTAAAATTACTAATCATGTTTATCTGTATCTTGGCTGGAAAGTAATTTGGGCTTTGTAGCAGTGTGCAGCACTGATTCAATTATGCCATCTATGCTAAGCTCCACCAGATTTAAAATTACTAATCATGTTTATCTGTATCTTGGCTGGAAAATAATTTGGGCTTTGTAGTGTGTCACCCTGACCTGGATGCCACAAGTGCAATTAAAGCTGTGTCTGAGAGCAAGGGGGAGGTTCTCTAGTCAGGGGAACATTAGCATGCAATGCCTCCTGTCTCAGGCCAGTAGGGGGAGCTGGCTGCCCCTATAAAAGCTGGTACTGAGGGCAGGGTTAGGGAGAACTGGACGACCTGCCTCAGCACTGAGAGGTGTCCCAGAGCAGGGACAGAAAGTTGTGTTGCACCTAAGAGGAAGTGTGGCAGTAGGAGAGTCACAAGTCAGAGACAAGAGGCGAAGAGAGCCTGTCTTGGCAGAGAAAAGACTTAATTTTACCAGACTTTGGTGTCTGAGGCTGGAAGGATTCCACATCCCCCAGCAGAGAACCAGTCCACAAGGGACTGTACATTCCTTGGCCTAAAAAGCCTGGAGGCCCTGCCACATCTGAAGGGACCAGTAAAGCCGTACAAGGCTGGGAGCAGAAAGGAACCCACGTCGCAGGCCATACAGGTGAGAATACACGGAAAGCTCGGAAACGTGGGCTGTTACCCTATCAGGAGGAGATAGCCAGAAGGAGCGCAGAAAGCACGGTAGGCCTACACCCTCACCCTGACCAGGGCCAAATTCCCCGTTGCTCTCAGACATCCAGGTCCCCTCCTAGCCGGGACTGTTTGTGGGTCAGTTTACCTGTTTAGTAAAGACCCTGGACTGCAACCTGTTGTCTGTGTGCTCCTTGTTCCTCCAGCACTATCAGCTATGGGACTCTCACTACCATTACTCCCACCATCCACTATACTGCCCTGGGGCCGCACTCTTCCCGCTAGGGACCTGGGACTGTGCTCTCCCTTAGGAGTAATCTTGCCATACCCCCACTGCGGGTATGTGTTGGATGCAGGTGTTAGGGTCCCGAGCCATATGCCTTCCTTACCTGAGGGTGAGATACCACACCTCTGGGTGAGATGCAGTAACTCTGTGGCGACTGAACCCTCAGGGGCACCACACACCCTTCTGCACAGTTTTGAAATGGTGACGAAGATGTTTAGTGCTGACGACGATGCCATTATCAGCATGACTATTCCGGTGATTTACATGCTGTAGCACACATTAAACAGAATTCAGAGTCAGGTGGTTGGACAAGAGGAGGTGGAGGAAGTAGAGGAGGAGTCGTATGCGGAAGGGATAACAACTCCAAGGTCCAGACGGTCGGCAGCACCAAGGCGGCAGGCATGGGAGGGTGGGGGAGAGGGATTAACCAGGGCGCATGGTAGCAGCCAAGCTGTTGAGGAAGGTGCAGGAGCCGAGGAAGAAGTGGAGGACGAACTGGCGATGGGCATGGAAGACTCATCAGATGAGGGAGACCTTGATCACATTTCGGTTGTGCGAGGTTGGGAGGAGAGGGCAGAGGAAGGAAGCATGATTCTTACCTCGCTACCAACACAACAAGGACTTGGTCCTCCTGGATGCGCAAAACACATGAGTGCCTTCTTGCTGCACTACCTGCAACATGACCCTCGGATTGTCAGAATTCGAAGTAATCCTGACTACTGGGTTGCCACACTCTTAGATCCACGGTACAAAAGTAAATTTGCCTAAATAATTCCTGCCATAAAATGGGATTTATGCATGCAGGAGTATCTGCAGACGCTGTTGCAGAACCTTACATGTGCTTTTCCACAAAACACCAGTGGTGCACATAGTGAATCTCACAGTTCTAACTTGCCAACCGTGGGACTGTCGAGTCTTCATCACTCAAACCGTAACAGTAACACAGTATCTGCTGGTAAAAGCAATTTTGTGGAATCGTTTCACCACTTTTTTATACCATCCTTTGCAAGGCCACAGGAGACAAGAAGTCTGACACATAGTCAACGCCTAGAGAGGATGGTACAGGAGTATCTCCAAGTGAACATCGAAGCCATGACTGGGTCACTGGACCCTTGCTCATTTTGGGATTCCAATCTGGAAAAATGGCCAGAGCTCGCTACTCACGACTTGGAGATCTTGTCATGCCCTGCAGCCAGCGTTCTCTCTGATAGTGTGTTCAGCGCTGCAGGTGGTGTGCTGACAGATAAGCGCACGCGGCTGTCCACTGAGAATGTAGACAGACTCACGTTCATAAAGATGAACAAATCATGGATTCGCAAGGACTTTTCTACCACTGTGTCATCCTGAGGAGACTAAAAGCTTGAGGATTTCGTAAAATCATCTCACCAACCGTTTTAAGCAACTGTGGGGCAATTGATGCTACGTAACCCTAGAACGCATGACCATAAAAATCTACACTTTCACATACCAGGGACCTTTTAGGCCCGTGTGCAAATAACATGGAATAACTCAAACTCAAATGACAAACAACTATATACATGTACATGAAGAATACCTAAAGTTTCAAAATTCTAACTAAAGTAATCTTGCAGAAAATAGAAAACAATTAACAGGGCGGGCCTGCGAGGCCCCAGGTATGCGTTCTAGGGTTAAGTGGTGTCTGTGTCACAATTTTGGGAAAAAATGGAGACTCTTTTTGGAGTCCCCTTGCTGTGTCTTACGTGACGTTGGCATCGTCAATTCCAGGTGGGTTGGGTCGCCCCCCCCCTTTTAACTGTAAGAAACTACATACACTATGGCTTGGGGTAACACAGATGGTTGAGTCTGAAGAGCTGTTTACTCAGAGGTCTGCTCCAAAGCTTCAGTGTCTGCTAGTCAGCGTAGAATTTTTAACTGCATCTAGCCTAGGCAATACTTTGGGCGTAGTAGCCCAGCTGCGAAGCAAGCTGCACCGCCTGTGTATCTAATAAGAATTTTTAAATGCATCTAGCCTAGGCAGACTGTGGGGGCACCCAACCAAACCCAGACGCTCAGCCCCCCTACCGCCCCCCTTTCCTTGACAATACAATAATGTAACTCTTACAACTGGATGGGTGAGGATCGGTCACAGCTTTATTAACTCTTTATACTTATTCCTTTAGAAAGGCATTTTATTTCTAAAATAATTCAGCTTGTTGCAGCATGCCCTGGGTCTCCACTCCGGCAAGTTGGCCAACAAGTGTAACTCTCCAGCATGTCCTTTCTATTTCCAGGCCACGGAGGATCCTGCGTACTCGTATACAGGACTCTGACCCCCACCCATCACTCTTAACGCTTGTTCCACTCCGTCCTGGAGTCCTGACAGGAATATGTCCAGTCCAATATCCATTAAGTGAACACCGTCGGGCCATATGAGGCCTGCTTTATCTCCTTCCAGTTGTCGGTGTCGTATCACTACACCGCCTCTGTCTCTTCTAAATTTTGCCATCCGAATATTTATTACCCGCCTTGTCCGTTCGATGGCCGTGATGTCTCGCGCACCTTGCCATACCGCAGTGTCTAGTTTCATTATTGCCATTAGTTATGCGCTCTTGTGATGACCTAGGTTGTTTCCCCCGGCCTGTATAACTAAGATGACCAGACCTCTTGCCTCTCTCCCTACCTTGATTACCTCCATTAGTACCTGTGGCCATAGCAGGCCTCTAATACCTCTCCAGTTGAAATATGTGTTATGAAACTCTAATTTCCTCCCGCCTGGGCGGACTTTCGCCCTTTTTTCTGCCCAATATATATACGAGTGGCCTATCACCCACACTTTAGGCTTAGCGTCACCTGTAAAAGAAACAAACCACTTTAGGATAATAAGTCCGGTCTTATGTATCTCGCCAAACACGTGGATCGCCATCTCCCTATCCTCTGAACTTCCGTTTCTGACAGTCCTGCTCTTGCTGCTTCCGTGGCCGTGCCTATGCAGAATGAGTGTGTCCCGTAATCTTTGGGGTGGTTCCCTGCCGATGTTATGCATTTATTAAATATAGCTTGGAACTGGTATCTTTATAATGGCGTTCCATCAATGTGAGATAGGAAGAAATTACTTTGTGATCTGATGGTTATATATGTTTTTACTATTGTTACCCGACTCAGTGTACAGTTTGTGGGTTGTAGAAGTACCCAAGTGCCCCTGCCCGCTGGAACCGTTTTCGATTGGCGTATGCGTAGACGTATTGCATTATTGGCAATGACTACGTCCTGGTGTAATAAGCCTTCACTGGTGGTAATTTTGGATTGAGGGACTAATTCACTTATGCATAGCGCCCCGAAGAAGGCGATCACAAATGCAGTAGACAGTAGTGTTGCTTCAAATTGTGAGTGTCATGTTAATGCTGTTAAGGATATGATGTGAGAAATCAGTTTTAGTGACACGGGACGGGACGTCTACACTCCTGACTTGGCTGACCCCTTTTCCACCCTTTTATGGATTGTCTGATGATGAATCTTTGTAACATCTCCCCAATTCAGTAGTTGGAAGTGAAATGCTACTCCGGTCAGACACCGCTGCGCTGAAGCCCCTGATATGCCCCTCATCATTAGCTGGTGGAGAAATTCTATGGTGACTTGTGATCTGGCTTGTTCACATTGGTCAACCCGTCTGCCTGATACTAGTCGTGTCTACTCTTCCCATGCCTTACCGTATGCTTGCCACGTCGACGGGGCAACTGACGCTCTAATTAATGGCATCAACTATTCGCCACTAGATCCCATAGGGAGGGTGGGCAACTGCTGCCCGATGGGTGGGCGTTGGGGAAGAGCTCTGTGAAAATCTGCCAACTGAATTGTTATAAAGCGTTAGCAGCAGCTTTAGACCCCTCAGCATAGTGGCTAGCGCGGACCCATACATTGTGTTTTATTCACAGGAATGCTAGCCGGCATAGTAGGCCTAGCACTGGGAGAGATGATGATGCCATCTTATTAATGCAATGCGCTAGGCTGGTGTTTTTTGTTATGAAGCATATATTTTTGTTAGCCAGGCACGCGCCCCATATTTCTATTGCTACCACTATTGGGAAGAAAAATTATTTTCACGGCTAGATGCAGCTAAAAATTATTATTCATTTCAAAGCTGGTGGAGCTTGGTATAGATGGCCTAATACAATGAGTACCACACACTGCTAGAAGCCGAAATATTTTTTCAGAGCTAGATGCAGAAAAAAATTATATTGAATTTGCAACCGGATGGAGGTGAGTATAGATGGACTAATAGAACAAGTCCCACACACTGCTAGAAGCCGAAATATTTTTTCAGAGCTAGATGCAGAAAAAAATTATATTGAATTTGCAACCTGGTGGAGGTTAATATAGATGGACTAATAGACCAAGTCCCACACACTGCTAGAAGCCGAAATATTTTTTCAGAGCTAGATGCAGATAAAAATTTTATTGAATTTGCAACCTGATGGAGGTCAGTATAGATGGACTAATAGAACAAGTCCCACACACTGCTAGAAGCCCAAATATTTTTTCAGAGCTAGATGCAGAAAAAAATTATATTGAATTTGCAACCTGATGGAGGTTAGTATAGATGGACTAATAGAACAAGTACCACACACTGCTAGAAGCCAAAATATTTTTTCAGAACTCGATGCAGAAAAATATTATATTGAATTTGCAACCTGATGGAGGTCAGTATAGATGGACTAATAGAATGATGCTATGCCCAAAAGGTTTTACTTCACTAGGTGCAGTAAAAAGATTGGTATTCTATACACAGGTGGTGTAGCTTGCATCACAGATAGGCTACTCCACTGACTAACACACTCTGCAATAGGCCAGAAAGGATTAGCTTTGCTAGATTAAGCCAAATGCTGTGTAAAAAACTTGCACTGCACTGGCACCGACCTGCCTGGCAAAAACTGATAGGAACTGATGTAACTTAGTCCTGAAAAAGACTGCAATTACAATTAGTCTTTACTCCCAACCTATCTATTTAAGAGCACAGACCTGCCTGATAAAAGTCGTAGGAAATTATGTAACCTAGTCCTTAAAAGGACTGCAATCACAACTCTTCCCTACTCCCAAGCTATCTGTAGATTTGTGCGAAAATTGGCTTGAAATTAACAAGGTATAGCGCACACAGCAACAGCGGTGCCGTCTAGCATGCAGCTGGAGCAGTGGCGGCGATGGGGAAAATGGCTGGGTCTTATAGGGCAAGGTCTTGTGACATACACTGCCAATGACACATGCCCTTGCTTGTGTGAAAAAAAGTACTTTGCTCCGTGTGTGCGCTGCTGATAGGTTGACAGATTGCACCTCCTCACTGTAAATGCGGGAAAAAGAAAAAAAAATGGAGATCTTCATTGTTCCTGCAGAGATCCATCCCCTGCCCCTCCCCCCGCCCAGCTGTACACTCAAACTGCGTATTAACATTAATTTTCAGCATTACTGAGAAAAAATCCAGTTATGATTTTGGTGCACGAACAGTTTTCGAACATAACCTCGAACAGCTGAATTTTTTTCAAATTGTTCGTGTTCGCCGAATGGCTCGAACACCGCCCAAAACAGCTCGAATTTGAGATTGGCGAACAGTTCGAGTCGAACACCGCTCATCTCTAATGTTTGGCACCCTGAGTAAGGCAGTGGCCTAAGAAGGCCACTTGAACGAGGCAAAACTGAAGTTTTGAGGCTGAGACTGAACAATTCAGTTTTGCTAGATGCTTGTTGAGGCTAACACTGGCCCTGATGGACATTTGCTCCATGGGGGCACACAAAAGAAATCATCCACGTATTGTAAAAGTACTACCTCAGAGTTGTCCCGCTGCTACGTCAGCAGACAGCTAGACATGTTCTTTGCAAACTGATTAGGGCTATTCTGCACACCCTGCGGCATCACCGTCCAAGTCAATTGCCTGCCCTGATATGTAAATGCAAACAGAAACTGACAGTCTTTGTGTAGTGGAATACTGAAAAAAGCATTTGCTAAATCAATTACTGTAAACCAGACAACGTGTATGTGCATCTATTAGAAACTTAAGGATATATGACCATCTAGAGAATTAGTTTACATCACCATATTTTAGCCCTAATGTCAAAGTGGACATAAATATGTGCTGTTGAGGGTAGTGGATTGATCAGCCAACTTATCCTGAGCCCATATTTTAAGGGCTTGACAGAAGTTAACCCCACTCTCATATGTATTGGCGTATAGTGCTCTGTCACACAATGATCATGATGATCTTCCTCATACACATTCCGGGTATAGTGTGTATTGCTGCCTGTATTCTGGGTGTGCCAAGATGGCCGCCATCAGAAGGAAGCACACTACAGGAGTTATGCGCCAAGATGGCCGCCACCAAAGGGACATCTGGTCAGAGGCCGGAGGTGATGCAATGGGTGTAGCAACATGGCCGCTGCAGGAAGGGTTGGAACTTTGGGCGGACATAGGTATAACAGATGAGAATGGGGCACTAGGAGTGGCTTGGGTAGTAGCAAGGGGTGGGCCTCCTGGACGGGGCACGTGACATGCAACACAATAATCTGCTGACAATGGATTCTGCTGGCCACAATTAGAACATTCCCAACAATTCATTACGCCGCCATTATTGGAGAGCAGTATCTTTGTAATACACATAACATAGCGTCTTTCCCTTATTGTCTGTATTTTCTAAATTCTCTGCTGTTCCTACCAAGCCAAAGCTATTTGTAACAATCCTTTATCTTCTAATTTGCCCTTTTTCTTCTTCATAATTAACCAGCCCTTATCTGGTAGCTTGCATGTTTTAGTTAACTGTTTAAGTTTCTGTACATAACTTTTCCCTTCTTTCAGTAAACCCAGCGCAGCATTTTTTCACATCAGCTGCATTTTGTAGCACTAAACAGTCACAGTGCTAGATAATTCTCCCTTCTTTACATAAAAATAATTAAAATAACCAGGCTTTGTCTCCTCCTCTGCGAGCGAGACGGCGGATGGCAGGCTGAGGTCTCCCTACCACAGGAAAATTTAACACCTTAAACACTTTTGGTGCATTCTTAAATTGTCTTTTCGCTTCTCGATCATGATATTCATCACATCTTTTCCTTCCTGTCTCTCTCTCTCTTACTCCTGACTCTCTCTCTCACCTCCTGTCTCTCTCTCACCTCCTGTCTCTCTCTCACCTCCTGTCTCTCTCTCCTCTCTTTCTCTCTCACCTCCTGTCTCTCTCTCTCTCACCTCCTGTCTCTCTCTCACCTCCCCTCTCTCTCTTTCACCTCCTGTCTCTCTTTCTCTCACCTCCTGTCGCTCTCTCTCACCTCCTCTCTCTCTCACCTCCTGTCTCTCTCTCTCTCTCTCACAGGGGTGACTAATTCTTTCTGCTCCACAGAAACATTGATTAATCACTACTGCCACCTCCCAATCTCAACCAACAAAGATCCTTAATTTTTGTGCACAGCAGAGTCCGGCCAGACCTCCCAGCTGTTCCACTGACTTTATTTCACCCCCTCCCCTCGGGGGAGTCTTTCACGACTGATGAAAGGAGGAGGGAGCACTTTTGCAACCCTCCGGAAACTCGATATATGTATATCTACGTGCGTGTCTTACCCAATCTTCGATCACCTGCCGAGACTGAAACTAACAGTGTTCTGTCTCCTATGGATCTTTGTCAGAAGTTGAGAAATATTCACACAATATTCACTTGTCAATCCGAGGTGATACTGTTCTGAAAGTAAATAATATCAGACTCCTAATGGGACTACTCCCCTTATAGTCTCACCTTTGACTATATCCAATCAGGACGTCTGGAGATACTGCAAACAACCACACACCACGTGGAAACCACACCAAACGGTCAGTAACACTAGTAAAGAACTTGTGCACTTACCGTGGCTTTTTGTGGGGGATGATCAGTCCCAATTCCAGTGGGTGAGGCTGAAGGCAAGTCTCTCTTTGTGGACGTCCAGAGGTGGAGGGGCGTCCCTGGTTACGTATCTGAGTCACGGCACCAGCTGTTAAGGGAGGGCAATAACCCTTCATGGTTGACCAAGTGAGTGTCAAATTATTATGTTGATTACGCAATCCACAGAAAACTAAATGGAGGCAATGCATGCTCTGTATTGGGAGTGTGGCACCCCAGAGGGTCTGGTTGCCACAGTGGTATTGCTTCCCTCAAAAGAGGTAATGCCATGTCTGGAGGGTTTCCTGGTTAGGAACACAATACATGCAACACTTTCCTGGCTCCAGGCCAGCAAGGGGAGACCCCTCCCCTTGGCAACTTGATCTGGAGGCGGGGTTAGTTTAGTTTAGTGCAAGAAGTTGAGTTTAGGACACTGAAGAGAGAGGAGCTAGGGACTGGAGCTGGAGATAGCTCGTCCTAGCTGGACTACACATAGAACCGGACACCGGAGTCCGAGGCTGTGAGTGATTCCAGACCCAGCAGCAGATACCGTAGGGCAGGAGATTGCAGGTCTCCTGGCCCCCATCAAACGCCAGGAGGCTCAGCAGCACCGAGGGACCAGTACCGCCAAGGAGGAGCGAGGCATACACAAGGCCCAAGTTGCCAGCCATACAGGTGAGCACAGCACATTACACTCAGGGACGTGGGCTACAACACAGCTACAAAGCAGAATAGCCAAAGAGTATATCAAGAACGGCAGGCCTACAACTCCACCTGTCCAGGAGGACTCTATGCTTGCTCCCTGACTGACCGGGCTCTTATCACTACTCCAGTCCAAGCCTGTTTAAAGTTTCATCAGTAAAGACCCTGGGACTGCACTGCACAGACTCTGTGGTTATTTCTGCACCTAGACACCCTGCACAACCACCATCATCCACACACACAGCCCTGAAGCCACACTCTTCCTGTGGAGTGTTATACCACCCTTGCTGCCAAACCACCAGCTTCAGAGGACTGTTCCGCAGCGGCGGCCTCATTAGCCGCACTCCACAGGTGGCGTAGTCGGACATTATAAACCTATACATAAATTACTCTTGGATTGACCGCCCTGGGTCACGGACCGGGTCACCGCCACAGTGATTAGAACCCCCAGCATCTACCGGCCCGGCTCCGGGTACCCCACGGCCCAGGGGGAGCGTCAACTTTGGCGTAGTCGGCAGGATTTCATGCCCGTTACCACCGGGTACTGTGCGCCTTCATGAACTGTGTCACGTACCGTGGCGAAGTTTCCCGCCAATTGCCGCTGTTTCCCGCCATTGTCCGCCATTTCCGGGTCACCGCGCGGGAATAAGAGGGGCGTAAACGCTGGAAGCGCGCGAAGCCCAAACCCCGCCTCACGCACTGACGCAGCGCCAGGTCCTGGAAGGTGCCCCAGCAAGCGCTGATGTCAGAAGCAAGCGACGCGAGGTCCTCAAAGGAGACCATCGCCTGCGGAACTGCGGCCTACGTAAGCAAAGTGAAAGAAGGTAGGCCACAGTTCACTAGGGTGGAGGAAGACGCCCAATATGGAGGGAACTTCAGCCGCAGGCGCGGCCGCTGCCGCGGTAATGCCATTCTCCATGCCATATATACCGGGGGTGGCGTGGTTGCCCCAGTACTCAGGAGAGTCACACACCCTGAGTGACTTTAAAGAAAGACTGAGCAGCTTGTTTAAAGTGTACCCCCTGTCTGAGGAGCAGAAAGTCAGCATCCTCATAAGCCAGTTGATTGGTACAGCCCAGAGAGAAGTGAAGTCCTGGTCAGCCAGAGACAAAGGGACTGTGAAAGAGATACTGGCCCGCCTAAAGGACACCTTTGACACCCGTACTACAGCTGAGATGAAAATGAAGTTTTATGGGTGCAAACAACGGGCGCAGGACAGTGTACGGGACTATGCTTTAAACCTGCAGGAGGCGCTGAGGGCTATCAAACAGGTAGACCCCGACAGTGTGCATGATGAGAACAGATTGCTAACTGAGCAGTTTATTGAGGGGCTCCTGTCCAGTGCTCACCGGACACAACGGCGCATAATGGCTCTGCAAAACCCTGATCTGGACTTTGCACAATTTAAAGACAGAGCCATCCGGGTGCTGCGAGAACCAACACCAGGTGGCGCTACATCTCACCAGCGCCCAGCTATCACCTACCACCAGGAGGTGGCACCCTTTTCCTCAGAGCCTGTGGGAGCTGATGCACAGACTCTGGACAATGATCCGTCTACAGACCTGCACCTTCAGGTCCAAGAGCTGACTAAAAGTGTACCTGCACTAACCAAAACGGTGCAGTCCATGCAGGTGTCCCCCAAGGAAAAGATCCAGCTGGCTTCCAGTCCGGAGGACGTCCCGTGGCAACGACAGAGGAGGATTCCACCAACCAGAGGGAGGAACAGCGACCGCTACGACCAGGACGGACAACCCATCTGCCGCCACTACCACAAGGCAGGACACTTTGCAAGGTACTGTAATTTAAATAAGCAAAACCTGGGGCAGAGGGCCAACCCCCAGGAGTAAGACCACCAGGCCCACAAAGCTGGCGAGACAAGTACGTGGGAGAACGGCCGGTCCTACCTGTCGTGCTTGATGGCATCCCAATGAGCGCTGCTGGACACTGGATCCCATGTGACCACTATCCCCTACATTCTTTATAAGCGATACTGGACTGATTCGGACATTACGCGCCGTCCAGATGACCATCTTAGCATCTATGCCAGCAATGGTCAACCCTTACCTCAGGTGGGGTATAAAGAAGTGACCATAAAGATTGGCAGAAAAGAGTTGCCATCACAAGGAATGATAATTGTTGACATTGATCACTGAGAAAGTCACCCCTTGATATCCTTAGGCACTAATGTTATTGAAAATTGTCTTTCGGAAATTATTGTCTTGTTACAGCAGGTTGTGGAGACTGCCAGTTCCCGTCAGCAGTGGGTTCTGCAGAGAGAAATCAGAGCCCTGATGAGAAGACAACAGGTAGAACTGTCTGGTGGTGAAATTGGCAGTGTAAGAATGAGTGACCCGTTCCCCATTGCCATGCCCCCAAGAAGTGAAATGTTGATATTGTGCCAGGCAGCAATCGGTCTCAGGGGTAGAGATTACCAGGCCGTGGTAGAGCCCGTATACTCTGACAGTAGGCCCACCATCTTGACAGCCAGGGGGGTGGTTGATGTCCGTCATGGGAGAGTGCCAGTCCGCATCCTAAATATTGGGGAGAAAGAAGTCCATTTGCCCCGGTATGCTACCCTTGCCAAATTATTCACCGTCAGCAACAATTCTATAAAAACAATGGAACCCTTCCTCCATCCAAACCGGCGGAGGATAATGGCTCCAAGGGACAGATGGAGGACTGGTGTCAAAAGCTACACGTGGGCACTGACTTCCACCCCTCAGCACCAAAAACATGGAGTATACCGGGTGGTCCAGGAGTATGCAAGGGTCTTCAGCAAACACCCGCTCAACTTCGGGCAGGTGAAAGGGGTTCAACACCATATCCCCACGGGAGACCATCCACCCAATAAAGAGCGGTACCGGCCTGTACCCCCTGCACACTACCAAAATGCCAAAGGGATGTTACGAGAGATGAAGGAGGCTGGGGTGATAAGAGATAGTTGTAGCCCCTGGGCAGCTCCATTAGTTCTCGTAAGGAAAAAATATGGCACGATGAGAATGTGCGTAGACTACAGTCAAATCAACCGCATTGCACATAAAGATGCTTACCCATTACCCGGGATTGAGGACTCACTAGCTGCATTAAGATCTGCTAATGATTTCTCTACTTTGGATCTCACTAGTGGGTATTGGCAGGTTCCTGTAGCAGAGGTGGATAAGAAAAAGACAGCATTCACAATGCCAATGGGTCTCAGCGAGTTCAACTGCATGCCATTCGGGCTCTGCAATGCCCAAGGAACCTTCCAGTGGTTGATGGAGTGCTGTCGAGTGACTCGCCCCCTGGGCCGTGGGGCACTCGGAACCAGTGCGATGATGGGGGTAGTAGTGGCAACCCGATCCCGTGGTTCAGGGTGGTCAGACCAAATGCTGTGGCAGTCTATTTGTAGAGCTATGAATGTCCGACTACGCCTCCCGTGGATTGAGGTCAGGGATGACCGCCGCTGCAAGGCAGACCGCTGAGGCTGATGTTGGTGTGCAGCACAGGGATAGGATAACTCCCCACGGTAAGAGTGTAGCCTCAGGGCAGCGTATGTGAATGCTGGGGGTGATAGTGCAGGTGCAGAATAAATCACACAGAGTCCAATGGTGCAGTTCAGGCATTTTACTCACAGTTGATATCCCAGTCACTTCTGTCAGCAATGACTGCCCAAGCCATGCTGCGTCCACCAGGTGAGGGGCTCGGTCAACCCCCAGGCAGTTCAGGAGTATGGCACAGGACCCCCTTCTATCCTTTCTCTGGCCTCTCGTGCCCCACCAGTGACCACTAGTGTTGAGCGATACCTTCCGATATCTGGAAATATCGGATCGGATTGGATCGGACCGATACCCAAAAAGTATCGGATATCGCCGATTCCGATACCGGAAACCAATGCAAGTCAATGGGACAGAAATATCGGAATGAAAATAAACCCTTTCTTTCCTTGTAGGTTAATTCTACATAAAGGAAAACAACTAAGAATAATGTAGAATGTATTGGGGGAGGTGGGGGAGACAATAAAGGCATAGAGGTTTAGCCCAATCAAATGGAATAACAGGAATTAATAATTTTTTTAAGACGCTCTGAGTCACGGAAATATTGACTATGTTATGTATTTTTATATTTTGTGAGATATTTATGTTTCACTACTTCCATGCTCTTCACCTTCTTTTTTACTTCTCCCACACTTTCTCCTTCATCATCCTCAGCATCAGCATCTTTTTCATCAACTTCTTCTTCACCTTCTTCATCTTCTTCTTCTTCACCTTCTTCGTATTATTTTTTTTTTTACATTCTTCATATTCTTCTTATCCAACTATTATTCTTCTTCATATTCTACTTCTTCATCTTCTTCATATTCTTCTTCTTCATCATATTCTTATTTGTGACAGGCATTCCTGTAGTTGTTATCTATAAAAGTTTGAACATTACACCTTTCGTTCTGCCCGTCACAAAAGATTTACAACAGGATTTGTCCGCGTTCAGTTTGGCCTGCAACAGCAGGTCTTTTCCAGGGGCACCACGAGGAGGAACGGACTCACCCCCATACACTGCTTAGTCATCTTCTGCTTATAATTTAGATATTATCTTTTGCTCTGATTTTTAGTCTTATGCTTAATATTCTTCCGCTTTTTGTTCTGCAGCTTCTTGAACTTCTGCTTCTTGGTTTTCTGTCTCTTGTTCTTCTGTATCTTGGTGGTTGTCTTCTTCTTCTTTGTCCTCTTGGTCAACTTCTTCAGGGTCATCTTCTTGGTCTTCATCGGGGTGGTCTTCAGGGTCCTCGTCTTCAGGGTCGTCGTCTTCGGGGTCCTCGTCTTCTTCGGGTTGGTCTTCAGGGTCCTCGTCTTCAGGGTCCTCGTCTTCGGGGTCCTCGTCTTCTTCGGGATGGTCTTCAGGGTCCTCGTCTTCAGGGTCCTCGTCAGGGAGATCCAGAGTGATTACCAAGAACCATTTCAAAAAGATTGAACTTGGAAATGAAGCAGAAGGTACAAGAAGGCTGAGGAACTGCCGAAAACCAGCTGATGGTACTGGAACCCGGATGGGTAGCAGAAGGTACAAGAGCCCATGGAACTACCGAGGACCAGCTGACGGTACTGGAACTCGGTTACTAAGCAGGAGGTACCTGTGCCAGAAAGTACTACCAAGGACCAGCAGACGTTGGTGGAACTTGGATACCGAGAAGGAGGCACCTAAGCCAAAGGCACTGCCGAGAACCAGCTGATGGTACTGGAACCCGGATGGGTAGCAGAAGGTACCAATGTAAAAAAAGTTGCAAGGCCGCGAGCCGGCCGCAGTTACCGAAACCCACAGTCCTACAGGGGGTGCTTGTCTTATTGGCACTATGGAACCAGCCTTCATTGCCATATCCCGCAACCCACATAGGATTCACCTAAATTGCAGGCACCATAGAGTCGGCTAACCCGACCGCAACACGACAGGACAACGCATTGGAGGCAAAGTGACATTGACACTACCCGGAAACAGCTGGCGTGCAGGAACCAGGCTGGGCAGGAGGGAGTACCCGTGCCAACGACTCTGCCGAGAACCAGCTGATGGTACTGGAACCCGGATGGATAGTAGAAGGTACAAGAGCAAATGGAACTACCGAGGACCAGCTGACGGTACTGGAACCCGGATGGGTAGCAGAAGGTACAAGAGCCAATGGAACTACCGAGGACCAGCTGACGGTACTGGAACTAGGTTAATAAGCAAGAGGTACCTGTGCCAGAAAGCACTACCAAGGA